>NC_081408.1:693502097-693829222 GCF_030272615.1 Cryptomeria japonica | reverse complement strand
ACAAACAACAATGATGATTTAGCCAGGCATTTGAAAGTATTGGAAGGCAACTTTCATTAGCTTGAGCATTGCACATAGCGACCATTGAGAAAGCTGTTGCAGAACACCTGCTGCACTTGAAAAAAATTGATGGCCTTGAAAACCTGTCATGCAGATGCATCTGGACTGAGCACAAAAGATTCTTACCAGTTCTCAGTATTTTCTCTGCTTCCTCTGGTTCTTGGTAATGCTGTTTTTCTAGGGTTTATGGCTATATTTCTTCTTAAGTCGGTTTAGCCGATCACAGCTCTGACAACATGGACTTTGATTCTTCTATGCATCACTGTCTCCCTGTCAATAATACCGTTATAGATATAGAAAAGTCTATTATGTCAGTAGTAAAGGCTAGTTGCTTGAGCACTGATCTTGAATATAATGGTAAGTTTAAGCATATCAGTAACTCAGTCGATTGTAATGTCTTTAATATATACATTTTATGATGTTTTTCTCTTCCGAAAGTTTCTCTGCAAAGGCTTAATAGAAATCTAAGATCTTAGGGGATTTTGAACTCCAGACCCCTAGCCCTAGACAAGCTTAATTTTTTAATTTGAAATTATATAAATTTAGCAAAATAATATTATCCTAACTCGTACATTAGTCAAAACGCATCACAGTCATATCAGAAAGAGTAATTTTTTGTTGCAATATTCCACCTCCTTTTAAACGTGTGGACAAGCAGAGTTCGTCCAAGAAGCTCAGTCCAGCCACATGTGGCATTATTAAAGAGCTTTGTTAAACAAAAATCTCAATTTGGTAGGAAGAGAATTAAGAATGCTGACGACTCTAGAACCAGACTATCCAGACGGATTTGAATAATTGATTGAAGAGTAAACTAAATACTATCCAAATTTAAAAACAGAGTTCACTTCCCACTTCCACAATTTACAACATAGAAAGCCAAATGCCACTTCACTTCTTACTTCAATTCTTAACAACATTAAAGGTTAAATTGCCCTTTTCTTCATATTTACATACTTTGCAATACACGAAGTTTAGCGGTTTCTTTTTCTTACTTCCACACTAAACGATACAAAACATCAAACAGCCTTTTTCGATAGGATGTTTTTAGAATTACCGTAAAGTTTTTAAAATCTCTCATAGTGACCCGAGGACACAATAAAAATTTGAAACACCGTGGAAATCTAAAAAAATTAATCAATGACCTTTTGCTTCTTAAATCCACATGCTCCAGCATACATACTTGAATGACCTGCTCAATATACAGCTATGTCTAAAGGCATTATCTGAACAACAATGTATTTGCTTAGAGAAAATCCAGCAATGCATTAAGGGTCCACGGACGAACTTGCAACATTAACTCAACATCCCTCCCTAAATTATACTAGCAACAAAGCCATCAAAATCTCATACAGCTATGTCTAAAGGCATTATCTGAACAACAATGCATTTGCTTAGAGAAAATCCAGCAATGCATTAAGGGTCCACGGACGAACTTGCAACATTAACTCAACATCCCTCCCTAAATTATAATAGCAACAAAGCCATCAAAATCTCATACACCTCGGAAGCCTAAAACAGTTCGTAAATGACCTTTTCCCTGTAAAATTTAATGCATGACCATTTGTTTCTTAATCCATCCAGACTCTAATGGCCTGCTAAACCTACAACCACCGGGATTAGTAACTGTCAGCTAGTTAGGATGTACAGAAAAAACAACACTGCAGTAAGGGTTTCCTCGATTGACCTAATGCTTAAAAAAAAATTAACACAACGGCGACATCCCTTCTCTATCCCCACAAATTTCCCAATATTGCTCAAATAACAATTCAATATCCCCGTAAATTGCACAACTATGCTCAAATTTTCCAATTGCACATCCCCAAATTTAACAACTGCCATGAAAACAATCGATTCAGCTTAAGATTAAAACTTTTTTACCAAAATGTAACCAGAAAAAATCAGACAAATGGAAACGAATAAGCCACAGAATTATGTACTAAATGAAAGTTCGTCAATATCAAATACGTAAAAATATTACATGAATGGGGAAAAAAAAGCAGCGCGACCTTTCCCAAGGATATACCCGATGCAGCTTAAAGGAGTTAAAAACGCGGGTATTTTACAAAGCAGAGGCTTCAAAAGGCTCGTACCTGCAATATGCCAAAAGGTCGCGATATTCCGGCAGGCAGGCAAACAATACTCTCCAATTCGAAGCCGCCAGCAGTTAAGGACTACCCAAATCACTATGCCATTACTAATAATTAGTCCATTTTTTTTATTTATATAATCGAAATTATCTGCACGTTTTTTAGCGGAGATGCTTTTGTACGGCCAAGGAATCTTCTGAGCCAAAAACGAATGATTGGAAGGCCGTTGAATGTGGACTTATATGGATTAACCATATTTTCTCTTTGATTTTGATAAAAAGGGCCCCTGTGGGACACAACAAAAGTGTCACCAGAAATGAAGTACATGTAGGATTGAGAATCATTTTGTTTTTGTTTTTTTATGATTGATTTTGAAATATTAATTTTAATTAAATATTTAATACAAATTACGAATATCTAATGTTTTTAAAAGATTGAGATTTTTGGGGTTCATCTTGTAGTGTGATGGTTAAGTGGTTGCATTGTTAATGTGCAATGAAGGTTCAAATCTCCACTTGGTTCACACAGCGTTCATGTATTTATGGGATGTTGCTACAAGAAAATATGGGCTATCAATGTGAACGTGTTGCTACAAGAAAAAAAGCATTGCTAAAAATCTTGATGCTTTCACCTATCAAAAAAGAAAGGAATTGAGATTATTTTTTAATTTATGTGTAGTAGTTCTTAGAATCAATATTTTGGATCGCACTTTCTTATCGTAAATCAAGTTTTCTTAGCATTTCTTAAAATACCTTCTTTCTATTGTTGTTTTTTTTGTGTGTGTGTCATTGATAAATCAAGGGTGGTCATGTTTTAAACCTAGTTGAGTAGAATTTGAGGTAGTGCCTCAAAGAAATCATTGTTTGTTAAGTTCTATATATTTTTGCCTCATTTCTTCAATACTTTCATTATTATTGCATTGATCTCATAACTACCATAGTGGTTTTGTTTATGACTTGGTGGTCTTATAATTACTACAATGGTTTAAAAAATGTTTGTTGTTGAAACTAGGGGTTTTACTTATTGACTAAAATTAAAAGTTAAAGCATCACAATTTATCTTCTTATAATTTCCTCCCATTAACATTTAGTCTTCCTACTTTGAACATATTTTACCATCTAGTATTCCCTTTTTTCTATATATTCATGCTTTGGAAACTAAGAAAGGGGATTGATCATCCATTTCATCCATCCTTACTTCATTTATAAGCAATAATTCAATTCAAGGAACCAAACAATGTTTTACTCATCATCATCATAGTTAATTCTATGCATTAGAATTCTTTATATTTAGATTACAATTAATTCTTTACAATTACCTTATCTTACACCATTCGCCCTTTTTTTTTTCTTATCATGAATCATCATGATCATCTTTTCGTCATCAAAACATGAAGATGATGTTTTTCCTCTTAAGGACATCTACATTAATATGAGGTATCTCTAATTCTCCTTCAAACTTGTTCTTATTCTCCCAAACTCTAGTGACAAACCAAGATTATAGTTCTTTTTTATGGTGTGTAGATGGTACTAACCTTACTAATTAACTAGTTTGAATTAAAATTTGTTAGTATAGACTTTTTTAGTAATTAACCATTGCTTGTTAGCATTTTAGATTACATTAGTGTTTAATTAGTTTCTTATATTATTTTATGTTATATTTTATTTTATAAACTTATCCATTTCATAAGCATCACACAACAATTGACATTAAACATTCTCAAAACATTAAACTTTTTCAATACATATTTGTAGGACTTTTAAAACATGGGTGCGGAGCGGCAAGGAGAGCAAGCGGGAATCCCAAATTTCAAATCTGGGAATGGCGGATTTCCTAGGGATGGCAGTCTTTCTGGGTGTGGAACTGGCAATCAGGCTGGCTTCCAGGCGTCCCAAGGTACAGAAGAGGACAAGGAGACAGTCAAATTGGTGCAAGACAAAGATTCCAAAATCGGGGACCCACACGATAGAGGTAAGGAAAAAAAATGGTCTTCGCTTTTTGGAGTGAAGCCGCTGGTAAAAACAGGGCTACCGGAAGTTAAAAATATTTTTGATCCAGTAACAGGGGTTGTTGCTATCTCTGTTCCGCATAAGCTGGTAGATCTTACTATCTTTGGTTTAGCTATGACATTAGTTGGACGATTTGTTGGTTTTAGGCCTAACATTGATGTTGTTAGGAGTTTTATAAGGAGGAAATGGGTTCTCAAGGGTCAAGTGGATGTGGCGGCGTTGCCTAGGGATTTTTTTTTCCTTTGCTTTTAACTCTGAGGAAGACATGAATAAAGCTCTATGTGAAGGCCCATGGATGTTCGACAAGTCAACTTTGGCTCTACATAAATGGGCTCCAAACCTTTCTCTCAACGAGTCATTTTTGTGTCGGCGCCTGTGTGAACGCACCTCTTGGGCCTTCCGCTCGAGTTCTGGAATGAGGAAGTCTTCAAAGGGATAGTGAGTTCTTTTGGAGAACTTCTCTCGATCAACCCAATGATTGCAGCTAAATCAAGGTTAGTTTTTGTCTGCATCTGTGTTAACGTTAATCAAATGATGGACATGCCCCAATCTATTGAGATTATATCTAAATCAGGGAAATAGACCCAAGCGATTGAATATGAATCGCTCCCGTTTGCTTGCTTTCACTGCAAAAAATCGGGCCATTGGGCAAAATCTTGTCCGCTTAAGAAGGGTAAGAACAGTAAGAATGATAGCAGTGTGAAGCAGAAATGGCAAACAAAAGAGAAAAGAGAAGACCCATCAGTAGAGTGTGATCTAGATAAGGAAGTGATTGAGCTAGAAAATGAGGTGAAGAAGGATGTGAATAGTAAAGAGAAACTTTCCAACTCGAACTCCCACCCTAATGAAAAACCTGCTTGTGTATGTTCTAATAATCAAATAGAAAGTACTAAAGAAGATGAGAAAAGGATAGAGGCAAATTTAAAAAATGATCTAGAGGACCAAGAGGGAGGGCCAGTCAGTCAAGAGAAAGCAGAGGAAAGTTCCAATGATGATGTGTCTGCATCATCTTATACGAAAGCAATTGAGGAAGACTTCAATGAAGCACAGGATTTTAACATTTCTGATTTTGAGCCTCTTTTGCTATTAACCAATGGAAGCCCAAAGCCGTTTCAATGCAAAACCCCATCACATAGTGTGGAAATGGAAGCCCTGGAAGAAAATCTTAGGATTCTTGGTACGAAAGAGGGAAAATCAAATAAGGAGGGACCCAATGGAGGTATTGCAACTAGAAGCAAGAATAAGAAAAAGGCAGATGTTGGAAACCAAAACAAAAAGCAGGGGAGACCTTCTCTAAAACATCAGAAAGAACATGAAAGTTGGAAGAACCGTGCTGATGGAACACAGAGCTCCATCGAGTCAACTATATCCCCAGTTAAAGTATGAAGATAATTTCCTGGAATATAAGAGGGTTGAATGCCCCTCATAAGCAGGATGTGTTACGTAATATGATAAGAGACCATAAACTGGATGTGGTCCTTGTTCAGGAAACTAAGATGTGTAAGGATAAAGTGGAAAGGATTATAATATTTAAAAATAATAAAGTTATAGGATCTAGTTCGGAGGAAGCCTCTGGAGGAATAGCGATTTTTTGGAACCAAAAAACTATTAAAGGTAAGGAAATTATTTCTGAATTTAATAGGAACTTTGTGCAGCTTGAGCATATCAAGGATAACTTTGTCTGGGTTATCACTAATGTCTATGCGCCTAATACTAAAACTGGGAGAGCTAGATATTGGAGAAGCCTTGCAGAAGATAGACTAAATTTTGCTGATAAAAGCTGGATAATAATGGGAGATTTCAATACTTCGCTTAAAGAGGAAGAGAAGATGGGAGGCCTCCCCTTGTAGCTTGATGGTAAACAAGATCTTATGGATTTCAAAAATGATCAAGCTCTTACGGATGTGGATGTCCAAGGGATTAACTATACCTGGACTAATAGAAGAACTAGAGTTGATCTTATTCAACTTAAGTTAGATAGAACCTTAATTACTCTTGAGTGGTTATCTAAGTATAGTTGTTCTTTAGCATCTGTTATCAAGATTGGTTCTGATCGTTACCCTATTTCTTTTACTGCCAATTCTTTATCTACAAAGAGAAATTTCCCTTTTAGATTTGAAAAAGTGTGGTTATCCCATCTTTCTCTGGAAGCTTGTGTTGCTGATTGGTGGAGTTCTGAGGTTGAGGGAACGGCTCTATTTAAAATAGCTAAAAAGCTCAATATTATAAAGGCTAAAATCAAAATTTGGAACAAAGAGATCTTTGGGGATATCTTCAAGTAAAATTCAAATTAAAACTAAAATAAAAAGAAGTTCAAGATAAAATCCAAGAGGATGGGCTCTCAGAAGAGTTGAGGTCTATGGAAAATGGTTTGTTGTCTAAATACCACACCATTATTTCTAATGAAGAGACATTCTAGAGACAAAGATCAAGAGCCTTGTATTTGAAGGAAGGTGATAAAAATACCTGGTTTTTTCACTTAACTACTCTTAAGCATGGGGCGGTTAACAGGATATCTAGGTTATCCTGTAATAGAGGGATTTTAACGGATGATAATGATATAAGAAAGGAAGCTCTGGACTATTTTAGCACCCTATTGGGTGAAGTGGATAACCTTGACGGCAATAACCAAAACCTCTTGCTGCAAGCTATTCCTTCTACCTTGACCGAGGAAGACAACAAACATTTGTCCCGAATACCTTCTAGTCAGGAAATCAAAAAGGCAGTGTTCTCTTTTCAGGGAGATAAGTCTCCTGGACCGGATGGTTTTCCAATGTTCTTTTTCCAATCTTTTTGGCATACTGTGGAGACTGATATTTGTAAAGGAGTTAAGGAATTCTTTGGTTCTAGAAGGCTTTTAAAATAATTGAATGCGACCTTCATTGTCCTAATTCTGAAGATCTCAAGAGCTGATTCTCTTAATAAGTTTAGACCTATTAGTCTCTGTAACTCTGTTTACAAGATTTTGTCTAAGGTTTTTACCTCAAGATTGTTGGATATTCTTCCTAGAATTATCTCTACCCAGCAAAATGGTTTTGTCCCCAGAAGACAGATTCTGGATTCCATTATTTCAGTTCATGAAAATATTCATTCTCTTACGGCGGCTAAAAATCAGGGCTTTTTTCTTAAGTTAGATATGGCTAAAGCTTATGATAGAGTGAATTGGCAGTTTCTCTCAAGGATTATGAAAGTCTTTGGAATTGGAGAAAAAGTTATTCAACGTTGCTCTCAATTGATGGAAACTTCATCTTCTATTGTTATTGTCAATGGATCCCCTTCAAGTTTCTAAGATAGGGGGACTCCATCTCCCCAATCTTGTTTACTATTTTAGCTGAAAGTTTGGGTAGATTTATTTTTTCAAATGTGGAAGAAGGTCATCTTAAAGGACTGAATTCTTCTTCCTCCAATATTACTTGTACTCATGAAAAATTGGTTTATGACTCAATTACTATGGGGGAAGCTACCATTAGAGAAGCTAAAAATATGAAGAATGTTGTGAATATTTATGAATCTGCTTCTGGTCAAAAAATCAATTGGGATAAGAGCTCTTTGTTCTTCATCAATACCCCTGTTCAAAGACAATTAAGGATTGAAAGAATTATTGGTTGTAAAATAGTTGAGCTTCCCTCCACTTATTTGGGGCTTCCCCTTTGTATTAATTCGGCGGATAATTTTTGGATTAAGTTGGTTGATAGATTCAACTCCAAACTGGCAGGTTGGAAAGGGGCAGTCCTTAGTCAAGCGGGCAAGGTTACGCTGCTCAAAGCCACTCTCCAAAACTTGCCTGTTTATGCTCTCAGTTTGTTTAAAATCCCTAGAAAGTTTGTAGAAGCAATTGAAAGAATCCAAAAAAAGTTTCTTTGGTCGGGAGTGGAAGTCAAGAATAGAATTCCGCTTATAGCCTGAAATAAAATCTGCTCTCCCAAGGCCTCTGGGGGGTTGGGTTTAAGGAATATAAACTCTATGAATAATGCCTTATTAGCAAAACAAATTTGGAGAATGAAAGGGGAGGAAAGAGAGTGGAATCTAATCTAAAGAAATAAATATCTTCACATGCAACCTTCTGAGGAAGAATTTTTGGATAAATCTTTTATTGGTGAAGGTTCTACAATTTGGAATGCAATTCAATTGGCTAAAAGTTGGGTTGCAGCTGGAAGAATGTAGAAACTGGGGAATGGTAAAAGTATAAGATTTTGGGAAGACAGATGGATTATGGATAAACCTCTAGAGGAAATTCAATCCTTTATGATTGGAAAGATTGGTTCAAAAATAGGCATGGGGGTTTGGTCAAAGATTACTAGAGAAATGGGAAATGGATTGAATTTAGACAACATTGTTCGGGGTTAAAGTTTCTTGAGACTGTTTTTTCTTCTAAAATTATGAGAGACAACAAAGAGGATAGTTTGATATGGAGGGAAACCCCGGATGGGAAGTATTATGTGTCCTCGGTTGTGGCTATCCAAAATAAAGTTATGGAAGAAACTCCTATTTGGGCTAAAGTGTGGAATAAGAAGTTAATTTCTAAAGTTAATATCTTTTTTTAGATCTTTATCCAAAACAAGGTATTAACTCTGGACAACCTTCAAAAATGAGGATTTGTTTTTCCTAATAGATGTTCTCTTTATTGTAGGGAAGAAGAGTCTACCTGCCATATTGTCCATCAGTGTACTTTCAGCCAGGAAATTTGGAAAATTATTTTAAGTAGGTGGAAGATGAGTTGGGTTTTTTCGAACTCTCTAGGGGAATCCTGGCAGCAATGGTACTGCCCTAATTCCAACCCAAAGATTGTGGAGCTTTGGAAACTAACCTTCCCTAATGTTATCTGGAACATCTCGAAAGAGCGCAACAAGAAGATTTTTAGGGATAAAACTGCCAACCTTGAAGTGGTGGTGGATAAAATATACAGGAGTATCTTTGAATGCCTCAATGGCATTGATTATGGTCTAGTTGCTAAAGAGGACTTCAATGACAGGTGGAACCTCTCTACTACCAAACCTAGTAAGAAGAAGGGTAGAGAAGGTCTTGCTTGGTGTTTTCCACCTCAGGGATGGATAAAGACCAACTTTGATGGGGCTTCTAAGGGGAATTCGGGTAAAGCTGGTTATGGGGGCATTGTCAGGAATTTTGCTAGAAGTTGCCTAGTGGCAGTTGTTGGCCCTTTGGGGAGTCAAACTAGCCATTATGTTGAAGCCTCAGCTGCGTTGAATACTCTAATTATTGCCAAGAACCTAAATCATGATATTTATGGTTGGAGGGAGACTCGATTAATATTATTAAGTGCTTGAAGGGGGAAACTGAGCCATCGTGGTCTATAGAAAACATAATTTTGAAAGCTAGGGAAATTATTGCTAGTTTTAAAGTTATAACAATAGAACATGCCTTTAGAGAGAAAAATATGGTGGCGGACTGGCTGGCGAACCTAGGCATTAATTCCGAATCTCAAACAATTTCGCATGGGGGAGATATTAATATGAATATTAAAAAGCTCCTCAGAAAGGATAGATTTACGGGGAAAGAAGGACCGCATAATTATGATAGTTGATATGAGTAATTTATGCATTGATATAAAGGTAATGATTACTTGGAAAAGTGGCAGAATCCCAATCAAATATAATAACACTCCGCACACTTTGTGGGTCATCTTTTTCAAAATTTCCAGAGACAACAGGAATAAAGCTTTCAGTTTGCAAAAGAATAGAGGTGGAAGTTTGAAATTGAATATGGGAGGTGATTTAAGGAGGGAGGAACCAGACAACACTTCCAGATGGAAGGATATGTCAAAAGTTTGGGCGAAGCTGGTTGATTACGACAAAGGTAGGGTAAATCTCGCAATCTCCAAAATAACTAAAAATTGGAGTAATGGGTCTTTTAAAATATATGGTATGAGGTTCAAATTGGACGCAAGCCTCAATGCGACTGTGACAGGTATGCCCCACTCAGGGCTCAATTTTTTTAGAGATCTTAAAGTTTCCAATAATGCGGTAAAACTTTTCCCACGTAAGAAAAATGAGGGCTAAAATTGGAAAAGCCACATGGGGTTATTTTGAAGCCTCCAACATTAAGAAAATCTGGGGCTAGGTTTTGAATGCCATCATGGAATACATAACTATTGAAGGTCACTTTTCCAGGGCCCACACTTATCACTTTGTGTTATTAAACCACTTCAAGCATGAGAAAAGGGTTTCCATGCCCTACTATCGCTCTAGGTCCCTATCTAGGTCTCTCAATAAACACAACAAAAATCCCTCGAACCCGGTGCTCCATTGTGGGCTCATTTCACTCATCTATGAGCACTGTAAAATCCTTGCCATGCAGGAAAACAAGAGGTTGTTAGCTTCTCCAGGGAAAGGCAAGAGAAAGCTGGAGGAAGGCGAACCCAGTAAGGAGGAGGCTACTCCGAGCAAAAAAAGCAAGAGCGCTACTAGGAGAACCCGAGAAGGAAATAGCTAAGGATAGTTTGAGCGAGGATGAGAGCGCTGGAGAAGGGTTATTCCTGGATAACCTTAAAAAACTCACTAAGGCCAGATTGGGTTATGACAGATGGACATATGAACTATTGAAGAAGCTAGAAAAAAATGGGAAACAGATAGATGAGAAAAGGAAGGAAGATGACAGAAATCAGAAGCAATGGAAGCAGGACATGGAGGAAAAAGTTAAAAAAATGGCAGCTCAGATTGACTATCTGGAAGAAGGGAAAGTAGCAATGAAAAACCTATTGGGTATGATCCCGAATATCTTGTCTGTTGTTACGAAGAACCTAGAGGATACCTCGAAGGTCCTCGATAATTCCAGCTCTCCCAAATCGGTGGTGGACCTTGACATAGATGAAGATGCAATCGAGTTTGGAAGCGGGGAAGCTACACCTGGTGGAGCAGCAAAGAGAACTAGAGCGAGTGTTAAGAAAGTTGTTGCTGCGTCTGCTAAGGAAATCCTTAATCTTAGGGATAATATCAAAGACCTATATGGGATTAGCAGTAACTTGGCTAATGCCCTGAAAAAACATAAATTAGTTCCTTTTGTCTGGTTTGGCTGGTTTATGCTGGTTTTTTGGGGCTTTTAGCTTGTTTTTTCTAGTTATTTTGTTGGTTTTCCTAAAGTATGTTCCTCCTGGTTTCTTAATGCTTTTATCTTGTAAGGTCATTTTGTAAAGGGTTTCGAGGCCCCTTCAAAACCTGCTTTTACTTTAATAAAAAACATTAAACTTTTTCAAAACAATCAATATATACATTTTTATAAACATTTGCAGAAGTAGCACACAAACATTAAACATTTTCAAAAGCAACACACAAACATTAAACATTCTTGAAACAACTAATACATAGATTTGTTGTCCAAACACAAAAAGTAAATCAATATAGACAAGTTAGCAAGTCAACACTTCAAACATAACAAACCAAATAAGATAAATTATTAAAAATTTAAGAAGTGAAAGAGGTTATATATGATCTTGAAAGAAAATAAATAAATGGAGGTGTTATTCCTTTCCCAGTGTGTGGTAGTTAAATCAACATTTAGATTGCTTTCCTTAACAAGAGGCGCATAGTGTCAAGTTTTTGTCGAAGATGTAATATTTTTGTTGATGTTGAATGTGTGAGTGCAATGGTCAGTGGAAACATAGTAAATGTGTTATTTATTTTTTATTTGTGTTTTAGTGTAATTTATTAGTAAGTAGTCAAATGTACAAGCAATATGGAAGTCTAGAGTTATAAATTGATTTTCTGTCGAGTAATAGATGATTGCAAATGCAGCTCATTCATGGGCCCAAGCGGGATGATCCATCTTTTGGAAGTTCTCAGGAGCAGTCGAATGTAAAATGGACTCCGCTGGAGGAAGGGTTTATTAAGGAACACTTTGATGGAGTGTCAAAAGGTAATTTGGGTGAGTCTGGGGCAAGTGTGGTGTTTCAGGATTGGATGGGTAACATCGTAGCATGGGGTACCAAACGGTTAGAGAGGGGCACGAACAATGAAGTTGAGGTGCAAGCAACTCTTGGCAGTTCATTGGGGATTAAAACTCAGCTTTAATAAGCTACATTTGGAGGGTGACTCATTGATTATTATCAATGCAATCATTAAGGGGGAAATGAAGGCATGGATGTTAAACAAGTTTGTTTAGAATATAAATTTTGATTTGAAATATTTTAACGATTTCAAAATTTCCCATGTGCGCAAAGAAGGAAACATAGAAGCAAATGTTTTATCTAAATGGGCTAGCTTGTTTGAAGGTGTACACAAATATCAACTGGAAGATATTCATAATCTTTTGATTGATGACTTGGGCAATAACACGGTGTAAATGACAACCTCGAGATTTTTTGGAGGACCAAAGCAGTAGTTGAAGGACATGATAATCGACATGATCAAGATGTGGAGTTAATGTCGGATCGTGAGGATAAGTTGTAAGGATATGTCAAGAATTTTGTTGGGAGTTGCCTAGTGGCAGTTGTTGGCCCTTTGGGGAGTCAAACCAACCATTATGTTGAAGCCTCAAATGCGTTAAATACTCTAATTATTGCTAAGAACCTAAATCATGATAATTTATGGCTGGAGGGAGACTCACTTAATATTATTAAGTGCTTGAAGAGGGAAACCGAGCCTTCGTGGTCTATAGAAAACATAATTTTGAAAGCTAGGGAAATTATTGCTAGTTTTAAAGTTATAATAATAGAACATGCCTTTAGAGAGAAAAATATGGTGGCAGATTGTTTGGCGAACCTAGGCATTAATTCCGAATCTCAAACAATTTGGCATGGGGAAGATATTAATGAGTATTAAAGAGCTCCCCATAAAGGATAGATTTACGAGGAAAGAAGGACTGCATAATTATGATAGTTGATATTGATAAGTTGATGCTTTGACATGTTTTTTATCATGACTCTTAGGTTTTTTGGTATCTTTTGGGTTGCATTGTGATAGTAAAATATTGTGAATTGACTATATGTAGTCCATGTTTTAAAATTGAACTTAAGAATTCATGTTTGAACTTTGTCGGTTAATTCCTGCAGCCATGCCAATTTATTCCTGCAGCCAAATTATTTGTCCCTGTGATATGCGGATTATTTAGGATAATGTCATATGTGAGTTAATGAATGTATTAATTGAGTAAGATACATATGCATGTCCTTGTATGTTGTTTTTGTTTTAGTGTAGATAATAATTGATGTTGCGGTGGATGCTTTTCTTTCGCGCCTAAGGACTGGAGAATCACGTTAAGATAACTGGAGGTCAAACTGAAGGGGATTCGAGCAAGCACAATGTATGGCATAATCGGAGTAGTTATACTTCACCATGGGAGTTTAACTCTGGTGCATATTGAATTCGCAAAATATCGCTTTGGCGTGCAAAGACTGTGGTTCGGTTTCAGATCCACGGTTCCGCAGCCAAGCTCTCAGTTATCTCCTTCATCTGACAATTATCTGCCTCTTCTTCTGAGCGTAACTTGAGTTGTCCATTGTAGTTGATCTTTTCTTTATAATAAGCTCTTCCTTCTTTCTTAGAGTTAGACAAGATGGAAAGGAATTGAGCAAAGTTTTGACAAGCATTCTGAATTTTCTCTTTTAGAATATGTAATCATTTTTAGGAAGAAATGAATGAGAATATGTTGTTCTGATCTGTTAATAGTACTTTGCTGGGAGTTTGATATCACTCATCCAAGGGGGCCCACTTGGTGAGTGATCCTATGTTTATGATCATTGAAGTTAGTTTTTACTTAGTTGCAGTAGAAGTTCATGACTGGATTGTTCCTGCAGCCACTGGAAATAGATTCGTTGACTGTTCCTGCAGCCAAGACAGAACGGTGTGATTTTTGTTATTTTCATTAGATCATTTCAGCAGTGTTTTGTGAAACTTTCATGTAGCCTTTTATGATTCCCATTCCTGCCTTTCCTTTCTACATAATGTTAGTTACTACAGTAATGCAGAATAATCATTTAAGGAGCTTAGTGCATATATATTGTAGACCCATTTCAAGTTTTACATTCCTGGATTGATAACTAAATGAACACCAGCCATGAAAATAGTAAACTCTCCCATATGAATGTCCAAACTTCGGATTGAGATTTCAATTAGAGGTATTATTATTATCATTATAGTTGGGGTAGACATTTTTGGTGTCGTTGTCGGGGATGGTGTCAAGCTAAGAACCTTTTATGATTATTTCAGTTTCTAGTTAATTGTTTGAAATTTCATGAATCTACATGCATAATAGAAGAAGAGATGTCAGAGGTAGATTTTTGCCCACTCATACTACTCATGTAGAAGATAATTTTCTAGATATAAACCCTTTTGCTGAACTGTATCAAGTCCCACAGAATTTGAATCACCCTGAGTCTGAATTTCCAGAAGGTAGTCTTCAAGTTCCTTTTTGGTCCACAAGAAGAAGAATTTCCTATAGTAACAACCCCCACAAGTCTAATGCAAGGGAACCCGCCTCCTATTGGGAATAATCCACCACCACCACTTGGTCCAACATTTGAGTTTCCCATCTCTAACCAGCATGATAATGCTAACCTCAAGAACATTCCAGCATCTTCACTTCCTAAATTTTATGGGTTGGTGACAGAGGATCCAGATACATTTCTGTTTGAGTTTGATGTTCTCTGTAGGAGTTTTGACTATACTATAGATGCCCATAGACTCAAAAAATTTCCAGCCACTTTGAAGGAGTCATCCTTGAGATGGTTTATGAGCTTGGGTAGTAGTACAATCAACACATGGGATGAGATGAAACGGTTGTTTCTTGCAAAATATAAAGATTATTGTAGAGGCACTGATCGTCATGGGGATGATATCTTTAGAATGACACAAACTAAAGATGAGAGCCTTGAGGATTATCTGGAAAGGTTTTTGTTTAGTGTCAAGAAGTCCAAGCATAGTACTCTGAATGAAGATTCCCTCAAATTGATATTCTTGAGGGCTAACAGTGATGAATGCACCGATTCCTTAGATCTTATGGGAGGAGGTGACATTACACAATCTACTTGGGCTGAAATAGGACAAATTTGCAAGAAGTATTCCAGACCTACTTCTAAGAAGAATAGGAGATTTAAGCCAGGGGCACCATCATCAGTATCTAGAACTGGAGTTTATAGATTGGAACTTAGCCATCTGTTAAAATATTTCAAGGAGGACATTATAAACAATATGGCTACTCAGTTGGATAAGAAGAAGCATGAGGAAGCTGATGCATTTCTTGTAGAATTATGTCCTCATTGTAAGCAACAAAAGAAAGATTGTAGATGTAAGATGGTTGCAAATGTTGAAGTACCTGATTTCAAACCAATTCAAGGTGAGGATGAACAAGTCTTCTATGTTGCTCAAAGAAGACCAAATTTTCAAAGACAAGGTATGCCACCTGATCCACTTTCCTTTTTTGGTCATAGTGGTAATTCTTATGCACCAAATAACCAATGGCAACCACAGTATTCTCAAAATTTTGGTAACTATCCACATTGGTATGGATCACAAGGCCAAGGACAGCAATTTACTAATCAAATTCCCCAGTGGCAGCAGCCATAGGGAAATTGGTATCCACCTCAAGGTTTAGGGAATTGGAAACCTACCTCTCAATGGAGGGGCCCAATCTTCTGGATATCAGCCCCTTGCTCAGCAGCCACAACCTCCTACTTTAATGCCTCTCCTGCAGCTATAGATGCACCTCCTAAGCTAATGCAGCTGCCTACTCAACCGTTGCCTAATCCAAATATCAAATCTCAGCAATAACAACAAGCTTATTCAACTGATGCTAATCAATACCCAGCCTATTCTTTATCACTAGATGATATTCACCTTCAATCTGGGACAACTCTACCTAATCCCTCTCATCCAGTTATTACTGAGGTACAAGAAGAGCAGCCAATCTCTTATCATAAAGATGTAATACCTCGGAATCAAATATTACTACCATTTCCCCATAGACTGAAAGACAAAGAAGTTTCCACTGAACAACAACAAAGCTTCGATATTCTTGATCAACTGAAACACATTTGTGTTAAAATTTCATTATTGCAAGCAATAAAGGATGTTCCTATATATGGTAAGGCATTGAGAGAAGCATGCCTAAAGAAGCCTGGTAGAAAGAAAAATGATCCACAAACAGTTCATGTTATGGGTCAATTGGTTGATATTATGTTAGGAAAAATTGCTATTTCAAAGTATTCTGATCCAGGTAGTCTTGTTGTGAGTATAGTCCTTAATGGCAGTCAAATAAAAAATGTTTTAGTTGATCTAGGGGCAACCATTAATGTAATGACAAGGGAAGTGATGAAACATGTAGAGATAGATAGTTCACGGGCTACACCCACAGTTCTCCAACTTGCTAATGGCTCTGTAGTAAGACCTGATGGTATCATAGAAGATATAGTAGTTATTCTAGATTCCTGGGAATATCCTGCAGACTTTATGATTTTATCTCCAAAAGCAACATTGGGGGGATATCCAGTCATTTTGGGAAGACCATGGCTTGCCACAATTGATGCATATATTAGGTGTAGACCAGGGGACATGACTATTTCAGATGGCAGTTCCACAAAAACATTAGCCTTGTATTCCCCAACACAACCTCAGCTTGAGCAGCAACAAGTTGTTTGGCCTATTTTGGGAGAGGAATCTGAAGAAATTGACTCTATCAATCACCTTATGATGATTAATCGAGTGCCACTCATGCAGTTATATGATGAAGAATTAATTATTTATAAGGTCCTGATAAATGAATTAATAGAAGACCAAGAATTGCAGGAATTGGTTCCGAATATTGTAGGTTTGGACTTTCCTGCAGCCACTAATATCTTGCATATCTTATTGCCGCAAGAATTGTCTTATTCTCATTTTTTTGATATAAATCAGATTGATCTTACTATCAAGATAGAGGTGGAATTGAATAAATATTTGAACATCAATAAGAATATAGCAGACACTCAAAAGGATAGCCTAGTAGACTTGCTGAAACTCCATAGAAATGCTTTTGCATGGGATTACAAGGATATGAATGGAATTGATCCAGTAGTTTGTACTCATCGCATTTACATAAAGGATGAGTGTTGCCCCCTCAGACAACCTCAAAGAAGAGTCAACCCTACCTTGAAGGAGATAGTTAAAGAAGAATTGCAAAAATTGTTGAAAGCTGGGTTTATCTATCCTATCCCTGACAGTCAATGGGTATCACCTTTGGTGATAGTTCCTAAAAAGGGAGGCAAATGGAGAGTATGTGTTGATTATAGAGCCTTGAACTTAGCCACAAGGAAGGATCATTTTCCACTGCCATTTGTGGATCAGGTATTGGATTCTCTTACTGGTAAGAGATATTTTTCATTCCTGGATGGATTTAGTGGCTATAATCAGATACAAATAGCTCCTGAGGATCATGAGAAAACAACATTTACTTGCCCATGGGGCACTTATGCATATTTTGTTCTTCTTTTTGGGTTGTGTAATGCTCCAGTCACTTTTCAAAAGGCAGTGATCAGTATTTTTTCTGATATTTCTCAAGATATTATGAAAATTTACATGGATGACTTTACAACTTATGGCTCTGAATTTGATCAACCATTAGGTAATTTGAAGAAAGTTTTGCAGCGGTGTGAAGACTACAGCTTGTTTCTAGACAGTGAAAAGTGTTTCATTATGATGGAAGAAGGAATAGTCTTTGGTCATCATATATTTGTACAAGGCATACAAGTGGGTCCAGCAAAGATTGAGGTTATTCGGCATATTAATGACCCTATGAAGCAGAAAGATGTGAGAAGTTTCCTTGGCCATGCTGGATACTACAGAAAGTTTATCAAAGATTTCAGCAAAATGGCAAGTCCCTTATATTCACTGCTTACTAAAGATGCAGAATTTAAATTATGGACCTCAGCATGCAATGAAGATTTTTTAAAGCTTAAGCATGCTTTGACTCAAGCACCAATTCTAAAAGGACCTAATTGGTCTCTACCATTCCAAATCCATACTGATGCATCTGATTATGTTGTAGGAGCAGTGCTGGGATAAAAAGTTGACAAGTTGGAAAATGTAATATATTATATCAACAATAATTTGCAAGGACCTAAATTGAATTATATAGTTACTGAAAAGGAAATGCTGGTTGTCATATATGCCCTTAACAAGTTTACACACTATATTACAAGGTATCCCATATTTGTGCATACAGATCATCTTGCAATTAGATATCTCATGAATAAGCCATCAATCACTGGTAGACTAGCTCGCTGGTTATTATTGATGCAGGAATTTGATATCACAGTTGTTGATAAGCCAGGGAAGTATAATGTTCTTGCAGATTATCTTTCACATCTTCAATTGCAGGAAGATTCTACAATGATAGATGACACTTTTCTAGATGAGCATTTGTTTCTCATACAGGCTCATGCTCCATGGTATGCTAATATTGCCAACTATTTAGCTACAGCTAAGATGTCAATTTCTTTTTCTCCTAAGGAAAGAAGGTTGCTAGTTGAAAAAAGTTTTAACTTTTCATGGATTTTTGATTGTCTATTTTATACTGGACCCGACCAAGTCATGCGAAGATGTGTCAGAGAAGATGAAACATATGACATCCTGCATGCATGTCATGATGAGCCATGTGGAGGTCATTTTGTTGCCAAAAGGACAACATTGAAAATACTCAATACCAGATACTATTGGCCTACATTACACAAGGAAATATGATAGATGTCAGCAAATGGGCAGACCTACAAAATCTGATGAGATGCCACTATATCCTCAAATATCTGTTACACCATTTGACAAGTGGGGATTAGATTTTGTTGGCCCCATTGATCCACCTTCTAATGGCAAATCTTATATCTTGGTATGTACAGAGTATGTGACAAAATGGGTAGAAGCTAGAGCTATGCAACATGCAAGAGATAATAAGGTGGCTGAGTTTCTCTATGAAGAAATATTTACAAGGTATGGAGTACCAAAGGAAATTGTCTCAGATCAGGGACCTCAATTTAAATCAACATTGATAAAAGCTTTGGTCAATGAATACAATATAAGACACAGGAAATCTACTCCATATCATCCACAGTCTAATGGACAAGTAGAAGTTACCAATAGAGAGCTTGAGGCTATTCTTACAAAAACAGTGTCTATCCATAAGAAAGATTGGTCTCATCGACTTTCAAAGGCAATTTGGGCATATAGAACAACATGGAAAACACCAATTGGATTCACACCTTTTGAGATGGTTTATGGCAAAACAATAATGATGCCTATTGAATTTGAGAATAAAACCTTGAGAACAGCTCTACAAATGAATATGACATTGTCTGAAGCACAGAAGGAATGCATTCAACAGTTAAATGCTCTTGATGAATGGAGGAAGATAGTTGTTCAACAGATAGAATTGATTCAAAACCAAAGAGCAAGATGGCATGATAAATATATCAGAGAAAAGAAATTCAAAGTTGGTGACTGGGCACTCCTGTATGATTCTAGATATAAGGATGTTATGGAAAAACTCCAAACAAGGTGGTTAGGTCCTTATGAGGTAGAAGAAGTTTTTCAGGATGGACCAGTCCATTTGTCCACAATAGATCCTGTTCGATTTAACTCTTAGTGAATGAACACCGACTACGACTTTATCACAAGCCAGCTACTAGAGAAGAGTTCCTGCAGCTGTTTGCTCCCCAAAGTGAAATAAAAGTTTATGTAGCAAATGGCAAGGTTCCTGCAGCAATTGCCAATGATTCGATATCAATTCATGAGCTTCCTGTTGCACTTGAGCATATTGATAAAGGTGATGTTCCTACAGCCTCTGCAGTGACCTTACTCACCATATCATAATAAAATATTTCCATGGGAATATTGTTCTTCGTACATAAAGTTTCATCCACTACATTTCATTCCACTTTCTTACCTGTCACTTCATTTCATTTCGCCATCATTTTCGCCCAATTGCAAGTATGTGTATATTGTACTTTATTTTAATTATGCATTTATTAGTTTATTATGATTTTTATCCTATTTAAATCTGCTCCAAACCCGAAATCTCGTCAACCTGTGTGGACACGCGCTAGGTTAAGTTGGGGGGGGGGGTACTTTATGGCCCTTTTTCCAATAAGATTTATTATCATTTTTTTTTTTAATATCCCGAATTGATTTCCTAACTGACATTACTTATGATGATTATTATTTCACGCAAGTGAATAATAAGGTCTGCCGCCAAACTTAATATATGTAGATTTTAGTTTTTTGTGAAACTGTCAAACATTTTGGTGAAGTTGCGATAGTATCAAAGTAAAAGATGGGTGGTGATCTAATTTGCCATGAGCTAATGGTCCATGAAGGGTTGCTGCAGGATGTTGTCTGTGAGCATTATTTTTGAAATCACGGCTAGTTGGATTATTTCTTGAAAATTAGGGATTACAACGATGAAATAGCAACAAAATTTATGCATTCCTTTGATGAAGGAGAAGCTACAGTTAAAGGGTTGAGGATAATTGCTACGAAGCAGTGAATTGCAGAGGTCACAGGGTTGCTGCAGGAAGGAGAACTCTTTCCAGAATCAAAAGACGCAAGGAGTGCTAGGGCAGAGTTCACAATTTCCACTGACAGACCCTTAATGGTGGATAGACAAGGGACTATAAGGGTTTCTTTACTAGCACATTGGCCTCAGGTAGCTTTGTATGTTATGAAATATATTACATGTGAAGGGCAGTATTCAAATCTACATTCACCTCATTTTAAGTTACTTAGTCATCTGCGTCATGGTTGACGAGTTAATGTCCCAAATTTCTTGTACCATCTCATTTCTATAAGTGCTAAGGAGACTCGAAAATATGGAAATCACTCTGTTAGCCATCATGGACTGGTTAAGTTGCTTGTACAATGGTCCCTGAGAAATGTTTCACAAATGGAATGGGGTGTGTTTGAGGATATTCTGCAATTTAGGGTTGATGAAGCCCCTATTGCAAATAATCTGCCGGCTCAAGAAGAGATTGTTGTAGAAGATCTTTCTGGTGAAGATGAGGGTTTGCTGGTTGCTGAAAGAGCCGCAATTATTATGGAAGGAAATATTGAAGCAGAGTCAATCGAAGAACAACCCTTTACTTCTCTTCAAAGAGATTCACCTGTTTTGCAAAGGGAAGGAAAATAATTGGAAAAGGATGAATCAGATGAAGAATTTGTTATCCAGCCGTAGGAAACGCAGATTCCTCCTGCAGCCAAGAGGCGTCGAACAAAAACAAAAACTCTTGCAGTCGTTTCAAAAGTGTATGTAAGAAGAACAAGAAGGAGGACACATAAGAGTCAACCTGTGAGTAATCCATCAGAGGTTATTGCAGTAGAAACTTCGGAAGAAGAAGACGCTGCAGAGAAAGAAATGCAAGAAAACCCTGTGGAAGAGGAAAATCAAGAAAACCCTGCAGAAGAAGAAATCCAAGAAGAAATTCAGGAAGAAGTTGTAATGGATAAGGTAGCAAATCTTGCTTTTGTGGCATTGCAATGCGAAGAGATTGTTGAAGATGTTCTACAGCAACCTAAAGAAAATGTGGGAGATCTATCAAATCAGAATGAGGAGTTTGTTGAAGAAATCCCACAGTCTAAGGTAGGACCTATTAAACCTCCTTCGTCCCTAAGTAGTTTATCAATTGCTTTAACATTTTTTAGGCAATGGGAAATAAAGAAGGATAGGTTGCAGGGGATAATTAATAAGCAACAAAAAGAGATTGAAAAGAAAGATAATAGAATTAAGGAATTAGAAGTTAAGGTAGAAGAGATTTATGGTATGGTTCCTGAGATGATGTAGTGTAGGGCACCCCCAAGAATTTATGCAGTACATTTGAAAGAGCGGTATTTGAATTTCAGACTAAACTGCATTGTTAGGGACTTTAATCCATCATTGGAAACACATGAGGAATTCTATCATGCTTATCAAACCTCTCCACATGTTGTAAGGAATTTGTTAGGTGAATTATATTTACATAACAATGCTGTACCCCAAGACAGAGAATGGAGTCCTTTATTGTATATTGGGGATATCCATCTCAGAGCTTTAATGTCATGGATCCAAAATGAGATGATCATAGGACCACAAGCCAGGGAGTTTGAAAAATTAGAGCTTGACTATCCATTACCATTGAGAAGGGAATCAGAAGCACCCAGGGTTCTGTATTATGATTGGCAAAAGTTGCTAATAAGAGATAATGTTAGTAAGATAGTACTTCCAATGAGAGAGAAAGTCTATCAAGCATATGAGCATTTGGTTAAGACCCATAGGACAACCGCACTAGAAGGGTTAACTCAACGTTGGAATCATCTACCAGATCATTTAAAACTAGGAGAACCTTACTCATTATAGAATTTTCATGCAGCCATACAAAGAGCCTTCAGATACATATAGCTAGGCAAGGAAAAAGCCAATAACTGGTTGCCATTGATCTTTTAGCCTCTGATCCTTATGTGGCCACTTTTGGCATGCCAACCAACAGAACAGAATTATGATGCAGCTATAGAAGAAACAACTAGATGGTCCAGGTTGGAGAAAATGAAAGGATTTTATTGGAATTTGCCTTCCAAGGGAATCAGACAGGACACTGTTGGTGATTTCAGAGTTTCAGCAAAAATCAAAAATTTTCCTTTTGTTGCAGGAGCAGCAAACCCTTAAAGTTGGGGGGCATGATAAGTCGATGCTTTGACATGGTTTTTATCATGACTCTTAGGTTTTTTGGTAACTTTTGGGTTGCATTGTGATAGTAAAGTATTGTGAATTGACTATATGTAATCCATGTTTTAAAACTGAAGTTAAGAAATCATGTTTGAACTTTGTCAATTAATTCTTGCAGCCATGCCAATTTATTCCTGCAGCCAAATGATTTGTCCCTGTGATATGCGGATTATTTAGGATAATGTCATATGTGAGTTAATGAATGTATTAATTGAGTAAGATACATATGCATGTCCTTGTATGTTGTTTTTGTTTTAGTGTAGATAATAATTGATGCTACGGTGGATGATTTTCTTTCGCGCCTAAAGACTGGAGAATCACATTCAGATAACTGGAGGTCAAACTAAAGGGGATTCAAGCAAGCACAATGTATGGCATAATCGGAGCAATTATACTTCACCATGGGAGTTTAACTCTGGTGCATATTGAATTCGCAAAATATCGCTTTGGCATGCAAAGACTGTGGTTCTGTTTCAGATCCATGGTTCCGCAGCCAAGCTCTTGGTTATCTCCTTCATCTGACAATTATCCGCCTCTTCTTCTGAGCGTAACTTGAGTTGTCCATTGTAGTTGATCTTTTCTTTATAAGAAGCTCTTCCTTCTTTCTTAGAGTTAGACAAGATGGAAAGGAATTGAGCAGAGTTTTGACAAGCATTCTGAATTTTCTCTTTTAGAATATGTAATCATTTTCAAGAAGAAATGAACAAGAATATGTTGTTATGATTTGTTAATAGTACTTTGCTGGGAGTTTGATATCACTCGTCCAAGGGGCCCACTTGGTGAGTGATCCTATGTTTATGATCATCAAAGTTAGTTTTTACTTAGTTGCAGTAGAAGTTCATGACTAGATTGTTCCTACAGCCACTAGAAATAGATCTGTTGACTATTCCTGCAGCCAAGACAAAACAATGTGATTTATGTTATTTTCATTAGATCATTTCAGCAGTGTTTTGTGAAGCTTTTATGTAGCCTTTTATGATTTTCATTCCTACCTTTCCTTTCTGCATAATGTTAGTTACTACAGTAATGCAAAATAATCATTTAAGGAGTTTAGTGCATATATATTACAGACCCATTTCAAGTTTTACGTTCCTAGATTGATAACTAAATGAACACCAACCATGAAAATAGTAAACTCTCCCATATGAATGTCCAAACTTCGGATTGAGATTTAAATTAGAGGTATTATTATTATCATTATAGTTGGGGTAGATAGATATGAGTAATTTATGCATTGATAGAAAGGTAATGATTACTTGGCAAAGTGGTAGAATCCCAATCAAATATAATAACACTTCGCACACTTTGTGGGTCATCTTTTTCAAAATTTTGAGAGACAACGAGAAGAAAGCTTTGGGTTTGTAGAAGAACAGAGGTGAAAGTCTGAAATTGAATATGGGAGGTGATTTAAGGAGGGAGGAACCAGACAACACTTCTAGATGGAAGGATATGTTGAAAGTTTGGGCAAAGCTAGAAAAAGGGTCCCTAACGAGTTTCATGGAGAAGCTGGTTGATTACGACAAAGGTAGGGTAAATCTCGCAATAACTGAAAATTGGAGTAATGGGTCTTTTAAAATCTATGGTGTGAGGTTCAAATTGGACGCAAGCTCATCGCGACTCTGACAGGTATGCCCCACTTAGGGCTCAATTTTTTTAGAGATCTTAAAGTTTCCAATAATGCAGTAAAACTTTTCCCACGTAAAGAAAAGGAGGGGGCTAAAATTGGAAAAGCCACAGGGGGTTATTTTGAAGCCTCCAACATCAAGAAAATCTGAGGCTGGGTTATGAATACCATCATGGAATACATAACTATTCAGGGTTGAGAAAACGGTTTCCATGCCCTACTATCTCTTTAGGTCTCTGTCTAGGTTTCTCAATAAACACAACAAGAATCCCTCAAACCCGGTGCTCCATTGTGGGCTCATTTTGTTCATTTATGAGTACTGTAAAATCCTTGCCATGCAGGAAAACAAGAGGTTGTCCGCTTCTCCAAGGAAAGGCAAGAGAAAGCTGGAGGAAGGTGAACCCAACAAGGAGGAGGCTACTCTGAGGAAAAAAACCAAGAGCACTACTGGGAGAACCCAAGAAGGAAATGGCTAAGGATAGTTTGAGTGAGGATAAGGAGAGCATTGGAGAAGGGTTATTCTTGGATAACCTTAAAAAACCCATTGAGGCCAGATTGGGTTATGACAGATGGACATATGAACTATTGAAGAACCTGGAAAAAAATGGGAAACAAATGGATGAGAAAACGAAGGAAGATGACAGAAATCAGAAGCAATGGAAGCAAGACATGGAGGAAAAAGTTAAAAAAAATGGGCAGCTTAGATTGACTATCTGGAAGAAGGGAAAGTGGCAATGAAAAACCTGTTGGGTATGATCCCGAATATCTTGTCCGTTGTTACAAAAAACCTAGAGGATATCTTGAAGGTCCTCGATAACTCCAGCTCTCCCAAACTGATGGTGGACCTTGGCATGGATGAAGATGCAATCGAGTTTGGAAGCGAGGAAGCTACACCTGGTGGAGCAGCAAAGAGAACTAGAGCGAGTGTTAAGAAAGTTGCTGCTGCATCTGCTAAGGAAATCCCTAATCTTAGGGATAATATCAAAGACCTGTATGGGATTAGCAGTAACTTGGTTAATGCCCTGAAAAACATAAATTAGTTCCTTTTGTCTGGTCTGGCTGGTTTATGCTGGTTTTTTGGGGCTTTTAGCTAGGTTTTTCTAGTTATTTTGTTGGTTTTCCTAAAGTATGTTCCTCCTGATTTCTTAATGCTTTTATCTTGTAAGGTCATTTTGTAAAGGGTTTCGGGGCCCCTTCAAAACCTGCTTTTACTTTAATAAAAAACATTAAACTTTTTCAAAACAATCAATATATACTGATGCTCTGCAAAAAGGATTAGAAAATCTGTTTGATGGCAACACGAACAAGAGCACAAGAAACAAACGTTAGTGTTAGCAACAAAAGATTATCCTAAACAGGCATATCAAGAGAGATATTAAGCATGAAATAGAAAGCATATAAACATAGAATGAAATAGCTAATCAAGATGCTCATAGTTGCTCCTCCCTTGTTCCTCTCCTCTCCAAGTCCCAAATGAGTGTAGCTCTCAGCTTTTAGCACTAGCCATGGATACCATATGGAGATTCAAGATGGTTGAATATGATAAGCAAATACTATGCAAGAGTAGATAGTGATGCTATGAGAAAGCTCTATGCTATTGCCAGTATAACAACAATACTCTAAAATGCTTCCTCTTGCTTGAGGAGAAGGGTTCTATTTATAGAAGAAATGGGGAAATGAAGGGTTAAGATTGAATGGTTTAATCAGGGGCCAAGTTTGAAAGTTGGGGATCCATGTGCACAATTGGCACCAATAAAATGGTGACAAGTGTCAACATAGGATTGGGTTGAGAGAAGAGGTTGGTGGCATTAAAGGCCTGAGAAGACTTCATGGTTATCTAGAGGCTAAGGGTCAAGTCCAAATTAAGATTACCCACTGGATTAAGAGTTAATCCAAGGATAAACCTTTGTGCAAATGTTTAAGAGATAATCATGGTCAAAGCATTAATGGCCTGATGAGACCTTTGGGTTGGGTAGAGGTTGAGTCAAAACAAATGTTTTAACCATGTGGGAGGGTTTGAGGTAACCATTAATGGTTATTGGAGACTTTGGGGATTAAGTGGTTGAAGGTTGAAAGCCTTCAATGGTTATCAAAGACTTTGAGCCATTTAGTGGTTAAAGGTTGAAAGCCTTTAATGGTTATCAAAGACTTTGAGGGTTTATTTGTTGAACACACAAAGCATTAATTGCTTTTCAAAGACTTTGGAGTCTTTGAGAAGTGACTCCAATTTGCTTAGGAATGTGACAATATTTAGGGGATGGATTAGGCTAATTAGGAAGGGTTTAGAAGAATCTAGAAGGGGTTTAGGCATACAAGTGGATTTTGTAGGAAAATGCAAGTGGGAGAAATTTTGGTATTTTCAATTAAAATAAAATCATTTATTTCAATTAAATGGTGTAAGTTGAATTTGGATAAATATTTAAATAAATATTAATTTATTTAAATGAGAAAAAGAAGATAAAGCATTAAAATGCTTGAAGACTTTGAGGGAAACCATTAAAGGTTTGAAGACTTTAAGGAAAACCATTAAAGGTTTGAAGACTTTAAGGAAAACCATTAAAGTCTCAAGAAGACTATAGAAGGAAGCCATCAAGTTTGAAGACTTTAAAGGAAACCATTAAAGGCTTGAAGACTTGAAGGAAAACCATTAAAGTCTTAAGAAGACTATAGAAGGAAGCCATCAAGTTTGAAGACTTTAAAGCCATCAAGTTTGAATACTTTAAGGGAAACCATTAAAGGTTTCAAGTGGGTGAGGATAAATAGGATTTTAAATAAATAATTTATTTAAAATAGTTGTGCAACTTGCTTTTGTAGGAAAATACAAGTGGGTGGAGGATAAAGGTGATTTAAATAAATTATTTATTTAAAATAATTGTGCAACTTGCATTTGTAGGAAAATGCAAGTGGGTAGAGGATAAAAGTGATTTAAATAAATGTTAATTTATTTAAATGTGAGAGGTGGGATTTTGGGGGATTTAAATAAATATTAATTTATTTAAATGTGAGAGAAGATTTAATTAAACAAATATGATTTATTTATTTAATTAATGGTCTGAATTTGGTTAAGTGAATTAAATCAAATAAATTGAATAATTTATTTAATTAATAGGAGAAGAGGGTTAAGATGAATTAATTAAATATTAATTTAATTAATTATTAATTGATGGTTAAATAATCAAATAAATATTAAATATTCATTTAATTAAGTGGACATATTTATGTGACTACATATACATTTTTATAAACATTTGCAGAAGCAGCACACAAACATTAAACATTTTCAGAAGCAACACACAAACATTAAACATTCTTGAAACAACCAATGCATAGATTTGTTGTCCAAACACAAAAAGCAAATCAATATAGACAAGTTAGCAAGTCAACACTTCAAACATAACAAACCAAATAAGATAAATTATTAAAAATTTAAGAAGTGAAAGAGGTTATATATGATCTTGAAAGAAAATAAATAAATGGAGGTGTTATTCCTTTCCCAATGTGTGGTAGTTAAATCAACATTTAGATTGCTTTCCTTAACAAGAGGCGCATAGTGTCAAGTTCATGTCGAAGATGTAATGTTTTTGTTGATGTTGATTGTGTGAGTGGAATGGTCAGTGGAAACATAGTAAATGTGTTATTTATTTTTTATTTGTTTTTTATTTGTGTTTTAGTGTAATTTATTAGTAAGTAGTCAAATGTACAAGCAATATGGAAGGCTAGAGTTATAAATTGATTTTCTAATTGAGTAATAGATGATTGCAAATGCGGCTCGTTCATGGGCCCAAGCGGGATGATCCATCTTTTGGAAGTTCTCAGGAGCAGTCGAATGTAAAATGGACTCCGTCGGAGGAAGGGTTTATTAAGGCAAACTTCGATGGAGTGTCAAAAGGTAATCTGGGTGAGTCTAGGGTAGGTGTGGTGTTTCGAGATTGGATGGGTAACATCGTAGCATGAGGTACCAAACGGTTAGAGAGGGGCACAAACAATGAAGTCGAGGTGTAAGCAGCACTCTTGGCAGTTGAGTGGGGATTAAAACTCAGCTTTAAGAAGCTACATTTGGAGGGTGACTCATTGATTATTATCAATGCAATCATTAAGGGGGAAATGAAGGCATGGATGTTAAACAAGTTTGTTTAGAAAATAAAATTTGATTTGAAATATTTTAACGATTTCAAAATTTTCCATGTGCGCAAAGAAGGAAACAGAGAAGCAGATGTTTTATCTAAATGGGCCAGCTTGTTTGAAGGTGTACACAAATATCAACTGGAAGATATTCATAATCTTTTGATTGATGACTTGGGCAATAACACGGTGTAAATGACAACCCCGAGATTTTTTTGGAGGACCAAGGCAGTAGTTGAAGGACATGATAATTGGCATGATCAAGATGCGAAGTTAATGTCGGATCGTGAGGATAAGTTGTAAGGATATGCCTCGACAATTCATTAATGAAAATGTAGAGATGACCCTGTATTTTGGTAGCGCTGAATAATGTCTAATGTTGGGTAAAATGAATGCGAGTCAAATTGATTTATGATATATTTGGTGGATATTTTATTCATTGTGACATAGTAGTTTTCTGAAATTTATTTGCAGCAGAGCAAGTTTTCTATTCGGAGGTGACGACACTGTAGTTGTTTTGACTATGGAGGCAAATTTCACCCATAAAGTAGAGAAAAAATTGGTACCATTTGTGGGCATGGTTTTGAACAGGCGTATATAGGGTCTTTTCTCCACAAGGATGAGACGTTGTTGGAGGTGGTTAAACTAATATTGGGGGAGGATATCGTGCATATCAATCACTGATATAAGACAAATATGGAAATCTACTTGCTAATTGCCGCATGGGGCCTTGAATTTGAAGAGGAAGTTGATAAGGTGCATTGGGTGCTAAAAGGTCTCATTGTAGAGGAGTATTTGGGTGGTTTGGCGTCAATTCTTGAATGGGTTGTTCTGAGGGTTGGCATTAACATCTTAGTAGGAATGGAGGAACCTAGGGACCCCATACCATTTGTTCGGTGGGCAAAGGATGAAGTCAAAGAGAGATGCAGAGCATCGACATTGTGTGGTTGGGAAGCCTTAAAAACATTTGCAGGGCTAATAAAGGTGGAAGAGGCTCTCAACGCTTCACACTATTGGCAAGAGTGGAGATGGGTCATGAATTGCAACCAAGGGTGCGTATAGATGAGGCGATGCAAATTTTGGCCAGGTTTAATGAGGAGTTTCCAGATAATAGTTAGTCTTTCAGTTTTTAGCTCTTATCTAATTCTGTAGGCTTGTAGGTCGTGATAGTAGTTTAGTATTACTGCTTTGATAATGCTTTGATAACTTTTTTTTTGGGGGGGGGGGGGGGGGGGGGGGTGGGGAAATGCCTGTTAGACTGTTTTGGACTGCAATATCAAATTTTGCAGTGTTTTTTGGTGGTTTTTTTTATGGTTGCTTGTTGCACAAGTTATTTGAAATGACGATTTCTGAACAATGTACTTTCTGATTTTGAAATTAATACAATAACCTTATTACCGACAAAAAAAAAATTAGTTGATTGCAAATGCAATGTAATAGTAAAACCAAATATGTAATTGCAAATAAAAAATACAACAATATTATGTAGAATTCTTGCATTCCATAGAAAATCGTCTTTAATAAACAATTAAATATTGAAGATTATTCAATGAAAAAATTAAAGATTTATAAAAAATATAACTAGAATATTTTAACTATTGAAAATAAATATTTGTTTCACACATCTAAATACTATTTGCTAAAGAATTAGGAACATGTGGATCAAAAAATTATCCAAAATAAAGTAAATAAATCTTACCATATCATTGCTTAATCAAAAGTCCATATTAATGTATTTGTGGAACAAACTATAATTTTAATATATCTATTTCAAGAGCTCAAAATTAGTTAATAAATTTGTTATATGACAACAAGTATTTGATATTTTATATAATAATGGGACACCTATATTAATTAGTTTTAATATAATTAATTTGTTTGGACTTTTTCATTATATGTTAGATTTTAGTAATTAAATTGATAAAAAAACTCATGATAAATCAAGTAAATATCCGAAAATAATAAAAATGGATGATTTTATTTGAAAAATCTGAAATAATTGTTGAGAAGAAAAATTCTAAGGAAACTATTTTGAAATAAACACGAAATTGTACAATATACTCATAATATTACTTTGGAAAAGCTAGAGGCGTATGAAATGGAGAATTGGAAAATGTAGCCATTTAATTTATACTTGAAAATAAATTACATAACTTACTACTTCTATAATTAAACAACACCTCTAATAGATTTCAGACTGACTCTAGCAACATGAATACATAAACTACTTGCAATTGCTTACTAATAACGCCTTGTTCTTTCTCTATGAATCAGTTTTCTACTTCTTGTTTTTCTCAACAACAAAAAAAACTTTTCTACTTCTTCTAGTTTAACATTTTGTCTGATAAACTTCCAAAACAATTTTAGTGTTTAAAACAAGGAGCATCAACCCAACAAATATTTTCTTCTTTATGACAACTTATGTTCATGCTGCTTGTTCGTAAAATTGAAATGTCCACCATAACTTGTTTTGTAGGTTACATGGCAAAATAAAGAATTTAAACTATGAGTTTCAAAAACATAACATATAGATTTTTGTCATTCTTTGTCAATAACCTTATTTTGAGAAGGTAAGTTGAAATTTAGTCAAACTAATTGCAGGATAATTTGGAGTTGAAAATCATGCTTTACTTATCTATAGTAGGTCATTCTCCTTGTTTAGCAATGAAAGTTAAACATAGTTGTTGAATTTATTTCCCATGATCTAGATGCCAATGAAGAAGAGGACTTTCAAAGGGCTTGTCCAGATATTGGCAGAGACAAATAAAAAGAAATCAGTGAGGACTATAGAAGCAATGTATAATCTAAGGAAACGTGAGACAATGTGGCAAGAATTGCATAATTTAGTTCATATAGACAAACATATATTATTCACATGTAATAATAATATTGTCAAAGTATTCTTATTTCTTAGTTTTTTAGTTTGATATAATATTATAATTTTTAATTAACATAAAATAAAAATATTGCTTTTATAATTTTAGTAAAATATATTTTTTATTAGTAATTTACTAATTGTAGTAAAATTTTATCAAATTTTTTTTATTTATTAGTAATTTACTAATTGTAGTAAAATATTATCATTTGATAAAATTTCCTTTATAATGTTTGGTTAGGAATAATATATCCTATAGGATGCACTGAAAATATCGAATTAAAAAAAAATTATCTACAAAATACTGGATTAAGACCTGTAAGAATAGACTAACAAGTGGGTGAGAGAAGAAGTATAGGATTTAAGTTGAGCAAAGAAGATACATGTAGTTGGGCATGTGGAAAACTATTTTTTCAGAAGCTGTTTGAAGTAAATAGTAAAGAAACAATGCTAGCCATTTATAACTTACATATATTTTTGTTCTTTGACAGATAGAATGTTTAACCTTAACTCAGGAACTGCAAGAATTGGAAGCTCATTCTCATCGAGAACACAAGAGGCAACATAAGAAGCTAATCTAATATCCTAGGTACTGGAATTAGTCATGTTTATTGAATTTGTTAATTATTCAAAGAGAGTTGCACAAATAATGCTTGGAACTTTTTCCTGCATTAACATTCTCTGTTGATTCATTTTTGCTTTTAATTTAATCTTTATTTTGTGGATCTGAAATGGATGCCAATTTATCAAAAAAAATGCAATCATATATACCATATAAGGATAACCAAGCAAAAAAAACCTTTGAAAAAGATGCAAATTATGTCTTCATGGTTTTAGGGACTGTATATGGTGAAAATGGATAACAAATAACAACAATATTGAAAGACTAAAATGGATTCAACCACTAAACCCTAGCCTAACAATGAACAAAGATCCACCATAACAGATGAAGATAACCTAAGACAATGCAAAATAACTCAAAATCATAAAGATTATACCATCACATGTCCAATAGGGTTTTGATCTCCATTCTTCCTATCTCCATTGATCTTGTTTGGTATGCTTGCTCTCATATTTTTGTATGCACAAGAGCTCAACAAAGAACGGAATGTGGTTGCAAGTAGGATCGTAGTGTAGCCAAGTACTCCAAAATCAGTCATTAGCATGTGTCATTAGCCATTAGGGTTTGACAATGAAGAAAGCATCTCCTTAAATAGAAGACACAATGAGAAATGGAGGGTTAAGATTGAGAGGTGTAAAAAGAGAGGTCGGCTAGGATTAGAGGGTAGGTAAAAGAAATAGCAAAATAATGAAAGAGGTAGGTAGTGTATGAATTAAGAGATGAATGACATATGTCATGTGTAGAAAAAGATAATGGATTAATTAAATAAATAAAGATTTATTTAATTAATAGAAGAAGTGGGATCAATTAAATAAATAAGATATTTATTTAATTTAGGAAAGGGATAATTTAAATAAATAAATGTATTTATTTATATGAGAAATAAGGCTAGAAGAGGATAAATGAATTAATTAAATAAATAAAGATTTATTTAATTAATAGAAGAATTAGGCTTAGATAATTAAATAAATAAAATATTTATTTAATTAGACATGACAATTTTAGGTGTCTACATTTTGCCCCTCTTTGAGACAATGCGGCTTGTCGCGTTGTTTCAAAGAAGATAAGATGAACTGATACAAAGTTGCCCCAGTATGGGAATTATATGCCCCCTCGAGAGATTGGATGAAAATGTCTGAAAAGATTGCAGACAATCTCTCGATAAGAAAGATGGGATAGAATGGGTTGAGCGAATAAAGTGACAGAGTCACGGGATGAGAAAGACTGACTCGGGAAAGGAAGACGAGGGCTAGGCTAGGCTATAAGATAGACCACGGGCAAAAGACATCCTCATTGTCATCTACACCCTTAGAAGAGCATAGTGCAGAGCGAGAAAAGAGCAGCAGCAGTCAGCAGCGATGGCTTTCATTTATAGATTCGATCGCGTTTGCCGATTCCAGCGACCAGCAGATGCAGGAGAGCCGGTAAGTACCCGAAAACCTCCTCGTACTTTCACGCATTTCGAGTTTTGTCATAAATGCATGTTTAGTAGCAATAAATGCGCTAGGAATAGGGTAGTTGAAAAATGCAAAAACGCGCAACCGCGTCTGTGTCCGGCAGGCGCGTCTGTGTCGGGTCCAGGCGCGTCTGTGCCTGGAACCGCGTTTGTGATGAATGCGGACGCGTTTGTGAAATGTAGAAGCGTCTGTGATTTGTAGGAGCGTTTATGTCATGTAGGGACGTCTGTGTTCCCTAGTCACATTTGTGCATGGCATAGGCACGTTTGTGTTCAGAAAACGCGTCTGTGTTGCAGAAGCGCGTTTATGCAGTCTATAAGCGCGTTTATGAGTGAAAAGTGCGTTTGTGTGTCTAAATGCATGGTTTTAGTCTTCTAGGTCAAATCGGCAGTTCTGTGATGAACATCCGTTGTCGATTGGATAAGCTGCTGAGAGGATACACTCAAGCAGGTCCTCTAAGAAGAGTAGAATAGATCAAGGCACTTTCTGATGAATAGGGAGCACCAAGATAGGCAGCACTTTGTGATGAACAGGGAGTGCGAATGTGAGTGACACTTTGTGATGAACAGGGAATGTCACACACGTAGTACTTTGTGATGAACAGGGAGCACTACTAGGGTAGATAGCAACACTTTGTGATGAACAATGAGTGTCACTAGGATAGATAACCAGATGCATTTAGGTAGCAAGTAGCATTTTGTGATAAACAGTGAATGCCACGATAACGGACAAAATTGATTGTGTGACTGCAGGAGTATTTGCCGATGTTAGAGTCACGGGAGAGATTCCCGTCGACTCAGAGACTGCGACCAGAGTTGTCGATTTAGGACATGATATCCATTGAGGAGATGGGTCTCACACATGTGCTCTATGTGCCTGAGTTTCGGGCAAACATGGGGTTGCTGACTGCGTTAGCTGAGAGATGGCACTCAGAGACGTGCACGTTTCACCTGCCGATGGGTAAGATGACAGTTACATTAGAGGATGTCTACAGGATTCTGCATATCCCTATTGATGGAGAGTTGATTCCCTATGACCGTGATGGTGACAGGGAGGCATTGAGACGGGTTTTCCAGGATCCCGGGTTGGAGATGCGAGCAGGTCATGTAGCCTGGGATACCATGACTGCCATAGGTTTAGCATTGCCGGCAGTTATTGGGGGAGCCATCAGTGGGTATTTGTGTCCAGACAGGGCCACACGAGGATTGGCAGTGGGCTGGGGAGGGGCATTGGAGACGCTGATGACAGAGCACACCAGGTATGCATGGGGGCCATGTGTCCTGGCACATTTGTATTATGAGCTGCATCAGTTTGTGTACCACGGATCAGTGGGTTTGGGCTACGGCGTGACTCTCTTGCAGGTGTGGGCTTATGAGCACCTTCCCATCACACGACCCATTCATTTCAGAGGCAGAGGACAGGGACGGAGCTTCGTGCACCTGTACGACATGATTACTTCCCAGCCTCGGATTGGTAGATTGGAGCATTGGAGGCGCGTCATAGATGACATAGACATGGTCATCTGGAGGCCGTACCTGGGGTGCGAGGAGTGGGAGGACGACGCATTGGAGCTACCATATGTTTTCAGGAGCAGGTATCTGATGGGGCGGACGCCCTATATTCTGGAGAGGCAGCTTGTTGACAGGGTATGCAGGCAGTTTGGGCGGATCCAGCGGATGCCACGGGGCTCGGGCATATATGCCCGTACGGTGAGAGATCAGGTGCAGTTTGGGCCGCTATTATCATATGATCAGGCGGTGACACAGCTAGCAGAGATGATGCCGATGCCATGGGACATGTGGCCAGAGGTAGATGATGCAGGGATGGACGCAGAGTACTCTGCGTATTGGGCAGAGCATCCGTTTCCCAGGTTGACAGATCCGGCAGAGCCACTGGAGGGAGAGGGTGGAGGAGATGATGATGATGGTGGAGGGGATGGAGGTAGGGGCCGGCGGAGGCGAAGGGGAGTGGTGGGAGAGAGGCGAGTAGCACCTCGGAGGGAGGGAGGACAGGAGAGAGCAGCTCCGGTGGTGAGAGGACGGGGTGGACTGCCCCTACAGGTACCAGCAGCACAAGGTCCTAGACAGGGACCGAGACAGGTGCAGGGATAGGGACAGGTACAGGCACAGGTACTTATTCAGGCACCTAGACAGGTGCAGGCAGAGGCACAGGGACAGGCACCTGTAGAGGAGGAGCCACAGGCAAAGGCTGAGGGCGGAGATCCTGAGGAGGATGAGCTGTTGAGGCTGCAAGAGATCTGCCAGGGCCAGGCAGATGAGATTGAGGATTTGGTGCGGGAGAGAGATCACCTCAGGATCAGGGTCAGAGACACAGAGCGGGAGAGGGATCAGGCCATCCAGAGATATATTGAGGCCGAGACAGCTCTGAGGGCAGGGAGGCGGGCAACAGAGGATGCAGGGGCAGGCTACGCATATGTCTTGCGAGCCGGAGAGGAGATCGCCTACTGGAGGGATCTATACTATGCAGTCGTGCCAGCAGATCAGCGGGCTAGGAGCTTCCATAGATCATCGCGTACAGCGACGACTATGGGAGGGAGTCGCAGGAGGCAGGCATCCAGCGGTGGGGTCATGGGGCCTCCACCACCACCAGAGAGACCGGGGGATCCTGGGGCGGGACCATCTACAGCTCAGACTCCGTCGAGGCCAGGCGGCTCCGAGGGAGGGAGTTCCTCATAGCTATAGTGGGCTCCCCATTGTATCAGTATATGTACCATTTTTGTATTGTAGACACCTGCGGGTGATTCTTTGTAGCCATATGATTCTTTTGACATCATTGTATCATGACACATTGTGATTATATATGAGAGATGATTCATTTTTGCGGCAACTATATGCATGTGTACCTTATGTGATGAGATGCTTCTATGATGTATATGTTTTATGATATGGATGCTTATATGATGCAATGCAATATATTTTTGTTCTTTTATGTTGTATATGAGATGCATGATGCAAATGTGAATGTATGTAATGCAAATGAATATGATAATGCAAATGATTATTTACATAATGAAAATGAGAGATGTACTAACATGTGTTATATGCAGGATGTGATGCAATTGTGATATCTATATGTATGTATGAAATGCTTATATGTGATGATGTAGGTGCAACTACATGAAATACAAATGTTTTTGGTGTGTCATTATACTCAGTCATGTGATAGCGGGCTACGCGGACTCGAGAAGGACAATGGAAGTCAATCAAGAAAGGGGGATGGAAGACAGAAGATATGAACGTGAAAGAGCTTCTTGTGCGTTATCATCATTGAGCTTATTATGGCAAAATAGGTTATGACAATCGAGGCATTTGTTCGACCCAGAAAGTCATTGTACCCGTTTGCATGGAGATAAGACAGTCACAAACAAGGAATGCCCCAGTTCATACTAGACTCACAGTGTCCTCATATCCTTGGACAAGTCATAGCATTACTAAAAGACAATCGACAGACAGCAAATGCAAATAGGTGACGATACCCCATCCTCGCCTTTCTAGTCAAAGACATCCTGGAAAAGCTAAAAGACATGTCACCAAAAGATAAAATCAAAAGAAAACCAAGACTCGACACCAACATCCATTGTAGTCCTCAAGTTTAGTGTCTCTTGTCACTTGTATAAGTCTTATTCGATTGTGGTCACAATGTTCACTTTCACAAAAAGGATAGATAGCACTGAACCATATGTTGTCTGAGTCTGTTGAAAAATTTGATTTGGTTGAAGCTCATTGTTGCTGCTGTGTCTCATTTGAAATTGACTGAATCCCTGAAATTGATACTTTATTGTGGAGAAGATGGAACTTTATTGTGGACTGGCGATGCAGATGTTGCTTTATTGCGGATTGTACGCGGATAGACTGAAGGAAGCTAGAAGAAACTGTACTCCTCGAAACATGTGATGTTCTCAATTCCACACCCATTACTAGACGTAGGATTTGCCTTAGTCACAGATAGGATCTGATTTATTATGGATGGAAAGGGAGTGAAAAGGGAGGTTTATTATGAATGGCTAACCAATCTTGGGTAGATCAATAACAAGCCATGATGGGATTGGGTAAGTTCATTATGGATGAATAGGTTGTGAGTGTGTGCAATGTGAAAGATGAAAGAGAATCCCGAAGGAGGGAGGAGCAAAGTCTCTCTACACATGGCGCTGGTGACCCAGTTTTCACCATGGTACTTGCCCAGGGCGCCACCGAAGTGGTTTTCACCGTTGGACGAAATTATTTCTCTTTACTTTTTCGATTTTTCAATTTTTTTTGTTGTCACAAGGCGCCTGTTTGCCAGGTTTTCACCAAGTAACGATTTTTTGTTTTTATAATTTTTTTGTATTTTTGAAATTTTTTGATTTTTTTTTGTATTTTTGCATTAGGATATTCCAAAGAGCTTATGTGTAGAATCTGTGAAGGTGCATGCTGTTGATAGGATCCTCCAAGGGTTCACCTTCTGTAGTGGAGAGCTGATATGCCCCAGATCCATATACTGTTGTGATGATGTAAGGACCAAGCCAGTTGGGTTCAAATTTGCCCTTCGTATCTCTGTCTTGTTGATTCTTGGGGTTCTCTCTGAGGACTAAGTCACCTACCTCAAATGTGCGAGGCTTGACCTTGTGATTGTAACTACGACTCATTCTTTGTTGGTAAGCCTTGAGATGATTAAAAGCAGTGTGTCGTCGTTCCTCCAGCAGTTCTAGTTCTTGTAAGCGAGAGACCCTGTAGTCTTCATCGTTGATTATGTTTCTCAAGGAGACCCGTAAAGAAGGTAACTTGACCTCAATAGGCAAGATGGCTTCAGCGCCGTAGACAAGTGAGTAGGGTGTAGCTCCTGTAGGTGTGCGGACACTGGTACGATAGGCCCAAAGTGCGGGATTGAGTTGGACATGCCAATAATGGCCAGCGTCGTCGACTGTCTTTTTAAGGATTTTGAGAATTGTTTTATTAGATGCCTCAGCTTGGCCATTACCTTGGGGGTAGTATGGTGTGGAGAAACGGTGAGAGATATGGAAGCGCTCACAGAGTTCACGAACATCCTGATTTTTGAAGGGACGCCCGTTATCAGTAATAATGGAAGTAGGAATCCCGTATTGGCAAATGATGTAGTTCAGGATGAAAGTAGTGATTTGTTTCCCAGTAACTTGTGTGAGAGGCACGGCTTCAATCCACTTTGTGAAATATTCTGTGGCTGTGATAATGAACTTATGTCCATTGGAAGAAGGAGGGTGAATCTTGCCTATGAGATCGAGTCCCCACTAACAAAAGGGCCAAGGAGATGCAAGTGGCTGTAGTTCCTGTGCTGGTGCATGTATAAGGTCTCCATGAATTTGACACTGCTTACACTTTTTGACAAACTGATATGCATCTTTTTCCATAGTAGGCCAGTAGTATCCAGTCCTGATGAGTTTCTTGGCCAAGGTAGGACCACTAGTATGCGGACCACTAGTATGCGGACCACATATCCCTTCGTGCACTTCTCGTAATGCAATCTGAGCTTCGTCACTCTCTAAACATCTAAGGAGGGTGCCATCTAGACCTCGTCGATATAGGATATCAGCTAAAATGACGTATCGAGAGGATTGGCGAATGAAAGTGCGGCATTGGTTGTTCGATAGATCGGGAGGTAAGATATTGTCGCGAAGGTATGTGAATATGGAACCATATAACTGGGATTCAGAACCAACAACACATATCATTTCCGTAGGAGTGATCTCATATGAAGGAATCAGCAGGTTGTCTACCAGGAACTCATAGCAGGTCTCATTTTGCGGTAGATCAATGAGCGAAGCAATTGTAGCCATGGCATCAGCAGCACGATTCTGTTCTCTTGGTATCTGCTCAAACTCTATCTTTGCAAAGTGCTGTTTCAGATCATCTACCAGTTGTTTGTAAGGCATTAGCTTTTCATCTTTTGTTTGATAATCATCAGTTACTTGACGGATGACCAGTTGAGAATCCCCAAAAACATGAAGCTCTTGGATCTTCCACTGAACTGCAATTCTTAGCCCAGTTGTTAATGCCTCGTATTCTGCTATATTGTTGGTGCAAGGAAATGATAAGCGGTATGACTTTGGTATAGAATCGCCTTGAGGAGTTATAAAAAGTATACCCGCTCCTGCCCCATGCTGTGTGTATGAGCCGTCAAAGTATAGTTGCCATGGCTTTGCAGGTGATATTGTTAGAATGGACTCATCTGGAAATTCTGACTGTAGAGGAACATCATCTATCATGGGAGCATCTGCCAATTGATCTGCAATTGCTTGTCCTTTTATAGCTTTTCTGTCCACGTATTCAATGTCGAATTCACTCATGATCATTACCCACTTGGCTAGCCGCCCAGTAAGTGTAGCTTTGTTGAGAAGATATTTTAGTGGATCAATTCTGGCAATCAACTTAGTCTTGTGAGTGAGCATATAATGTCATAATTTTTGTGAAGCGAAGACCACAGCGAGACATGCACGCTCAATTGGTGTATAGTTCAGCTCATATCCCACAAATGTGCGACTGATATAGTAGACCGCTTTTTCCTTGCCGTCAGGTATTTGCTGTGCTAGGAGTGCCCCCAGTGCTGTTGGAGTAGCTGATATGTAAAGTAGCAATGGTTGATCTGGAATTGGTGGCATCAAAACTGGCGGGTTCAAAAGATAGTCTTTAAGGGCCTGAAAAGCCTGTTGACAGTTCTCATCCCATTTGAACTTGATGTTTTTGTGTAGCAGGTGCTGGAAAGGATTACACTTATCTGCAAGTTGTGCTATGAATCTTCGTATGGACTGGAGTCTCCCTTGTAAAGACCGAAGTTGACTGATATTCTTGGGTGGCGGCATGTCCAAGATAGCCTTGACTTTTGCTGGATTAGCTTCTATTCCTCTTTTAGACACAATGAATCCTAGGAGCTTCCCGGAGGTTACTCCAAAGACACATTTCTTAGGATTTAGCCTTACCTTGTACTTTTCCAACCGATCAAAAGCAACTGAAAGTATGTCCAAGTGTGTATTTCTGTCTATTGATTTAACCAAAAGATCATCAACATAATCTTCCACGGTTATGTGCATGAGATCATGGAAGATAGTAGTCATAGCTCGTTGATACGTGGTACCTGCATTTTTCAGCCCAAAGGGCATGACATTCCAGCAGAAGGTTCCCCATGGACAAGTGAATGATGTTTTATGTTGATCTTCGGGTGCTATCCTGATTTGATTATATCCAGAAAATCCGTCCATTAAGGATAACATCTCATGGCATGCTGTGAGATCAACAATTAAATCAATGTTTGGTAATGGGAAATCGTCCTTTGGACAAGCCTTGTTGATATCCCTGAAGTCTGTACATATTCGGATGCTGCGATCTGGTTTGCTAACAGGTACTAAGTTGGAAATCTATTCGGGATAATCAATTGGACGTATGAATCCGACATCCAGTAATTTCTCCAACTCTGCCTTGACTAATAATGCCACTTGTGGATGCATTTTCCTCAATTTCTGCTTTACTGGTTTTGCCCCCGGTTTGACTGTTAAATGATGCATTACTAAATCCGGGTCTAGTCCAGGCATATCAGCATAAGACCATGCGAAGTTGACTTGTCGTTCCTTAAAGAAGCTTATGAATCTTGCTTTCTCGACCTCTGTCAATGATTGAGCCAAAAATATGTTATGTGGAACCTCTGTTGTACCAATGTTTGTCTTTATAGTCTCCTCTACCAACATGGATGATTTTTCCTCGTATGATGCTGGGAGAATGTCAAGCCTTCCATCTTCGGGCGCCTTAGAGAGGTTTTCACCCTCAGATACGTCCTTTCTTTTTACTTTTTTAGAGTCAGATAGCGCCACAGTGTGGTTTTCGCCATAAGACCCTTGTTTTGTTTTTATTTTCACATTTTTGCGACTAGAAGGCCCGACACCCTCACCAAAGTATGCCATGCTACTAAGCTCTATGGCGTATCCTGCTTTATGGTCTCCAGGAGGAAGATCATCGCGAATGCCAAGATAATCGACAATAGCTTCGTCATTTTGAAATGTATCAAACTGTGCTGGTCCGTCATAATCCCAGTCAATGAGTTGGGGGTGAACGAGGGGAGGGTCTTTAGTGTTTTTAGAGTCCGCAAGGCTAATAGTGAAGATGTGGTTATATTCAGGTATGTCTAGATAGTCATCAAGGTCGTCAATGGCACTCTCCTCATCAGTTTCGATCGTGAGTGAGTCCAAATTATCATCACTAGTAGCACCCTCAGGGACAGGTGTCCTCATCCTATGTGATCTTGACCTAGGGCCTTGAAACGTCGACTGTGCGGGATCCTTATGGGTCGGTTCTTGACCAACTCTGAATTTCTTGTAAAACTCCTCCTCCTCTGTAGGTTCCTCTGGCTCTCTAAATGTCTCGTTGAGCTCATAGTCGCTGGAGGATTTGTCTGAACCCCATTCCCATTCATTGGAATCTGTAGAATAGTCATCTTCTTGTTGAACTTCAGCCACTTTGACTCGCCATATCTGTTTTGTTCTTTTATTGTGAATCTTGGGATTTAGAAAACCAAGCCCCTTGGAGCGTTCCCTTCTTGTAGTTAGCTCAGGTTGTAAAGGCTCCATGACACCTTCTTTGCGTAGTCCAAGAGGACTTTTTCCATCATACCCAAATCTTTGCAGAATTTTGAAACCTTTGCCATAGTTCTCACAGGGTATTATAATTTGATCATGTGTATCCTCTTCAGCGTCCTTATATAGCATTTTATATAAATTTTCTTCCTCTAGTTCGCCCCATTTTTGAAAGACGGTAGGATCCCATTTGAGTAGCATGAGGGAGATTTGCTTATTAGGATGTGGCCTCCCATATTCCTTGGGGGAGTTCATGACTTGTCGTAAGAACATTGTTTGATTCAGAGTGTATTCTCCCATGCCTTTGTCTTGAAACTTGGCTCTAAGTTCACCTTGTTTGGATGTTGAGGGCTTTAATGACTCAGGATCAATATATGCTGAAGAAGGAGTAGCCTCACGATTGCTGGGAATGATAGTCTCAGTATGTGATCTCAAGTTATTGCAATATATGAATGGATTTGGATCACCATTGACCGTTACCTCGACTCCATTATGAGGAAACTTAATGCATTGGTGGTATGTTGATGGGACTGCCCTCATTTCATGAATCCACGGACGTCCTAGCAATATGTTATACATGAGGTCTAGATCCAGGACTTGACAAACCACGTCCTTTGTGATTGGCCCTATTCTTAGTGGTAAGATGACCGTGCCCTTGGACAAACGCTCTTCATCATCATAAGCCTTAATAGTGATTTGGTTTGTAGAATTCACAGCTTTGTCAGAATATCCCAATTGTCTGATGGTGCTCAATGTACAAATATTAAGACCTGCTCCTCCATCTATCAAGACTCATTTTATTCGGTGTTTATGTATGAAGGCTTCAATGTGTAGAGGTGCATTATGAGGCTGACTTATGGAGGCATCATCGGCTTCTGTGAATGTGAGGGAGTGTGGAACAGATAAGTATCCCACCATGGCTTGAAACTGGTCCACGTTCAGATCAGTAGGGACAACAGTATCTCTCAAGGTTTTATCAAGGATAGCTTTATGTGCAGGAGATATACGTAAGAGCTCAAGAATAGATATGAGCGCAGGTGTCTTCCCTAGTTGTTCTACAAGGTCGTACTCAGGCTTGGTTGATGAAAGATTGGTATTCTTAGTAGAGGCACCTGGCAATGTAATCTTACCTCGACGGGTTGTAACATGACATTCAGAGGTAGATGTGGACGAAGATCCCACACCTTTTAGGACAATTTTGGGTCTTTGAGAAGGATTCTCAGGCTTTTTGTTTTTGATAGTAATGGTAGAAATATGATTGTCCATTGAGATGTGATTAATAGTGGAATCATAATTGTAAGATGCTCTAGTGTAATTGGCTTGATCATCTGTGACTTTGCCTTTTCCCTTGTCATGTTTTGGGAATGGCTCCTTAAACACCTCATGCTCTTGGTTAGATGAATGTCCCTCAATCTCAATATCTCCTCTGTCAATGAGATCTTGTACAATGTTTTTCAATCGATGGCAATTACTTGTCTTATGACCCTTGCTCTTATGAAATTCGCAAAATTCATCATCATTCCACCAATTCGGTTTTACCTTTGGTTCATATGGAGGAAAATCTGGGACCGTGATCACTTTGTTTGCTACAAGCTTTTTGAATACTGATTCAAGTGGTTCTCCCAATGGAGTATACTTCCTTCGTGGTTTAGCAGCCGTTTGATTGTTCACTTGATTGTTGGTAGAATTTGAACCAGAAAAGACGAACTTTGGTCTCACTGTATTGGCATCAACAACACCATCATTAACCGTGTTCTTGTTCTTGTTCCAAAATTTTGGTTTGTCCTTTCCTTTGAAGTCCTCTTTGTTTTCTTTGAATAGCTTGATAACTCCTTGTTCAATTAAGACTTTTTCCGTTGCTAGGCCCTTTTTAATGACATCCTTGAATGTAGACAAACAAGCTTTTCTGAGATCATAGCCAATAGTTTTATTAACGTTTTGTGTGAACATCTCCACCATTTGTTTTTGCGGGATCTCACAAGAGCATCTGCTAGCTAAGTTTCTCCATCTCTGTAAAAATGTTGCGAAAGATTCTCCTTCCTTTTGTTTCGTATTGCACAAGGTAGTAACTGAGACATCTGTTTCAATGTTGTAAGAGAAATGTTGAATGAATGCCTCTGCTAAGTCGCCCCATGACTTAATACCGGGAGGTAATTGAGAAAACCATTCCATCGCTTGATCTCCTAAGCTTTGTGGGAACAACCTCATTAAGTATGTTTCTTCTGCGGCTACCTCAATGCAAGCTGTGAAGAATTGTCTTATATGTGCCTTGGGGTCTCCTCTCCCTCTATATTTGTCAAATTTTGGTGTTACAAAGTGCGGAGGAAACGGAGGCATTGGAATGCTCTTATCGAAGGGATAAGGGCATATATCTCTCATAGTATATGTGGGTTTTGATGTGCCCATGTCTTCCACTTTCTTTTGTAGATCTCTAATTTGTTGCTCCAAATTATTTTTGGGAGGAGATGGATTTCTTGTAGCATATCCCATGTTTGAAACACCCATTTGAGGAGGAGCTTGCTGCATATATGGATGATACTGATCGTAGACATGTCCATATGGAGGTCTATATTGTTGCGACATATATGGAGCACTTGGCATAACTTCTCGTTGAGGGACCCCATATCTGTTTTGCGTATATAAACCATATTCAATAGGCCTTTCATTTTCCATTGTGTTGCCCCCAATTTTGACATGAGGTCTCCTTGTGTCAAAATTTTGAGGATGTCCTTGTGTATCCACTTGTCTTAATTGACCCATATCTTGAGCATGTGTTTGAGCATAAGGCCTCCATGATGGTCTTTGAGTGTAAGTCTCATATATTTGAGCTTGTGTATGTGCTATTGCTGGTTTTTGAAGCAAAACTGATGGTGACTCCGACATCATATTATTTGGTCCTCCACTATTTGGTCTCCTTTGATCCATGTTAGGTTGAGTTTGTTGTGAAGGTCTACTTTCCATAAGTTGAGATAAGTCAAAATCATGCGGTATTTTGGCTCCACTTTGTGCCATCATGTTTAGAAAATATTGACGATCTCTCCTCATTATCTCTTCAACCAATCTATTGAATTGAGGGTCCATTATAGATTCTTGTATGTCTGCTGATAGTATTGAAGAATTGTCCACTGTGTCATTGTGTGTAGCATTGTTTATAGTGTTTGCGCTTTCCACATTTGGATTGTGTCTATAAACATTCATGTCTGGTAATGTAGTGTGTTCAGGATTGTAGAATAGATCATTGTCATACTCATAAGAACTCATGTTTGCGGATTCTTGAGCTTCTTTAGCTATTCTCTTAGATTTTTGAAGGCGGGTTTCAACCATGAACTAGGTGTTAGACCAATATGTGAGAGACTAGACGAAAATGACAAGAGTATGGAAGACCAAGAGTTGTATGGAGTGTAAATGAATCTTGAGGTGTACTTGCAATGTCCAAAGTGTAAGACCAAGTATGTAAGTAGTAGAGTAGGTGTGACTTCCAAAGAGAGGATAGTTTCTCTTGATGAGGTAAGCTGACCTTGACTCTAAGTAAGACCAAATGAGACCCAAAGGTAAGAAACCTTGATGAGGGACCACTTAGCAAAGTGTAGTTGTATGTAGCGTGTTGACAAAGTATGATGAGGACAAGCAAGTGACCTTTTTGACTCAAGTTTAAACAATTGTGAATATAAAATGAGGTATGAAGCAATGATGGATTGTGTAAGACCTTAGAACAGGCTGAATGCTAGATTAAACCTGAAGAGACAACCTAGGAAGCTCAAGTATGCCGAAACTGATTTTCTTTGTTTGCTTGACTGTTAAAGTTTTCAAATCCTGACACAGACGCCTCTGTATACTTCACAGACGCGGTTTTAAGACACAGACGCTACTCTGTTTGACGCAGACGCTGTTAAAAACACAGACGCTATTCTGTACTTCATAGACGCGCTTATCCGACACAGACGCAGTTTGAACAGACACAGACGCGTTTCTGTAACCTTAGTGCAATTTTTCCTATATGTGAAGTTGTTTTGTTGTGACCAAATCTGATTTTTCGACTGTTTTTCGTGACAAAAGGACACAGTGTTGATGACTCAATGTTTGCAGACTGTTTAGACTCCAAAAAGTGTGTTGTTTGATGTAAAAAGTTTTTGCATACACTTGAAGACACGAAAGACACAATGTTTTGTTGTTTTGTCTTGAATGTTTGAGTGTTTAGCATAAGACAAGCACAAATCTTAGGGCTGGCCAAGACAATAGTTGTTGATCCCACATAGGGTTTTACCCCCGAGGCTACGCTATTCAGAGCGGATACTTAGATGCTTGACCTCACTGGCTCCACCCTCGACACTCACTTCTTGGGTCAGCCAAGCATCAGTCCCCATGAAAACTCCCCATGGCGAACTTTGTATCTCTACTAAGAACCGTATGTGTGTGGGCCGCTACCAGAGGTCCGACCTCCTGCCTCAACAACTAGAAGGATTTTGGGCATCTAAAACAAAGAGGTGCTAGTAAGGGCATCCGCTCGTGTGGCCATACATGCGACACTTTCAGCTCTGTAAATACAGAAGGCTCCCAGCTGGTAGGGGTTACGCCCTACAAATGATCAAATAAATTTGATCAAACGGGTTTATGGGGAGACATAGTGTCGGTATGAACTAATCAGCACACGTTATCCATAGTTTTCACCATGAATACATTTGATTATAGTGGTTCGGATGAGGTGGGTTTTCCTCGCTACCACTTGGGTCATTCTCTTCTCACTAGTAGTCCTAATGACCACACGGGAAGACAGGCCCTCTAAAGAGTAAACAAAAAGAGCTTGTTGCTCAAGACACAAAAGACAATGATTCAATTTTAGTGCACCAATTGAAGTGTTTGCTAAGCTATGAAACAAGGCACACAATAAAAATTACAAAACCCTAGCTAAGGCCCTGCAACAAAATTGTTAGTAGTTTGGGTTGTTTCAAATGATAACCCCTTCCTACAAGCACACAAGTTAGGTAAATTTTAGAAAACCCAAAAAGACTTTGTGAAAAGGGGCCTTCAACAAAACGTATTTAGCCTCCAAAGCAAGCTGCACACAACCAGGTTAGCTAGATCTGCAAGGGTTAGCCGAAAATAAACTAGATCTGAAACCCTAAGTACAAAATCCGAAAACCTGAATCGAAGGAACTTGAAAAAGTTGCAAAACAGAAAGCACAGACGCCTTTATACCAGACACAGACGCGGTTCTGTAGTTCACAGACGCGATCAAAGACCACAGACGCCTCTCCCTAACGCAGACGCGATAAGATCAGTCACAGACGTGGTTAAAATTCTCAGACGCGATTCCAGAAACCTGCAAAAATAAAAATCTGGCAAAAACACAGATGCGATTCACGATATCACAGACGCTTCTGAAACACAAAAACGCGATCCGAACACTCGCAGACGCGGAAAAAAACCTAAAATGTCGTCGAAATCGTCCGATCTGCAACTTCAAAAATGCAAAATCTGCAACAAAAATGTTAAATGCAAAGGGACAAGAGTCCCACCGGGCGTGCCAAAATGTATATGGTGAAAATGGATAACAAATAACAACAATATTGAAAGACTAAAATGGATTCAACCACTAAACCCTAGCCTAACAATGAACAAAGATCCACCATAACAGATGAAGATAACCTAAGACAATGCAAAATAACTCAAAATCATAAAGATTATACCATCACATGTCCAATAGGGTTTTGATCTCCATTCTTCCTATCTCCATTGATCTTGTTTGATATGCTTGCTCTCAGATTTTTGTATGCACAAGAGCTCAACAAAGAATGGAATGTGGTTGCAAGTAGGATCGTAGTGTAGCCAAGTACTCCAAAATCAGTCATTAGCATGTGTCATTAGCCATTAGGGTTTGACAATGAAGAAAGCATCTCCTTAAATAGAAGACACAATGAGAAATGGAGGGTTAAGATTGAGAGGTGTAAAAAGAGAGGTCGGCTAGGATTAGAGGGTAGGTAAAAGAAATAGCAAAATAATGAAAGAGGTAGGTAGTGTATGAATTAAGAGATGAATGACATGTGTCATGTGTAGAAAAAGATAATGAATTAATTAAATAAATAAAGATTTATTTAATTAATAGAAGAAGTGGGATCAATTAAATAAATAAGATATTTATTTAATTTAGGAAAGGGATAATTTAAATAAATAAATGTATTTATTTAAATGAGAAATAAGGCTAGAAGAGGATAAATGAATTAATTAAATAAATAAAGATTTATTTAATTAATAGAAGAATTAGGCTTAGATAATTAAATAAATAAAATATTTATTTAATTAGACATGACAATTTTAGGTGTCTACAGGGACCAACCTAAATCTACAAGATTTTTATCGATTTGTTTGTTTTCTTATATCGCATTCCAACAACCCAAAACCCCTAAAATACAAGCACAAGGCGACTCAAAAATCCTAAGCCCCAACATCACTCGTATTTTTAATCCCGACACTCAGAAATCCTAACTAGTACTCAAAATTAAAATTGCATTGCAAAATATCAAATCCGCACTAACTCGCTCTGGAATCCTCATAGCACTCAAAAGCTTTCCAATGCTCCTTTTACTTCTTAGGCAGATGTAGACCGCCTTGGTTTCCCTTTGACCCCAGCAAAGTGAGAGACACACTTTTTTTCAACAACCTTGAATGTTTGATGCAGGAGCATCCCTGGTTCATAAGCTCACGATCAAGAACAAGTATCCCTTGTCGTTGATTGCTGATAGTTTTGATCGACTTGCGAAGGCACACTATTTTACCAGGCTGGATCTACGACAAGGTTATTATCAAATCAGGATCACCGCTAGTGATGAGGAAAAGACTGCGATCACTACAAGGTATGGATCGTATGAATTTCTGGTGATGTCATTTGGACTTACCAACGCCCCTGCTACTTTCAGTATTTTAATGAATGTTCTCTTCTGCGATTTGCTGGCTCTATGCGTTGTTGTCTACCTGGACGACATACTCATCTTCAGCAAAATGTTGTAAGAACATAAGTTGCATTTGGATGAAGTTTTTGAGTGGCTCAGAAAGAATTCACTCTTTGTCAAAAATGAAAAGTGTTATTTTGCTCAAACCAAAGTGCAGTTTCTAGGGCATATCGTTGGCCGTGGATACCTGAAACCTGATCCTGAGAAGCTTTGTGCCATTCAAGAATGGGAGCCCCTTCGCAATGTCCATGACTTGCACCAATTTCTGGGTTTGGCGAATTATTATCATAAGTTTGTGCATGTTTACTCCAAGATAGTTGGCCCTTTGACGGATCTCCTGAAGAAGGGCCGTGGTTGGAAATGGGGAGCGAAGCAGTAGGATTCAATTGATCTGCTCAAGCAAAAACTTACAGTGGAGCCCGTGTTGATTTTTCCAAGATTCATTGAACCCTTTGAAATTCAAACTGATGCATCTGACTACGCAATTGGGGGAGTGCTTATGCAAGGAGGGCACCCTATTGCTTATGAATCCAGGAAGCTAAATGATAAAGAGAGAAATTATTCTGCTCATGAAAAGGAAATGACTGCAATAGTGCATTGTTTGCGGATTTGGCGTCATTACTTGTTGGGAGTCCCTTTTGTGGTTAAGGATGACAATGTCAGCTTGACTTAATTTAAGACTCAACAAAAGTTGACTTCGAAATAGGCGCGGTGACAACAATTTCTAAATGAGTTTGATTTTGAGTTAGTTTATAATCATGGCCGCCACAATGTAGTTGATGATGCGTTGAGTAGGAAAGCTCAACTGGTCGCAATAAAATATCTGCAGGGTAGTGATGCGAGTCAAATCACAGTTGCAGAGCACGTCCAAGACCAAATTAAGGAGGATTTCAAGAATGACTCTTAGGCGCATCAAAGTTGTGCTCCAAGTTCAGTCTAGTCGCAGACGTCGGTTCCATATGCAGGATGGATTACTTTTATTCACAGATAACTGACTTTATATTCCAAGGTGGAAGGATCTCAAGAGGGAGCTCATCTCTGAATGTCATGATTTGCTTTGGGCGGGTCACCCTGGCCAAAAATGAACTTTGGCTTTGTTGGATTGCAGATTTTTCTGGCCTAACATGAGGGAAGACGTGGAGACCTTTGTGCGAACTTGCATTATGTGCCAACAAGATAAAGCTATAACTCAACTCCTAAGTAGTCTCTTACAGCAACTCGCAGCTCTCGTGCATCCCTGGGCATCAATAAGTATAGATTTTATCACTCAGCTGCTCGAAGTGAACGGATTTATTAAAATTCTAGTTGTGGTTGACCGCTTTTCTAAGTATGCAACCTTCATACCTTGTAAGTCACCTTGCACTGCAGAGGTAACAACAACACTTTTCTTTAAGTTTGTGGTTAAACTTTGGGACATACCATTGAGTATTATCTCAGATCGAGACCCAAGATTCGCTTTGAATATTTGGGGTGAGTTGTTGAAGCTAATGGGAACAAAGCTACTCATGTCGACAATCTACCATCCTCAAACAGAAGGTTAGACAAAGCACATCAATAGTATACTGGAAGACTTCTTGAGGCACTTTGTTTGTGGGGACCAGTCTAATTGGCCTGAACTGTTGGATGTGGCGCAGTTCAGTTATAACTTGCAAAATTCCAACACAAGTCAGTACTCTCCTTTTGAAATAGCTACTAGACAGTAGCCCCTTAATCCACATTCAGTGTTGTGTGGATACCTCAGACCCAGTCTTGAGGCCGCCAACTGTGTACAGAGATGGAATGAAAAAGTGGATTTCTCTCGATATCATTCAACCCGAGCTTCAAACCGTATGAAGCACTTTGTTGATGCTCATAGGAGGCAGGTCAAGTTCAAAATGGGAGATCGAGTGTTGTTGTGGATGGAACCAAATCAGTTCAAAACTCCAAAAAGATTAAGCAGTTCACTGATTCAAAGATGGGATGGACCTTTTGAAGTTGTGAAGCGGGTTGGAAAAGTTGTCTATCGGTTGAACCTTCCTTTGCATTTAAAAGGTCACCCTATGTTTAATGTAAGTCAAGTTCGGCCACATTATGTTGATCTTGAGGATGCAGTCTGAAATATCCTGAGTCGAGGACCCGCAAATCTAGTAGACCGACCCAACAAAGAAGTTGTAGAGGTTCTGGCAATGAGGTCGCATGGTTATGGATCAAAGTCATATAAGGAATTTCTCATTGGTGGCCAGGTGAGTTGATTGATACTGCTACCTGGGAGAGAGTTGAGTCGCTTTGGCATCATAAAGAGAAAGTCTTAGAGTTCTTGCAAGGGAGCTCGACCCGATCTAGGTAAGATTGTGCAATGCACCCCTGTGCGAAGAGGTCTTTGCGTGGAGTGAAGATAGAGCACTGGAGTCTCGAGGGCATCGCCTATTTTAGGTGGGGGAGAATATAAGGGGGTATGAATATTTGTTCCGCCTCCCCGTCCACAAGGTTACACTGTTGAGCTTGGCATTGTTGGCAAATTTATCTTCTCTTACTTCCAGATTGGGACCTCCATTGTATATTGGTCTATGGTTTACTCTGTTAATTTTATTCTACCAAACATGTGCATTAGGACCAAATTCCCTATTATGCCTCGCTCGATGGTCAACAATATGTCTGGGCTTATAAATCCTTGATATCTCAGGGGATTTAGCAATATCATTGCCCAAAATAGGATAGCTCGGCACTGGTGGGGCACTAAATTATGACAAATGTCAGATTTAGGACCAAACCCTAAGTCTGTTACATTCTTGGATTGGGCAAATTTGAATTGAAGGTTTGAGGCAAGCTCAGGGTAATGCTTTTTGACAAGGGGAATCAAATTGGCCTCTGATGTGAATCCAGACATTTTGGAGGTGATGGGAGGAATCCACACTTGATCACCAAGGCTTTTCCCTATGGAACTTCCAATTTCGCCCAATTGCTCCACCCTGGATTGAGCAAACATTGTCCTTCGGGATCCCTTGCCTCTAACCTCCTGCCATCCATGGTTATTTTGCCCATCTAGTCTAAGATCAGGGTGTGAGTCTCGAGGTCGCCATTCCCTCCCATGATAATTTATCGTAGAAAGCTTATTAATTTGTTTTGAAGTGTTTGCCTCAGAGGTTGAGGGAGGACGACAACCCAAGACTGCAAATCTATTTGCAGTATGTCACTTCCTAGCCCGAGTAGGATCATGTGACTAAACCGTATTGAAAGCCCTAAAACTATTTGCTGCTAGTTTTCGCAAGTTGCGAGCCATTCAGAGCAGTATAAAAAATTATCTTACTTTATATTGAATGTAGTATTTTATTAATGACGATTTGTTATTCATTTGTTTAAGTGCATAATAGTTCGCTTAAGACTTGCATTTTCGTTGATGTTAAAATCGAATTCATTATTAAATATATGTTAGATTTAATTGGGAAACAATTGTGTTAGTTTTCTAAGGTTAGGACTAGCGGGTCTTTACAAAAACATCCAAGCCTAAAATTCACAAGTATTCATGTTACCCTTAAAACTATGCAACAATATGATGATGTCTAAAATTTTATTTTTGAAATGGGATCTGTGTAAGTTTTTAGGCAATTGAGAATTGCTGCTCTTGGGCATTGCAAACCATTCCCTAGCAATGGTGTTCTTGTAATGCCACTTCTTTTCACCGAATTGTCCCTGTGTTTTGGTAAAATCAAAATCAACATTGGCCTCCCTCTTAGCCAATCTAAAACATCCATTGATGGTTGCCTTATACAAGGTGATGAGCAAGTTGTTATTTTTGGTTCTTATCACCCTAGTGTCTTGCTTGTAATGGTTTATGAATTTGAGGACAAGGTTTGTGCATTGCACAACCATGGGAAAGGTAGTTGTTTCCAAAATTTCGCTTTCAACAAGTCTTTGGGTAATTGAAGCTCTATTCAGCCTATTCACTCTCTCCCAATCTTTGGTAATGTGCTATGTAGATCGGATAAGTGTTCATATCCCAAGTACTTATACTTCATTTTCATCAGTTTTTAAGTCAAACTTATATCCTCTAGTTCTGGGAAAATTTTGGCAAAATGATACCTAAGTTTCTCAACTTTTTCTCTAGGAATTGTTTGGAAATTGCTTGAAATGAGCAACAAGCATAACTGTTAAAGTGTTGAGAGTATGCACTTACTAGTTTAAATGTTTTTAAGAACAAATTTGTGAAGTAATTTTGCCCTTTTTGTCAAGCCCTCTATCACAATTTTTCTCTTTATGTTGTAAAACCCCTCAATTCTTGTTTGTAAATGCTTAGAATTACTCAAATCGATTGCCTTTGCCTTATTATACATCAAAATTAATTCATCTGTCTCAACTCTAATATCAATTAATGTAGTGTAGTTAGCATCTGCTAGTGTCTTTCTAATTTTCCTTGTAGAATGTGTAGGATTTGAGAAATACAAATCCATAGAACCCAAAGAAACCTGCATGCAAGAAACCTGTCACAGAGAAAGAGAGAGAATGAATACAAGGGTTTTGGCTCTGACAAAGTGAAAGATTTATTATCAGAGAAAAATGAATCAAGAGAATGAATAATACAAGAGATCAATCCTTATAAAGGAGATCAACACCAAAAGGAAAACCTAACCCTAAGGTGTGCATTTAATAATTAAATATTAATTATTAAATGACTAATATGCATAAAGTGAAATCTTAAGAGGAGAGTAAAGTTAATTAAATACTTTACTCTAACACCCCCCCTTAAAATGAGCTACAATGCAGCTACAAACAATGCAGAAGAAAGCAAATGAACTACAATGCAAAAGAGGGTCCCGGCAACAAGGCCTGATTAGGTACCCAAATACAAGAAAATCTCTATAAAGCGGAGTAAAGGAGAAAACCCAGTGGGAAAAAACTCCTCTCCAAAAAGAGATACAAAAAACATGTTGAAAAGAAAAACATGAAGGAAGGAAGGCCTCACTGAGACCCCCCAAGGACAACTTCCTTCACCCCAAGCATGGAGTGCAACTGAAGATAGTGCGGAGATGCCAAAGGTTTAGTGAAGATGTCTGCAACCTGCTCCTCTGTAGGAATGTACTCCAAGATGAGAGAACCATCCTGAATCAACTGTCTGATGAGGTGCATGTGGATTTCAATGTGCTTTGTCCGATGATGCTCCACTGGGTTGCGAGAAATGTGAATGGCACTCTGATTGTCACACCAAAGAAGAGTGGGACAATCTGGAGGAAACCCAAACTCTGTCATCGACTGCCGAAGCCATAAAACCTCCTGACTGGCTAATTCTGCTGCACGGTACTCAGCCTCTGTAGATGATAATGTAATAGCAGATTGCTTCTTGGAAGACCAAGTGATAGGACCAGAACCAAGGCAAAAAATGAAGCCAGAAGTAGACTTCCGATCATGGACATCACCAGCCCAATTGGAGTCAGTGAAGCTAATGATGTGAGGGGATCCTGAAGTGTAGTGAATGTCATAATGAGTGGTGCCCCGAATGTATCTCAAAATACGTTTGGCTGCTTGCCAATGGCTCTCATGAGGATCATGGGAGAACCGAGAGAGAAGGCCAACCGTAAAGGAAAGATCAGGACGAGAATGTGTCAGGTACAACAAACTGCCAACCAACTGCCTGTATAAAGTGGGGTCTACTGAAGGAGTAGAGCAAGTGGAAGACAAAACAACACCTGACTGAAATGGAGTGGGGGCAGACTTGCAATCAGGCATGCCAAATCGCTGAAGCATATCAAGAGCATACTTCTCCTGAAAAATGGAAATCCCATCCGAAGACTGAATAAATTGTAGACCCAGAAAGAAGTGCAAGAGTCCAAGATCTGTCATCTCAAACTACTCCATCAAAGCTCGCTGAACACTCTGAATCATGGAGGATGAGCTACCTGTAATGATGAGATCATCTACATATAGCACTAGAATCAAAAGATCACCCTCCTGACACTGAATATAGAGTGTGTGATCGGAATGACAGCACGTGAAGTGAGAGGAAAGCAAGGAGTCCATCTTCTCATACCAAGCCCTGGGGGCTTGTTTGAGACCATACAATGAACGTCGAAGTCTACAAACCAAAGAAGTGTCGTGCACAAATCCCTGAGGCTACTCCATATAGATCTCCTCATGTAGGTCTCCATGTAAGAAGGCACTCTTCACATCCATCTGAAACACTGTCCATCCCTGTGAAGCTGCAAGTGAAAGTACCAGGCGTATAGAATTCATCTTGGCGACAGGAGCAAAGGTCTCAGAGTAGTCAATACCCTCTACCTGAGAAAACCCCTTCGCAACAAGACGTGCCTTATACTTGTCAATAGAACCATTTGCAGCATACTTGGTACGATACACCCACTTGCACCGAACCAAATTTCTTCCCTTAGGTAGAGGACAAAGATCCCAAGTATGATTCTTCATCAAAGAAGAATACTCCTCATCCATGGACCTATCCCACTCAAGGTGTCTTGTCGCCTTTGAAAACTTTTAAGGATCATCTGAAATGGCATGACTCAAAAGACTAGAACCAGATGTCTGAGCACGAGTGCGATGAGTATCTGAAGGATCACCTGCCAAAGAACCAGCTGCATCAACAGTGTCACGGGCCCACCTCAGCAAAGATGGAGCAACTAGTGGTGGTGGAGATGGTGGATCATCATCTACATCATCCTCAAGAGATAAGTAATCCTCAACAGATGAAGAGGAAGGAGTAGGCAATGAGGGAGAAGCTGGTGATGGAGAATCCATCTTAGGATAGCACTCATCAAATTGGACATCTCACAGAAACAAGACCTCTCTAGAATCAGGATCAAACAACCTGTATGCCTTAAAATCCTCATAGTAGCCAACAAATATGAGTGGTCGACTCTTCCTCTCCATGGCTTTCTGCTGAGCATAAGGAATAAATGCCCAAGCCTCACTACCAAAAACTTGGAATGAAGAAACATCAGGCTTGACATGGGTCCAAGCCTCCTCAGGAGTCATATGTCGCAATGCCTTATGTGGCATCCGATTCTGAATATAATTGGCACAATTGACTTCCTCAGCCCAAAATGGAGAACTCATAGCTTGAGACTGTATCATACAATTTTCCATCTCCCGTAAGGTTCTGTTCTTTCTCCAGCAACACCATTCTGCTGAGGGGTGTAAGGAACTGTAAACTGATGTTGTAAACCATGCTCAGTGCAAAAATCTTTGAAAGCCTGATTTACATACTCCCCCCCATTATCTGTACGTATCCTCCTGATAGAAAGTCCAGATTGCTTCTCCACAAATGTCTTAAAAATCCTGAATGAGTCAAAGACATCAGACTTGTACTTAAGAAAGTACACCCATGTATGTCTGGAGAAGTCATTAATAAAAGTGAGTACATAACGGGCCCCTGAAAAGGAAGGAGTCGGAAAGGACATAAGATCACTGTGTACCAACTCTAGGGCTGCCCTAGCACGTGAGGCTCGACCCTTAGGAAAAGGATCTCGATGATGTTTGCCAAGGACACAACCACGACATACACCATCAGTACAAGAAATCTGTGGAAACCCAATCACAAGTGCCTGTGTACTCATCTGCTGTAGATATTTGTAATTCACGTGGCCAAAACGCTCATGCCAAAGCCTGCTCACTGAATCTGCATGGGCTATAAGAGAGGAACCAACAGTGTCTGAACTCTCAAAGCCATCAAAGCTATATAAGTGAGATGCAGAATCCACACTCCCAGTAGCCACAACCAAGTCAGGATCATGAAGATCTCGAATAACCACATCATGAGGTGAGAACTCAACTATCTTACCAGAGCCAAAGTGGCAAATCTGATAAACGGATAGAAGGTTTGTCGAAATGTCAGGAACCAAAAGTACATCCTGTAGACAACCATCATCCAATGAAACAGTACCGGAACCCTGAACGGAAAGTTGTGCTGAGTCACCAACTGCAATATGTCTAGTTCCTGTAGGGGATAGAGTGGTGACCAAATCCTCTGTGTGTGTCATATGGTGAGAGGCACTAGAACCTAGAATCCAAGTGGATGCAGAGGACAATGCTTGTACAGAAAGAGCATGACCTTTCCCTGTGGGCTGTGAAGGAGGCTGAGGTGCACTGATATTATGCTACTGCATGGCTTCCTCCAAAGCCTCTAAATGTTTCCAACACCTGGAAACGGGATGTCCTTCCTTGCCACAAAAACTGCAAGGATCACTAGAGTTCTTCTTAGTCTTGGAGGAACACTCACTAGAATTTGAAGATTTGCCCTTTTTAGAATTGGACTGTGGTTTTGAATCAAACTTAGGTGGTAGCTTGGAGGGATTCTCACTAGCCTCTGAATCTTTCTTAGGCTTCGGTTTCTACTTTTGTTTTCCTTTGGAGGACTAGGCTACCAATGCTTGGTTCTGTGAATCTGAAAGTGAATCCAACTGCTTAAGCTTAGCTTTCTCACAAGTCAAATGATCACAAAAGACCTCAAAAGAAGGCATGACATGGCGAGCTCCCAAGGCATCCATGGTGGAATAAAAGGTCGAAGAGAAGATCTAAAATGGACCCCGAAGCTTGGAGAGAATCAGGAAAATGCACTCTGTATCAGTCTTAGTCTTACCACAACCCTGCAAGATAGATCTTTGCTATTTGAACTTCATCAGAAAGTCCTCAATTGAAGGAAATGAATCATGTACCAAGGAAGTTAACTCTGCCTCAAGCTGCAAAGCTCTGAACTCGTTGATAGTACCAAAAAGTCCCTCAAAATTGGTCCAAATGGCTCAAGGAGTGAGACAACCCTCAAGATGAAACTGGAGACTGTCGAAAATGTGTAAAGCCATCAATCCCATAGCTTGATCCATATTGTTCCGATGCTGCATAATCTCAAAAGGATGTGTCAACTGAGGCTGAACCTCATCCAAACAGGACCATAACCCTCGAGACTGGAGAAGAGTCATCATGCGACCCTTCCAAGTGTGGTAATTATGCGGTGAGAGAGAGTCAATAGTTCTGTTGGCCATCCTGTGAAGTGTGCCTCAACTGCTCTGAATTGTTTTAATTATTATTAAGTGGTCTTTCAGAACTAGACAGAAGATGCAGAAGGGGTTTGATTGTTTTGTTTTTGTGTTTGTATATTCTGGTTTTCTGATGTAAATAACATAAAGCAAGAGAAAAACACCCCCCCCACAATGCAAAAAACTAATCCCCAGTACAAACTGAAAGCCAGAAAATGATAGAAAGCAGTAACGGCTTGAGACAAAATTTTGAGCACCTGAAGAATTTACTAATGAAATAGATTGTAGATCTGGAAAGAGAACAGAACCACCTTTCCGACGCCTATTCGCTTTCGAAAAACGGAGCAAAAACGACCAAGTTATGCCCCTCGAAGTGCAAAAAGGCTCATCAGACTTTGACTGAAAAAAAATATAATCAAACTAAAAAAATATGAAAAAATTCCTACACCATTAGAATGGGCTCGGAGTCAGCTTTCCAACGCCTATTTGTTTTCAAAAAACGGAGATCGGACGCCCAAGTTATGCCCGATTTTGTAAAACAGCTCCAAAAGAGCCCAAATAGGCCCTTATAGCCCTCAAGGGCTTAAAAAAAGAAAGCCCCTGGTCTGTTGGGCGACCAGGAGCTGGCACAGGGTGTGGTGGCACAAGGGCAGCGCCGCTTAATCTGGCGGAGAGCGGGTGGCACTCGGGCTGCACGGGGGCGGCGGGCTTCGCCGGCGGCGCGGTGGTGGCTGTCGAGTCGCGACCGGTGGTTATCGCCGGGCTATGCACCGGTGGTGCGGGATGGGCAACGGCGGCGGCCAGTGTTTGAGAAAAAACTGCACATTTTTTAATTATTATTATTATTTTTTTTGAATGCGCCTCAAATTGCATGCCCTGGGGCCATACGGCTTTGGGGCATAAAAAAAAATTGCCTTCTAAAGCAACTGTGTCCAAATCAGACGAATTTTATATGAAAATAGGGGTTTTTGGGTGCTGCGACCTCAACGATGAGGTCTGTTTGGGCTCAAAGTGCACCAAAAAAAAATACCCCATATTCCAAAATAAAAAACAAAAGACAAATACAGATCTGATGCAACCAAAACCTGGATCTCAAAATCTTTCAAAAGTCTGAACAAGTTGCAGCAGATCTAGCTCTGATACCATGTAGGATTTGAGAAATACAAATCCACAGAACCCAAAGAAACCTGCATGCAAGAAACCTATCACAGAGAAAGAGAGAGAACGAATACAAGGGTTTTGGCTCTGACAAAGTGAAAGATTTATTATTAGAGAAAAATGAATCAAGAGAATGAATAATACAAGAGATCAATCCTTATAAAGGAGATCAACACCAAAACGAAAACCTAACCCTAAGGTGTGCATTTAATAATTAAATATTAATTATTAAATGACTAATATGCATAAAGTGAAATCTTAAAAGGAGAGTAAAGTTAATTAAATACTTTACTCTAACAGAATGGGGAGTCAAAACTTTGGTTGGTTCTCAAAACCTTGTTGGGGTTCGATGGAGGTTTCAAAACCTCAGTTAGTATCCTCTTATCACTTTTTTTTTCCATGTTCCTTCACTCCTTTGGTTTTTTTTTCTTTTTTTCCTTCTTTTGGAAGCCTTTAGAGGATTAGAGGTTGCGAGTTATGTCTTGATCTGCTGACAAGGATGTGAGAACTTTGCCAACTTCTAAGAGAGTTGTCACAACACACAAAAGACTCACTAAACTTTGAAAACTTTCTTTTTATCTCTACTTCGGTTGGAAACATTTGAAGTTCTCAATTTGGTTTCAAAGCTCAACAAGGCTGTGAGAACCTTATCAACTCCTGACAATGGTTTCAAAACCAAGACAATGAGTTACTTTGTGAAGAAAACTTAAGTTTCTTTGAAAGCTTTAACCTTGAAGAAAAACCTTTTAGGTAAGACACCGAGTTTTGAAAACCTCAGTGGCTCCCGAAAGGGTTGTAAAAACCAACAGTATGATGTTTTTGGTTTGGTTTGACAATTTGCTTCAGTATACACTATTTCATTATTATGCAATGTATGTATATTTACTTCATGCATTTTTGTGGTCTGGTATCTACCATACAGGAAGATATTTTGGGTTTGGTCCCATCCAGATGTGATGAAAGCACAATCTTCAAGGCATTCTTGGATCCGGTCCTATTAGGATATATTGGAGGCGTGTTTTACAAAGTACTCTTGGATCAAGATTGAAGCTAACATCTTATGAGGATACTTTTGTTGTTGTGTGTGGATATTTCAATCTCATCCCTTTCCGGTTGAGCCAACTGATCAGAATACTTGGTGTGGATACATATAACCATCAGTTTTGCGAGTTGGACATATGGTTCTTGAAAAACAACTATTGTGTACATATTGTATATGCAAAAGTTTTTATGAATGTGAATATTGTTATGCAGTGTATGTACAGTGGATGTATAAAGCAATTTGTGCACTTCAACATAACTGTAATCCATGCATATGTTAGATGCAACTCTAATAATTAAATTTTGTATTTCATCATTCAACAATGAGCCTTTTTGTATTTGGACAGTGAGCCACCCCTTTGTACTATGTAACTGGTCACATATTGCATCATACTTGAGAGTTCACTCTCTATGTGGTTTTTCCCATCTCGGGTTTTCCACGTACAAATCTGGTGTTATGTGTTAATTTCCTTTAGAGATGTAGTCACATAAATATGTCCAGTTTAATTAAATGAATATTTCATATTTATTTGATTAAAAATCCACTAGCCATCAGTTAATTAAATTAATATTTAATTAATTCATCTTCAAACATTCTCCTATTAATTAAATAAATTATTCAATTTATTTTAATTAATTCATTAAACCAATATTCACAATCAATTAAATGAATAAATCCTATTTATTTCATTTAATCCTCTTTCCTCTTTTAAATAAATTAAATAAAATATTTATTTAAATCATTTATTCCCCCTACTTGCATTTTCTTACAAATGCAAGTTGCAACCACAAGTTGAAATAAATTATTTTTATTTTAATTAAAATCCTATTTTCCCTCACCCACCAAATCCACTTGCAATCCTAAACTCCATTCTAGACTCTTCTAACCCCTTCCTAATTAACCTAATCCATCCCCTAATTATTGTCACATTCCTAAGCAACTTGGAGTCACTTCTCAAAGACTTCAAAGTCTTTGAAAAGCATTTAATGCTTTGTGTGTTCAACAATTTAACCTCTAAAAGTCTTCTAAACCACTTATGGCTCTTACATGACCATTTATGGTTAACCCCTAACTCACCCTTATGTGACTCATGTGTCTCCTCAAACATTTATTGCTTTGACCATGGTTGTCCCTTTAACCCTTGCACAAGAGTTTATCCATTGGATAAAGGATTTATTCTTTGAATAAAGAATTTATTCACTCAACCCAACCTTGACCTTGACTCCCAAGTTAACCTTCAGGTCATATCAAGCATTTAATGCTTAGTCCCTTTCTTCTCAACCTATCTCATATTGACACTTGTCATCCTGGGATTTGGTTGAAAGCCTTCACGTGGATTTGATATCATTCAATCTTGACCCTTGTTGAGATTACTCAATCTCAACCATCCATTGCTCCATTTTTCCTATGAATAAAGCCCATTTCTTCATAATCTAGATCTTGAAAACTTGTATGCATTTAATCTATAAGCATTTTTAGAGAGCATTTAGCATAATATTCACTCTTTTGGTTTAAAATCAATTAGTTAATTAAATAAATCTTTTATTTCAGCTTTTATTCACACTTGCATAACATAAGTCATAATCATCTACAATCTTGAATCTTCATAAGCATCCATAGTGCCAAAAGATGTTGAGAGCTACACTAATTTGGAACTTGGAGAGGAGAGGAACAAGGGAGAAGGAGCTAAGAGCATGGTAAAAGGCATTTAGAGATGCGTTATTGTATTTGCTTCCATAATTAAATATCTTATCATGTTTTAGTGTCTCTTTGATATGCCTACTTAGAATAGCTTTTGGTTGATTAACATTAATGGTTTCTTGTGTTTTTGTGTGTTATACGACCACAGACTTTTTTCTAAACTTTGCCCCATTTCACAGAGCATCATTTGGTGAACCTGACGTGAATCCAACAAACAACAACTTTTTTTTTTTACCAAACTAATTTTTTGACTGTTTAGCTTGACACACAGGTTGCGCTTTGGCGCTTTTGCTCGCGCTTTAAGGCTATTGCAATTTGATATTTTAGTGCTATTGTATTTACAATAGAGCTATTGTCCGTATCTTAGCGCTATTGAGTTTTAACTAGCACTTTTGTCCATATTGTAGTGCACTAGTTTTACTGTTTAAATTTTTTAGTTTGGCACGTTTGTCTATCTTTTAGCGTGTTTGTGTTAAGTAGCGCTTCTGTTTTTACACAGAGTAGCACTATTATAACAGAACGTTGTAAAAAAGGCCATGTAATCGATAAAATAAATTTTCTTAGGCTTGTGGAAGCCCACCATATGGTGGATTTTACTAACCTTTCCCTTCATGTGCAGGTTTTAAAACTAACCTTGTTTGTAATTTAAAAATCAAAAACACTTCTTTTGGTGCTTTTAAAATCAACAAAAACAAATTTACTTTCATTGCAAGTTAGGGATACACTCTATTTTGGTGCTTAAAACAAGACAAGACAAATTTTATTTCTTGCATCAAACTAAAATTCACAATCAACACTTCATTTTTGTGCAAGTTAAAAAGAATCCCAAATTTGTCAAAGTTGTTCTCAAAACAATTTACTTCATACATACGTGTTTCAATTTCAGTTGACTAGGATTTTCAATTCTAGTTTACTCAACATTTTGCCTTTGAAGTTAAAAAGAACATCATGGTTGTTGGAGCAACATCTCCAATTAGATAGAACATCATTGCAACAAGAAGTTAAAAATAACAAGTGTATTTTGTGTTTGACACACTTGTGCAAAAAGAGTTGGTCGAGTGGTCCTACTTCTAACACACACTATCCTCTCCCTTGGCTTTCGTTGTCCTAGGTGCAAGAGAGAAGTGTTAGTAACACTCAAGTTTTGTCTTTTTAAGAGAGGCCTGCCAAGAGACACATCACTCTTGGAAATGACCTTGCGTGGTAAATCCTTCGAGCTGCTATAGAAATCAGGTGAGAGTGAAAGCTGTAGCTTTGGGTATAGTTGTTCCTACAATGTAACTTGCCGAAAGGACAAATGGTCCCCACCACAAGTTACAAGGCCCTTAAGTGAATCACTGTGGAATGAACTTATGTCCAAAAACATCAAAAATTACTAAACACCTTTAAGTAGTAGCCCACCCGTTCTATTGATTGAGGATATTTGTGATAAATTCAATGCAAGAGCATAGATGGTTTTGCTCCCAAGATACTCGCCATACATATTTCCTTGAGTAGAAACATAGATTTTTGAAAAGTCACTTGTGGCTTGATGAAAGTGGTGATTCCCCCGTCATAGGGATCATCTATTTATTATGCTCGCGCAAGACTTAGTATATCACATCCTTACCTGCCACGATGGGATTCATAAGGTATGTAGTACCAAAGTCAAAGAAATATCAAGATGTGGGCTGAAATTATCGCAACTGGCCATTTGACTTTAGGGATAAAAAGTGTTTGAAGTGTTTTTGTTTTTGAGTTAAGACCAGTGCAAATTGAGTCGACTTCAGGCTTTGGAAACACCTAAAATTCATTTGAAGGAAAAGGTCATTAAAAGTTCAAAAGATTGGTTTGATCTAGACCCATACTTACTTGTGCCTTTTGAGGCAACATTCTTGTGTTTGTGTGCTTGCTTTGTTTTCTTGTCAAAGAAACATCATAAGAAACCAAAATCCAACACAAGTATTCATCTAACACACATTTTCAAAACACAAAAAGATAAAAAACAAAGAGCAATAACCAAAGTATCAAACTATATGACCATTCTTCACATCTTGAGAAAGAAGAATCTTCATCAAAACATCAACTTGAAGAAAAGACCATTGAGCTCAAAAGCTCTTATTAAAAGGAGGAAATTCTTCTATCTTAATAGACAAATCTTTGTCTATCATAGAGTTTTCTTACATCACATGCGTCTATATCTTCAAGGGAAATCAAACAAGTTTGATCAAGAGTCATTAAACCGCAGAGCTTTTACGCAATATCGAGCTTTGAGTTATCACAAGAACAAAGGAGGCAAAATCAATCCTGACTTCTTTCCCAACGTTTGCATCACATATAATGTAGCTCGGGAAGAACCACCAACTCTCGAAAGAGAAGAAGAAGAATTTGTCCCATATGTGACACAAAGCTTTTATTGAAGTTCACATTCCATCCATTATCGTATCCATATCTCATCAAATTCACTCTCAAAACATCAAAAGGTTTTTGTCCTAAGTTCTTTTTCAAAATATTGCTTGAATCAAACACAAACACATCACTTTTTAGAGTGTCTCTACATCTAGGATAAACTCATCCTAAGAGACATTTCTACGCAGGTTAAAACTAGTCTATGAGTGAATCCTCTCATTACTAGGTAGTTGAGTCTGTAACACATCTCAGATTCCTCTACACCTTATCACATCAAACTTTGTCAATCCAACACAACAAGCAATTCAAGAAAGAACTTTGGTAACATCTACCTTTAGTGCTAGGGATCCGTATGCAAAGCACTTCACCAAACATCAATCTTTCATTTCATCACCAACTCATCATCATTTTCATCAAAAAAAAACAAAAACTTATAAACAAAATGGCTCATACCAGATCCAGGTCTAGACAATAAGAAATTGAAGAGGAAGAAGAGGAAAATCTTAATGAATTCCAAGAAGCCCTTGGAGGAAATGCAAATGATGACAATCCAAGTACTCCTATTCCTGTAGCAATAGAAAGGGCACAACAACCCTCTCTTTAATAGACTTTTTGACGAAATACTCAGGAGCAATGTTGATGCTCACTTTTTAAGACTTGCTCAAGAGGGGGCTTAACTACCCTCTGACTTTGATGTTGTACAACTAAGACAAGCATCATAACGCTAAAGTCATAATGAGGATGAAAGAGGTTGAGAACATATCAGATACAACCTTCATCAAGGTAATCCCCCACCTCCTCCTCCTCCAAATGAAATAGACATGTTGCGGCAACAAGTCAAAAATCTCACCCAACAACTGCATAGTGGTGTAAGAACTAATCAATTTTCACTCAATGACATTTGTCCCTATCCCTTTGATAGGAATCTTCATATGCCACCTTTTCCACGAGGGTTTGAAACACCCAAGTTTGAAAAGTACCGAGTAAAAGGAGCTCCTCATGATCATGTTAGAGAATTCCATTCAGCTTGCCTCGAAGTGGCATACGAGGATACTTAACTAATGCGACTTTTTCCCCAAAGCTTGGGAGGAACAACCACGTCATGGTTTTCCCGATTACCAGGTGGCATTAGGACATTTGAAGAACTCATCCAGAAATTCCTAGCACATTACTCACACAACATTGAATGTGATATCACAATGGCTGATCTGTGTAACACTAAACAAAAACCAAGTGAGATATTTTCAGTCTTTCTGCAACGATGGCGTCAAATGTCTAGCAGATGTTCTCTTCAGTTACTTGAACAAGAACTAGTGGAAATATTTATTTCCATCTTAAATGATGAAATGGAATTTCACCTAGATGTAAAAGACACAGATTCTTTCAATGACATGATCACCAAAGATCTAAAATGTGAGCGGGCTCTCATCAAAAAAGGGCTTATCAAAATATATAATGAACCAAAAGATGGCCCTCGCCCATGCTTCAATAGTGACAAACCTAATTTCTGGAACAAAAACAAAAACGTAGTCAATGATGGGGTTGTGGATGCAAGAACTATCAAAAGTGCACAACTTGTGGTTTGATTTGTAGGACAGAACCCCCCACCCAAGAATAACACAATTGCTCCTCCAATTCAAGGACGCAACACATCTCAAGAGGAATCCAGACAATGTCAACAAAATTTTAAACCAAAATGAACATACACTCCCTTAGGGGAACCCATCAAAACAGTGTTACGTCAGTTGGTTTCTCAAAATCTAGTAACCTTACCCAAAACATCAAATTATGAACCTCAAGTCAAACCTTCATGGTGGAGGGATACTGAGCATTGCGACTTCTATCAAGGGAAAGGACATAAGACAAGTAATTGTCACAGATTGAAAGATCTTATTCAGGATCTTATTGACCAAGGTGAAATCAAAATCGAAGGACATGACCCAAAGACAACCAACAATGATCATCTCATGTTTAAAAATCCACTTCCATCACGAGATCAAAGGGGTCCTTCCACTTGAGAGAGAAACACAAATACCACCAATTATACGCAAGTCGCGTATAATTACACTGCGAATCACCTATATGATGCCAATGAACAGATTGTAACTATTACCATAAAAAATCCTAGCTCCACTTGCAATGTTGTTACACATCGCAACAAGATTACCATAAAAGAAGCTCCACAAGGCACCCCATCTATCCCAAAGCAGTATAACCTCGTGGAATAGTTAGATAAAACACCTGCACTAATATCTATCTTAGAGCTATTGCACCTATCTCCATCCCATAAAACAATTTTGGATCAAGCTCTCCAAGAGGTGTCAGTCCCCGCAAACCTAAATACAAACCAGTTCCAAGCTATGGTTGGAAATCTAAGGTCATCACCTTGTCTCACTTTATCTGAAAGTGACAACTCATCCTTCCAGCAACCTCATAACGCCTCACTCCATATTGAAGGGTTTATCAACCAACATAGGATCAAGCGAGTCTTGATCGATAATGGAGCAGACTTGAATATTTGTACACTACAATTAGTCACAGCTTTGGGATACGCAATTGAATCAGTGGATCCCTGCAAGAAGATAACAATCAAAGCCTATGATGATGCAGAGAGTTCATCCAAAGGAGCTATGGTGCTACCAATCCGAGTGAGCCCTATGGTGAAAGACATCATCTGTCAAGTTCTGGACCTTCCTCTACCATACAATTTATTATTAGGAAGACCTTAGATACACGTCATGCAAGTCGTTCCATCCACCTACCATCAGTGTATCAAGTTCCCGCATAATGGTGTAGAAATCACAATCCTGGGCCATACAAACCCCTTTGCATATTGTCATAACATCAGTCATCAACTAGAGATTATCATTCCCAACAATAGAGAAGCCATCTCCTCCACATCATACGTAAGTCCAGCCTCTCTTTCTAGTTCAAACACTACTATACCCAAGCAAGAGAAGCTCAAGATGAAGATAGCAGAGGAAAGTCCTGGGGAATACAATCTCAGCCAACTATTTTGTGTGGGACAAATGCCTACTTCTCCTTGAACATATGGAAAACCTCAACGGTTACTTCAAACGCCACTGGACAAGCCAACATGTACTTTGACATCGTTCATCCTTGGAAAGAGTCAAGAAGAAGAGACCAGAGATGAGGACTTAACAGAATGGATCTATAAAGATCCTATCACCACATAAATCTCACAAGCTAAGCTTCCCATAGATCAATAAGGCAAAGGCCTTCTCATTATGCAAAGAATGGGTTATGATGGTCAAAATTCTCTAGGACCTTGCAAGCAAGGACAACATGAACCACTGTAGCCAGAATTAAAGCCCAAAGATAACATTGGCCTAGGCTTTCAAAAGGAGATTCTTCCTAAGCTTAGATTCAAAGGGAAACCCAACAAACCACTATATCAGCCTATTACAAAGAGGTCACCTTTGATTATAAAAGCAACATCAAACACTATAACAATTGCCCCATTGAGGCTAAAAATCTTAGCAAAACCATTTGCAATACCCATGATCCCACCAATCAAACCAGTAACCCATCAACTACAACAATCGCATCAACAACACCATTAGGACTATCAGAACCCATGACAATATCAACACCATCGGCAATTCCAGTAGAAGTAGCAGAATCAACACTACTGATACTCCCCGTATCGGATTCGTTGATCCCCATAATCCTTCCTACAACACCAATCATTTCACCTCCAAAGGTACATCAACCGATCACACCTGTAGTGTTTAACTCAAAGGATATCCTTGTATGGTATAGTAATCGGATACTGGAAAGTGACTTAGAAACTGTCTCACATGAGTGGGAATTTGATTCCATGCATCTTAATACTTCATATGAGGAAGACACATCACTACCTCCACCCCGCAAAGACATCCCTATTTACGGAGAAGCACAGATAAAGACCTCTTAGGTTCCTAAGCTGGAAACATCTTCCATAGACCCTACGTTACATCCAATGCCTGATTCTGATAGGGAGAGTATCATCAACGACCTTCACCATAACGTCTTAACCCTCACTGACACATCTAACGAACTTAACCTAATCAATGAGGTAATGCCCATTATCCATCCTGAACTCATCAAATGGAACCAACATAATCCCCCATGTCTTGACCTTTTTCCAAAACGATGAGGTGATCATTGACTTTTTGGAGTTCTATGGGATAACATACCAAGCGGGGATCACAAAGCTGGATTCACCATTGAACTTAATAGCGCAACATATTTCAGGGTGGATGCCAAACCTTTCAGCTACAAAAATATAACAATAAAACATGGATCTTCCAGTGAAAACCACACTGTGGTACTATTTGATTCCACAAAAGTAAAAAGAAAGAGCATGTCCAACGGTGAAAACCTCTTTGAGGCACCGGAGGATGAAAGGTTTGACATTCTCCCTTCTAGTACACAAAAAGAACGATCAACAATTCTCATCGAGGAAACCAAAGAATACAACGTGGGGACTCCTGAAACTCCTCACCACATACATCCGACATCTCTATTAACTCCAGAGGAACAACCTAAGTTTGTAGAATTCTTCTAGAAACGCTAGATTAACTTTGCATGGTCATATGCAGACATGCCTGGGCTTGATCCTGATTTAGTGATGCATCACCTCACCATCGCAGAAGGAGCCAAACCTATCAAGCATAAACTTCACAAGATGCATCCCCAGATTGCGGTGCTAGTCAAAAAAGAACTTAAGAAACTCCTAGACTCCTAGATGTTGGTTTTATTAGACCAATTGATTATACAGATTGGATATGCAATATTGAGCCCATTGGGAAACCAAATGGGGGAATTCGTATTTGTACTGACTTCAAAGCTCTGAACAAAGCATGTCCTAAAGATGACTTCCCCCTACCAAACATCGACATAATAGTGGACCTAACAGTAGGACATGCCATGCCTTTTCTCATGGATGGCTTTCCAGGGTACAATCAGATAAAGATCACACCAGAGGATCAACATAAGATGGCCTTCACATGTCCATGGGTAACATACTGATGGAATGTAATGTCTTTTGGTCTAAAGAATGCAAGAGTGACCTATCAAAGAGCAATGCCCACCATCTTTCATGACACGATGCATACCATAATGGAAGATTATGTTGATGACTTATTGGCAAAATCACTAACAAGAGAAGGTCATCTAGAAATATTAGAGCACATCTTTGATAGACTGGAACAATATCATGTTCGACTCAACCCAAAGAAATATGTCTTTGGAGTAACCTCGAGGAAGCTTCTAGGATACATTATCTCAAGTAAAGGCATTGAGGTCAATCCTGCCAAAGTCAAAGCAATCATGGACATGCCACCTCCCAAGAATATCACTCAGCTAAGAACATTACAAGGACAACTTCAATCCATCCGAAGATTCATTGCACAACTGGCAGATAAGTGTCACCCCTTTACGCACCTGTTACACAAGAACATCCGCTTTCAATGGGATACCAAATGCCAGCAAGCATTCTAGATGCTTAAAGACTATCTCATGAATACACCATTGTTGATTCCACCAGATCTGAGTAAGCCTCTACTACTCTATATATCAACAAAAAATATAGCATTGGGTGTACTATTGGTATAACATAATGCAGAAGGGAAAGAGTGTGTTGTTTACTACATCTCTCGCACACTGGTTGGCTATGAACTCAATTACACACCTATTGAGTGAGCTTGCCTAGCAGTAATCTTAGCAGCCACTAAACTGAGGCACTATTTATTGACACATAAAGTATAGCTTATTGCAAAGATTGATCCACTCAAATACTTACTTAGCAAAGCAGCATTGATAGGCTGCTTGGCTAAATGGGTGATGATTCTAAATGAATTTGACATTGAGTATGTGGACCGTAAAGCTATTAAGGGTCAAGTTATTGCAGATCCATTGGCTGATGCTCCCCTCATAGGCGATCATCCTCTCATTTCCAATTTTTCAGATGAAGAGATATTCATGATCACAACAACACAACCATGGAAACTATACTTTGATGATTCATACACTAGGCATGGCTCAGGGGCAGGCATTTTGTTTATCACACCTCAAAGTGATAGCATCCTGAAGTCTTACAGACTCACATTTCCATGTACAAACAGCATAGCTGAATATGAGGCCTTGATCACAAGACTCAGATTAGCCATACAATGGAAATTACAAGTGTAGACACCTAAAATTGTCATGTTTAATTAAATAAATATCTTTATTTATTTAATTACTTTAGCCTAATTCTTATATTAATTAAATAAATCTTTATTTATTTAATTAATTCATTTATCCTCTTCTAGCCTTATTTCTCATTTAAATAAATACATTTATTTATTTAAATTATCCTTTTCCTAAATTAAATAAATATCTTATTTATTTAATTGATCCCACTTCCTCTATTAATTAAATAAATCTTTATTTATTTATTTAATTCATTAACCTTTTCTACCTATGACACATGTCATTCATCTCTTAATTCATACACTGCCTAACCTCTTATTATTTTATTATTTATTTTACTTACCCTCTAATCATAGCCGACCTCTTTTACACCTCTCAATCTTATCCCTCCATTTCTTATAATGTCTTCTATATTAGGAGATGCTTCCTTCATTAGCAAACCCTAATCAATCTATGAATTCAGCCTCGACTACGCTTTCGAACTTGCATATGCAATCAAGCCTACTTGCAACCACATTTCCATTCTTTGTTGAGCTCTTGTGCACACATAAAATCCGAGAGCAAATATATCAAGCAAGATCAATGGAGATAGGAAGAATGGAGATTCAAACCCTATTGGACATGTGATGGTATAATCTTTGTGATTTCATTTGATTTGCATTGTCTTAGGTAATCTTCATATGTTATGGTGGATCTTTGTTGTTGTTAGGCTAGGGTTTTGTGGTTGAATTCATTTAGTCTTTCAATAATGTTGTTTATCCATTTTCACCATAAACATTTTGGCACGCCCCATGGGACATAGATTTTTGTTAGATTTGTGTTTTTTGCAGATTTTTCTAACCCTATATTGCTGTTTTGTAAAACAATTTGGAGAATAACCTTGTGCAGCTAGGGTTTTGGACACAAAATCAAGATCTTGGAGAGATTTTATCATATCTCACAAACCACTTGAAAATTTTGCACCAAATTTGTTTTGCGGGTTGAAGACAGCATTAGGAGGTCTAAAAAAAAAATTCAAATCTATTGGAGCATATTTTAATTTTATATGAATTTTTTATGATTTTTCATAAAAAAAAATTTTTGAGAGGAAATGAGAGAATTTTTTGGATTTTCTTACATTTTTTGAAATATCTCATAATTATATAGAGGATCTATTCTTTGTGATTTTAATTTTGATGCAAAATATTTCCTAAAAAATCGGATCTTTAAAAATTAGGGGTTTTCCTTATTTTGATCAAATCTCACAAACGGCTTTGAATTTTGGCATCAAATTATTTGTGTAGGTCAGGAAAAGTAGCAAAAGGATTCAGTAAAAATTTCATATTTTTTGGATCAAATTTTCATTTTATATGAATTTTTTATGCATTTTCATAAAAAAATAATTTTGAGAGCAAATTAGCGAATTTTTTGGATTTTCTTACATTTTTGGAAATCTCTCAGAATTATACACGAGATTTGTTCTTTGTGATTTTAAATTTGATGCAAAATCATTCCTCAAAAATTGGATCTTTGAACATTAGGGTTTTGCATTATTTTACTCATGTCTCACAAACTGCTTGGATTTGTTGCAGAAATTTGTTTATACAGGTTTGGAAGACCATTAGGACTCTCTAGTAAAAATTTCAGATTTTTTGGATCGATTTTGCATTTTATATGAATTTTTTATGATTTTTCATAAAAAATTAATTTTTGGAGCAAATTAGCAATTTTTTTGGATTTTCTTACATTTCTGGAAATCTCTTGAAATTTTACAGGTGGTCTTTTTTTTTTATGATGAATCAGATCTTTGAATTGGTCAACAAAATGCATTGTTGAAGGCCCCTATTTCACAAAGTCTTTTAGATCTAAAATTTACCTAACTTGTGTGCTTGCAGGAAGGGGTGATCATTTGAAACAATCCAAACTACTAACAAATCTTTGTTGCAGGACCTTGACAAGGATTTTCTTTTGATCTTTATTGTGTGCCTTATTTTCATAGATTAGCAAATACTTCCATTGGTGCACTAAAATTGAACCATTGTCTTTTCTGTCTTGAGCGATAGGCTCTTTTGTTTCATCTTCAGAGGGCCTGTCTCCCCGTGTGGTCATTAAGACTACTAGTGAGGAGAGAACGACCCAAGTGGTAGCAAAAGAAAGGCCATCTTCTTCCAAACCACTATAAATAACTGTATTCATGGTGAAAAATATGAATAACGTGTGCTGACTAGTTCATACCAACACTATGTCTCCCCATAAACCCGTTTGATCAAATTTATTTGATCATTTGTAGGGTGTAACCCCTACCGGCTGGGAGCCTTCTGTATTTACAGAGCTGAAATTGCCGCATGTATGGCCACACGATTGGATGCCCTTACTAGCACCTTTTTGTTTTAGAAGCCAAAATCCTTCTAGTTGTTGGGGCAGGAGGTCGGACCTCTGGTAGTGACCCACACTCATACGGTTCTTAGTAGAGATACAAAGTTCGCCACGGGGAGTTTTCATGGGGACTGATGCTTAGCTACCCCGAGAAGTGAGTGCCGAGGGTGGAGCTAGTGGGGTCAAGCATCTAAGTATCCGCTCTGAATAGCGTAGCCTTGGGGGAAACTCCATGTGGGATCAACAACTATTGTCCTGGCCAGCCATAAGAATTGTGCTTGAATTATTTTGAACAATCAAACATTCAAGACCAAACAACAAAACATTGTGTATTCAAGTGTATGCAAATTTTTTTTACATCAAACAACACACTTTTTTTTGAGTCATTTTAAGTCTAAACACTTGCAAATATTGAGTCTTCATCATCACTGTGTCCTCTTGTCATGAAAAACAGTCAAAAAAATCAAATTTGGTCACAAAAACAACTTCACAAATTGGAAAAATTTACAGTCTAGCAAACAAGAGCAATCAGTTTCAGAATTCTTGAGCTTCCTAAGCTATCTCTTCAGGTTTTCATCTAGCATTCAACCTATCTTTGGGTCTCACAAAGTCCATCATTGCTTTACACCTTGCATTACATTCACATTTGTCTAAACTTGAGTCAAAAGGCCACTTGCTTGTCCTCATCATACTTTGTCAACACACTACATACAACAACATTTTGCTAAGTGGTCCCTCATCAAGGTCTATCACCTTTGGGTCTCATTTGGTCTTACTTAGAGTCAAGGTCAACTTACCTCATCAAGAGAAACTATCATCTCTTTGGAAGTCACACCTACTCTACTACATACATACTTGGTTTTACACTTTGGACATTGCAAGTAAACTTCAGATTCATTTACATTCCATCCAACTCTTAGTTTTCCATACTCTTTCCATTTTCATCTAGTCTCACACATCTTGGTCAAGAACTAGTTCATGGTTGAAACTTGTTCCCAAAAATCTAGGAGAGAAACTAAAGAGGCTCAAGAGTCCGCAAACATGAGTTCTTATGAGTATGACAATGATATCTTTTTCAATTCTGATCATACTACATTACCTGACATGGATGCCTATAGAAACATTCCAAATGTTGAAAACATTGACACTACAAACAACAATGATACACACAATGACAATATGGACAACATTTCAATACATTCAGCAGAAGTGGAAGACTCCATTATGGATCCCCGTTTCAATCGATTGGTTGAGGAAATAATGAGGAGGGATAGACAATATTTCTTACAAATGATGACACAAAGTGGAGCCAAGATACCTCATGATTTTGACATGTCTCAAATAATGGAAAATTGACCTTTGCAACAAACTCACTCCAACATGGATCAAAGGAGACCTAATAGTGGAGGCAATAGAGGACCACATCTTGTGCCTGAATAACCATCATCTTTGTTTCAAAAACCAGAGGTCCCATACACACATGGTCAAGCATATGATACTCACCTTTGCAGACCATTATGGAAGTCTTATGTAGAAAATTATGCTCAATCACATACCAATGCTAAGGATCAACCACCAAAGCAATTGGATATTCAAAGGCATGCTCAAAATTTGGACACAAGGAAACCCCGCATCAAATTTGGGGGCAACACACTAGAACAAACTCATGACATGCCTATAGAGTATGGTATGGACAAAATAGATATTCTATTCCTCACCATGACTATATACCAAGTGGTCCATATACGCAACATCATTATAGACCTCCTCCATATGAACATGTGTATGATCACTATCATCCATATATGCAACATGCTCCTCCTCCACCCGATGGTTAAAGCATGGAGTATGGTCCAAGAAGTTGGTCTCCACCTAAGAATAATTTGGAACAACAAATCAAGGACTTACAAAGGAAAATGGAGCACATAAATACACCGAAGCTAACATACACAATGAGAGACATATGTCCTTATCCATTTGACAAGAGCATTCCAATGCCTCCATTTCCTACACACTTTGTGACACCTAAGTTTGATAAGTATAGAGGAAAAGGGGATCCTAAGGCACACATAAGACATTTTTTCACAGCTTGCATTGAGGTAGCAGCAGAAGAGACATATTTGATGAGATTATTCCCACAAAGCTTAGGTGATCAAGCTATAGAATGGTTCTCCCAACTTCCACCTGGAATTAAGTCATGGGGTGACTCAGTAGATGCATTTATTCAACATTTCTCATACAACATAGAGACAGACATATCAGTCACTACCTTGTGCAACACCAAGCAAAAGGATGGAGAATCTTTTTCATCATTTTTACAAAGATGGAGAAATCTAGCCAGGAGATGCTCTTGTAAAATTTCACAAAAACAAATGGTAGAGATGTTCACCCAGAATGTCAACAAAGACATTGGTTATGACCTAAGAAAAGCTTGTTTGACCACCTTCAAGGACGTCATTGAAAAAGGCTTAGCGACAGAAAAAGTCCTAATTGAACAAGGAGTCATTAGGATATTCAAGGAAAACAAAGATGACTTTAAAGGAAAAGATAAGCCAAGATTTTGGAATAAAAATAAGAACACAGTCAATGATGTTGTTGTCGATGCCAATACAACATGACCCAAAATAATTTTTTATGGATCAAGCTCTACAAACAATCAAGTGAATACTCAAACAACTTCCAAGTCACGAAGGAAGTACACTCCATTGGGAGAACCACTTGAGTCAGTTTTCAAGAAGCTAGTGGAAAACAAGATAATCACAATTCCAGATCTACCTCGATATGAGCCAAAGGTCAAACCAAATTGGTGGAATGATGATGAATATTGTGAGTTTCATAAGAGCAAATGTCATAAAACAAGAAATTGTCATCGACTGAAGAACATCATACAAGATCTCATTGATAGAGGTGACATTGATATTGAAGGACACTCGTCCAATCAAGAACATGAGATGTTTAAGGAACCATTCCTAAAACATGACAAGGGAAAAGCTAAAGCCACAGATGACCAAACCAACTATACAAGAGCATCCTATAACTATGATTCAACTATCAATCACATCTCGATGGACAATTATGTCTCTACCATTATCATCAAGGACAAAATGCCTGAGAATTCTACCCAAAGACCCAAGATTGTCCTAAAAGGCATTGGATCTTCTTCTGAACCTACCTCTAAATGTAATGTTACAACTCGTCGAGGTAAATTCACTTTTCAAGGTGCTCCAGCTAAAAACACTACTTCCTCATCAACTAAGCTTGAGTATGACCTTGTATAATAGTTAGGGAAGACACCCACGCTTATCTCCATCCTTGAGCTCTTATGCATATCCCCCACACATAAAGTCATTCTTGATAAAATCTTGAGAGACACTATTGTTCCTACTGATCTGAACATGGACCAGTTTCAAGCCATGGTGGGATACCTTTTCGTTCCACACTCTCTCACATTCACAGAAGCTGATGATGCCTCTGTGAGCCAACCACATAATGCACCTTTACACATTGAAGCCTTCATACACAAACATCGAATAAAACAAGTCCTAATAGATGGAGGAGCAGGTTTGAACATTTGTACATTGAGCACTATTAAACAATTGGGATATTCTGATAAAGCTGTGAATGCTATGAACAAAATTACCATCAAGGCATATGATGATGAAGAGCGTTCATCCAAAGCCAGAGTCACCTTGCCCCTCAAAGTTGGGCCAATTACAAAGGATGTGGTTTGTCAAGTCCTAGACCTAGATCTTACATACAACATATTGCTAGGACGTCCATGGATTCATGAGATGAGCGCAGTCCCATCTACAAACCATCAATGCATTAAGTTTCCACACAATGGAGTTGAAGTGACTGTCAAAGCTAGCCCAAATCCATTTATATATTGCAACAATCTTTGACCTAGATCAAAAATAACAATACCAGTCAATCGAGAGGCTATTCCTTCTTCAGCATATGTTGATCCAGAATCCCTAAAAGCTTCTACATCAAAACAAGCAAAGATCAAAGAAAAGATCAAGATTAGAGACCTGGGATGGGGTGAGTATATCTTTCATGTTGATCAACTCCCACTATCTCCTAAGGTATTTAGTCAATGGGAACAATCTATAAACAATTTGCAATATCAAGGAATTGGGTGTGAACCACCTAATGTTGTGGCTATTAAGTCTGAATGCAAACCTCCTCTAGTTGTGCAAGTATCTCTTGATATCAATAGTCCTAAGAGTGGTTCCAGCGAAGAATCTATTGAGCATATCACCATCCCTCTTGATAACTCACATAGCCTTACCATATCATCCGCTCATTCCATTTTCACTCCACTTCCAGACTTGGATCAACAAGAATTACAAAAGCCCTTACTAATTGGGGATCAAAAATCAAGCTTTGAAAAGAAAAATCTAAAAGTCAATAATAAAGAAAAGCCCTTCAATTCAAATCATAATCAAAAGCTACTGGACTCTGCAAAAATCAAAGTCAAGGATAAAAATCCTATGAAGCAAAAAGAGAAAGAGTTGATCTCCCCTAATATCAAAATAACTGGGGGCAAAAGTTCTAAAATTTTAAGTCAAAAAGCACACTTGTTGATTCTAAGTCTCCATCATGCTATCCTACTTTCACTTCTTTTCGCAATCATAAACCTTCATAACTCATCCACTTGTTTCACACATCCTTTCCCTTCTGGTGATACATCATGGACCTTTAATGGAGCTTCCTTGAAGGACTTTGTTATCAGGGATGCCCAAACTTCTTTAGGTGACACACATATGGGCAAACGTAGTCCACACATTAGTAATTCTATCTAAGTTATTTTATCAACGAAGACAGTCACTCGAGCTACACAACATTCAATCAAGGAACGAGACAACTACAATCATAAAGTCAAGTCTCACACATTTGAGGTAGGTGACTTAGTTCTCAGAGAAAATCCTAAAAATTAGCAAGACAGAGAGAAGAAGGGCAAATTCAAACCAAACTGGCTTGGTACTTACATCATCACAGCAGCATATGGATCTGGCGCATATCAGCTCTCAACCACAGAGGGTGAACCTTGGGAGGATCCTATCAACAACATGCACCTTCGCAAGTTTTACACATAGCTCTTCAAAATATCCTAATTCAAAATACAAAAAAAAATCAAAAAAATTCAAAGTACAAAAAAATCATAAAAACATTAAAAATCGTTACTTGGTGAAAACCTGGTGAATAGGCGCCTTGTGACACAAAAAATAAAAAATAAAAAAATTGAAAAATAGAAAAACATTTTCGTCCAACGGTGAAAACCACTTCGGTGGCGCCCTGGGCAAGTACCATGGTGAAAACCGGGTCATCGGCACCATGCGTAGAGACATTGCTCCTCTCTCCTTCAGGATTCACTTTCATCCTTCACTTTGCACACACTCACAACCTATTCATCCACAATAAACTTTACACATTCCCATCATGGCTTGTTATTGATCTACCTAAGATTGGTTAGCCGCATCCATAATAACATTCCTTTTCATCCCTTTCCATCCATAATAAATCAGCTCCTATTTGTGGCTAAGGCAAATCCTACGTCTAGTAATGGGTGTGGAACTAAGAACATCACATGTTCCGAGGAGTACAGTTTCTTCCACTTTTCTTCAGTCTATCCATGCACAATCCGCAATAAAGCAACATTTGCATCGCCAGTCCATAATAAAGTTTCATCTTCTCTGCAATAAAGTTTCAGTTGCACGATTCAATCAGTTTCAGATGAGATGCAGCAACAACAATGGGCCTCAACAAATCAAATCTTTCAATAGACTCAGACAATATTATGGTTCAGTGCTATCTATCCTTTTTGTGAAAGTAAACATTGTGACCACAATCAAATAAGACTTATACAAGTGACAAGAAACACTAAACTTGAGGACTGCAGTGGATGTTGGTGTCGAGTCTTGGTTTTCTTTTGATTTTATCTTTTTGGTGACATGTCTTTTCGCTTTTCCATGATGTCTCTGACTAGAGATTCTATCTCCAGGATGTCTTTGACTAGAAAGGCGAGGATGGGGTATCGTCACCTATTTTCTTTGCTGTCTGTGGATTGTCTCTTCGTAATGCTATGACTTGTCCAAGGATATGAGGACACTGAGAGTCTAGTGTGAACTGGGGCATTCCTTGTTTGCAACTATCTTATCTCCATGCAAACAGGTACAATGACTTTCTGGGTCGAACATATGCCTCGATTGTCATAACCTACTTGCCATAATAAGCTCAATGATGATAACGCACAAGAAGCTCTTTCACTTTCATATCTTCTATCTTTCATCCCCCTTTCTTGATTGACTTCCATCATTCTTCTTGAGTCCGTGTAGCCTGCTATCACACGACTGAGTATAATGACACACCAAAAAATATCTACATTTCATGTAGTTGCACCTGCATTACCACATATTAAGCATTTCATACATACATATAGGTATCACAATTGCATCACATCCTGCATACCACACATGTTAGCACATCTTACATTTTACATTCTCATAATTTGCATTATCATATTCATCCGCATTTCATACATTCACATTTGTATATGCATGACATATTAAAAACATAAAAGAACAAAAATATTGCATTTCCTCATGTATATATTTGCATCACATAGAAACATCACATAGGTACACATGCATATAGCTGCCGCAAAGATGAATCCTCTCATATATATCTCAAAATCACATGTGTCATGATACAATGATGTCAAAATACATATGGCTACATAGCCAACCCTCATGTCACCTTATCCGGACAGAGAAACCCACTGATCACTCCTACCAGTACTGCTAGTAGCGCCAGTCTTGTCGTTGTCATCATGTCCCATGCCACGTGTCCAACCCTCATCTCTAGTCCCAGATCCTGGAACACTTGTCTCAGTGCATCCCTATCTCCATTTTGATTGTAAGGAACTAATTCCCCATCGATCGATATCCTCAGTATCCTGTATACATCCTCTAAGGTGACTGTCATCTCACCCATCAGCAAATGGAAAGTGCAAGTCTTTAAGTGCCATCTCTTAGCTAGTGCAGTCAGCAATCCCATGTTCGCTCGAAACTTAGGCACATACAAAATATGTCGCAGGCCCATAACCTCAATCGCGGCTCTATCCTCGAATGTCAACTCTGGTCGTAACCTCTAAGTCGATGGGAATCTCTCCCGTGACTCCAGCATAGGAAAGTACTCCTGCAGTCAAGCAAATCAATCATAGTGGCATTCCCTATTCATCACAAAATGCTGCTCTTTATCCTAGTGCTTGTATTTATCATATGGCACTATTTATCCTAGTAACACTCAATGTTCATCACAAAGTGTTGCTATCTATCCTAGTGACACTCTCTGTTCATCACAAAGTGTTGCTTCTATCCTAGTGGTACTCCCTGTTCATCACAAAGTATTACGTGTTTTTGCACTCCCTGTTCATCACAAAGTGTTGCTCATATTTGCACTCCCTATTCATCACAAAGTGTTGCTCATATTTGCACTCCCTGTTCATCACAAAGTGCCTCAATCTATCTTATCCTAGGGTCTCTGCTTGAGTGTATCCTCTCAGCAGTTTATCCAAGCGACAACGTATGTTCATCATAGAACTGTCAATTCGGCCTTGAAGACATACTACCCTACCTAACATGCATTAATGACAACATTTATTACAACAAAGTACAAGGAGGTTTTACGGTACTCACCAGCTCTCCTGCATCTGCTGGCCTCTGAAATCGGCGAACGTGATCGAATCTGTGAACCAATGCCATTGCTGCTGACTGTTGTTGCTCTATTCTCTCTCTGTACTCTGATTTCTTAGATGCATGGATGACAATGAGGATGTTCTCTCCTTGTGGTCTATTTTATAGACTACCCTAGCCCTATCCCTAACCCTCACTTCCCGAGTCAGTCTTCATTATCTCGTGACTCTGTCACTTTATCCGGTTAGTCCATTCTATCCCATCTTTCTTATCGAGAGATTGTCTGTGATCTTTCCAGACATATTCATCCAATCTCTCGAGGGGGCATATCATTTCCATCTTGGGGCAACTTTGTATCAGTTCATCTTATCTTCTTTGAAACAACGCAACAAGTTGCATTGTCTCAAAGAGGGGCAAAATGTAGACACCTAAAATTGTCATGTCTAATTAAATAAATATCTTTATTTGTTTAATTACTTTAGCCTAATTCTTCTATTAATTAAATAAATCTTTATTTATTTAATTAATTCATTTATCCTCTTCTAGCCTTATTTCTCATTTAAATAAATACATTTATTTATTTAAATTATCCTTTTCCTAAATTAAACAAATATCTTATTTATTTAATTGATCCCACTTCCTCTATTAATTAAATAGATCTTTATTTATTTAATTAATTCATTAACCTTTTCTACCTATGACACATGTCATTCATCTCTTAATTCATACACTACCTACCCTCTTATTATTTTATTATTTCTTTTACCTACCCTCTAATCATAGCCGACCTCTTTTACACCTCTCAATCTTATCCCTCCATTTCTTATAATGTCTTCTATATAAGGAGATGCTTCCTTCATTAGCAAACCCTAATCAATCTATGCATTCAGCCCCGACTACGCTTTTGAACTTGCATATGCAATCAAGCCTACTTGCAACCACATTTCCATTCTTTGTTGAGCTCTTGTGCACACATAAAATCTGAGAGCAAATATATCAAGCAAGATCAATGGAGATAGGAAGAAGGGAGATTCAAACCCTATTGGACATGTGATGGTATAATCTTTGTGATTTCATTTGATTTGCATTGTCTTAGGTAATCTTCATATGTTATGGTGGATCTTTGTTGTTGTTAGGTTAGGGTTTTGTGGTTGAATTCATTTAGTCTTTCAATATTGTTGTTTATCCATTTTCACCATAAACAAAAAGAACTACAAGTATATGGCGACTCCCAACTGGTCATTCGACAAGTAACAGATGAATATCAGACCAAGGATGGCAAACTCATGTCGTACAAACAAATGGTGGATAAATTAAAAACATCATTCACTACTATCACCTTTGAGCAGATACCCAGAGATCAGAATTGAGCTGCTGACGCTATGGCTGCCATCACATCTCTCCTAGATCTTCCACATAATTCAACACGCTATGAGTTCTTGGTAGAACAACTTTGGATTCCTACTTATGATATCCCCGAATCTGAGATGATATGTCACCTTATCGGTTCCAAATCCCCATGGTACGGTGAGTACTACACCTATCTACACGATCACATACTTCCTCCTGACCAATCGAATAACCAATGTAAAACCTTCATTCGCCAAACCGCTCGATATACCATTATTGCTGAAACCCCATACTGACGTAGTCTTGATGGTACTCTCCTTCAATGTCTGGAATAGGATGAGATAACAAAGTCCTTAGAAGAGGTACATGAAGGAATTTGTGGAACTCATGCAAGCAGTCCGTCACTAGCTAAGAAACTCCTGCGCACTGGATACTATTGGACATCCATGGAAAAAGACTCCTACTATTTTGTCTGAAAATGCAAGAAATGCCAAGTTCATGGAGATCTGATACATGCACCATCACAAGAATTGCAACCAATCATAATACCATGGCCCTTTTGCCAATGGGTCCTTGACCTTGTGGGTAAAATACATCCATCTTCATCCAACGGCCACAAGTTCATCATTACCACCATCGAATACTTCACAAAGTGGATCGAAGCTGTTCCACTTACCCAAGTCACCAACAAGCAGATCGCCTCATTCATCCTTAATTACATCATCTGTCGGTATGGTGTACCCATGTCTATCATCACAGATAATGGGCTTCCTTTCAAAAATCAAGATGTTCGTGAACTTTGTGAGAAGTTTCACATCCAACACCGCTTTTCCACTCCCTATTACCCACAAGGAAATGGTCAGGCCAAAGCATCAAACAAGAACGTATTAAGAATCCTCAAGAAGACAATCAATGATGTCAGTCGTGATTGGCATGTTCAATTGAATCCAGCCTTATGGCCATATCGAACTAGCATTCGAACCCCTACAAGCGCAACTCCCTACTCACTGGTCTACGGTGCAGAAGCTATCTTACCTATTGAGGTCGAGATACCATCTCTACGGGTTTCCTTACACAATCTCATCGATGATAAAGCATACATAGTATCACGTCTTCAAGACTTAGAGATACTTGATGAGAAACGATAAGCTACATACAATCACCTCAAGGCTTATCAGCAGCGCACGAGCAGGAGCTACAATCACCAAGTTAGGCCTCGCACATTCAAGGCAGGTGATCTTGTTCTTCGAGAAAATCCTCGTAACCAACCCAACAAAGAACATTAGGGAAATTTTGAATCAAACTAGCTGGGTCCATATGTTATTACTACTATATTTGGGTCCGAGGCATACCAGTTGGCCACTTCCAAAGGAGAACCGCTAGTAGATCCGATCAACAACATGCACCTCAAACGATTTTATACATAAGCTACACAGAGCATCAGGCTCCCATACAAATCAGCAACAACATCAAAAACATTCAGATAAATGTCTTGAAGAAAATACAAAAACATCAAAATATTAAAGAAAAATCATGCATCCAAACGGTGAACAACCACTCTGGTGGCACCTTGGGTAAGCGCGATGGTGAAAATTTGGAAAACAGGTGCCACTCGTAAAAGCTATGGCTCCATTGTCTTTCAAACTTGTTGTGATCACATTCACTACATTCACTCATCCATCAGTCCAAAACCATGGCTTGTTATTAATCTGCAATCAAGGATAGTATTGCATGCGTCTCGCATCCCGCTTTTTCAAAGTCATGCTTAAACCGGGGGCAATACCCTTAACCTATTTGATGGAAGTGGATTCTGCATTACTTGTGATTCATTGGTTCTTCGTTCAAAACTGTCTCACAAAATCCAAAAACATTCAAAACAATCACAAAATCCAAAAACACTCAAAAACTATCTCACAAAATCCAAAAAAATGATAAAACATCAGAAAACATCAAACAATCAAAAAAATGGCAATGCACTGTACATACGTTTTTCAAAGCAGATACCAAACAAAACATTGTGAAAGACTCCAACGATGACCACTTATCACATCGACCAAACAATCAACATCAATGCACCCACTGTCTTAAACAAGGATGCATCCTTCCTTATCAAAACAAAGACAAGATGACATTTTCTTTGACAATTTTTTTTTGTTTAAGCTATCAAGTACTTGGTTGATTTGTAGGTTATTCATTTGTTTATATATATCAGGTTCCTACAACATTGTTTGTGTATCTTCTACGAATTATTTTGATGAAGTTCTGGGGCATGTACTAATGGTGTCTACGTGGGAAGTTCGCTAAGCTACGTGATCATAGACAAAATACAGTCATAGATCACTAGAGTTTGATGACTACAGCGTATACCTCAACCATATGAGCATGAACCATTATTGAGGGTCCATATTCTTTATTCTTTATATATGTTGTTTGCTTGCAGGTACCATGCTCCATCTTTGGTTCCTACTACCTCATCCAAACTCAATGATGGTTTATCTCTGATTACGGTATGAACTTGTCTCAGGATATGATCGGAAAAAGATCAAGGAGGACATTCCAAGTCATGCAGGAAAGGAGATAATCCTTGTCTGTTCCGCAAGCAATACTCAGGTCAACTTGATCCATTATATCAAGTTGCTTGTATTAACTTGCTATATTAAAATCCATGAAAGGAATACTTAGGTCATCTTGAATCATTATGTCAAGTTGCTTGTATTTTCTTACAACATTTTAAAAGCTCAATTATGAAAATAAAGCACTATGGATCGTCATTCCATCTCACCTGTATATATTGCATTCCGTTTCCATACATTCATAAATAGCTACATATCATTCATACATAGTAATGACAATAGGTGCATACTCTATTTCACTCTTCTTCCATAAGACTCGGTCCTAGGTCCTCCATATCTTCTATCTAACACTGAATCCCCCCCTCACCCTCTCTACCTTGGTCATCATCATAATCCCTTCATCGTTTCCCATCAACCCAATCAAGCCACGTTCATCACCATCCATCTCCAAACAAGACGGACTGCGTTTCCCATCCTAAGTCAACCCAATCAAGCAAGTTACTCTATCTACATAGGTACATCGACTCCCAAACACTTAGACTATCAACAACTACTCTGATCAAGTATCTTCGGGTCTCAACAGGTAATCAATCATGGTAATCCTAGACTACATCAGACATTTATCATAATGACCTAGTCTCAACGAGACTGCTATGATTCATTACAACCATCCATCACACACACACACTATCAATTGATCAACCAATCAAACACAATCTAACAAACAATTACATCAATTGTCTATGTCTCAAGGAGTATTTTGCTTCATATACCTTGACTTCATCGAGAAATTACATCAATTATCTAAGTCACATCAGGTCACTTTGATTCATTTATGTAGACTTTATCCTGTCCAAGCGACCAGCTGACATCAACTGTCACGCTTTGACTTGACTGGGGCAATTAAACCGATTGCACCAGATTGTCCAACCAATTTTGATCAATTGTATAGCATCAATCCAAACCACACACTACATCTTCTTTGTCTCTCTTGCATGACCTAAAGGTACTCACTGGCTTGTTGTTTCTTCGTTTTGACTCTGTTTTCTTCCATTCTTTCCTTGTTATTGCTAATTTCTTCTATTCTACCTCCCCTCCACTTCTCATTTTTTTTCAAGAGATTGCCCAATTTTTTGAAATTTTTCGGCCCATCTCTCGAGGGGGCATACCACCCATTAAATTAACATTTTATGGGGCATTTCTTCACACCTATTTTTCTTTCTTTGAAACGACGCGATAAACCACACCGTCTCAAAGAGGGGCAAATGTAGTCACATAAATCTGTCCAGTTTAATTAAATGAATATTTCATATTTATTTGATTAAAAATCCACTAGCCATCAGTTAATTAAATTAATATTTAATTAATTCATCTTCAAACATTCTCCTATTAATTAAATAAATTATTGAATTTATTTTAATTAATTCATTAAACCAGAATTCACAATCAATTAAATGAATAAATCCTATTTATTTCATTTAATCCTCTTTCCTCTTTTAAATAAATTAAATAAAACATTTATTTAAATCATTTATCCCCCCCACTTGCATTTTCCTACAAATGCAAGTTGCAACCACAAGTTGAAATAAATTAATTTTATTTTAATTAAAATCTTATTTTCCCTCACCCACCAAATCCACTTGCAATCCTAAACCCCTTCTAGACTCTTCTAACCCCTTCCTAATTAACCTAATCCATCCCCTAATTATTGTCACATTCCTAAGCAACTTGGAGTCACTTCTCAAAGACTTCAAAGTCTTTGAAAAGCATTTAATGCTTTGTGTGTTCAACAATTTAACCTCTAAAAGTCTTCTAAACCACTTATGGCTCTTACATGACCATTTATGGTTAACCCCTAACTCACCCTTATGTGACTCATGTGTCTCCTCAAACATTTATTGCTTTGACCATGGTTGTCCCTTTAACCCTTGCACAAGAGTTTATCCATTGGATAAAGGATTTATTCTTTGAATAAAGAATTTATTCACTCAACCCAACCTTGACCTTGACTCCCAAGTTAACCTTCAGGTCATATCAAGCATTTAATGCTTAGTCCCTTTCTTCTCAACCTATCTCATATTGACACTTGTCATCCTAGGATTGGATTGAAAGCCTTCACGTGGATTTGATATCATTCAATCTTGACCCTTGTTGAGATTACTCAATCTCAACCATCCATTGCTCCATTTTTCCTATAAATAAAGCCCATTTCTTCATAATCTAGATCCTGAAAACTTGTATGCATTTAATCTATAAACATTTTTAGAGAGCATTTAGCATAATATTCACTCTTTTGGTTTAAAATCAATTAGTTAATTAAATAAATCTCTTATTTCAGCTTTTATTCACACTTGCATAACATAAGTCATAATCATCTACAATCTTGAATCTTCATAAGCATCCATAGTGCAAAAAGATGTTGAGAGCTACACTAATTTGGAACTTGGAGAGGAGAGGAACAAGGGAGAAGGAGCTAAGAGCATGGTAAAAGGCATTTAGAGATGCGTTATTGTATTTGCTTCCATAATTAAATATCTTATCATGTTTTAGTGTCTCTTTGATATGCCTACTTAGAATAGCTTTTGGTTGATTAACATTAATGGTTTCTTGTGTTTTTGTGTGTTATACGACCACAGACTTTTGTCTAAACTTTGCCCCATTTCACAGAGCATCAAGAGAATTTAAATTTAATTGTGTGATTGGTTAGTTAAAAGTTTTAATAAGTTCAAGGGAATACTGATTCACCTCTCCCCTCTCAGCATTTCGAATATTCAATAAAACTGACTCAAAAGGCTGAAATAAGTAAAATGACCGAGTGTTGGATGATTTAAAGGGACTCAAATGAAATAATAACAACATAGGAAGACCTCAAATACCTTTAAAACTTATATTCATAATGAAGATTCACACTTCTCATCCTTCATATATAGTGCAACAACCACAACATTTTTCTTCCCTTTCTTATATACTATCTCAAAGTCATATCCTAACATCTCATTGACCCATTTTTGTTGCTCTTCATATGATAATATTTGTTCCAAAAAATATTTTGGGTTACCATGATTTGTCTTAATTTTAAAGTGTCTACCCATTAATTAAGGCCTCCATTATTTTACTACATGAAGAATAGTTATTGTGTCCTTCTCATGGATAGATTTGAGTTGATTCTTACCCTTTAATTAATGACTCTCAAAAGCAATGGCCCAACCCTCATGCATGATAGCCACTCCTATATCATTTCCTAAACCATCACATTCCACAATAAAACCCTTGGTGAAGTTTGGAGTGGCAAGAATTGGAGGAATACACATAACCTCCTCCAATCTTTGAAATGTTGCATGAGCTAACTCATTCCATCTAGAGAATCATTCTTCAATAAAGTTGCGAGGGGTTTTATTATATGACCATAATTCTTCACAAATATTCCATAGTATCTAATAAATCCTAAGAAACACCTCAATTTCTTAATGGTTTTGATAACTTGTCATTCCTTGATAGCCTTAATTTTGTTAGGACCCACCTTTACTCCCTCATGTGAAACCATGTCCCAAACACTCCACCTCCTTGAGATTGAAAGCACATTTGGAAGGCTTATCATAAATTTGGTGATATTTGGGAAGTTTTAATGCTTGACCTACATATTGCAAATGTTCCTCTCATGTATTTTTATAAATCAATATGTCATCAAAAAACACTAATATAAACTTGCTCGATTTTGTTTTAAAAATAGAGTTCATCAAACTTTGAAATGTAGATGTTACATTAGTAATAGAAAATGGCATCACCAAAACCCATGATGATCCTCATGAGTCCTAGAGGTTGTCTTGTGAATATCCTCTTGCTTAATTTGAATTTGGTGATAATTTGATATGAGATCTATCTTTCTAAAAATTATATATTTGGGTACCTATAAGGACTAATGTTGGGTGGGTGTCTCCTCATCACTGGTTGAATGATCATGATCTCTCTTATGAGGAAGTCCTTTAGGCATACCTCCAAAATCAACAAAGTATGAATATGTAATTTCTTATAAATCTATATGAGTAGGAGGATTTAATTGATAATATTTTAATGAGGATAATTGGGTCAAAAATCCATCAACTCCTTTCTCAAGCAATGATTGCATTGATGAGAACTTATCATCCATAGAGAATTGGCATGCAACACTCTTAGCTCCAATATCATTCCTTCTTACTTAAATCTCATGAATATTTCTCAAAACTTCATCTCAGTTGTTCCTAAAGTAGTAAGCCATTGTATCCCTAAAATAATATGTGCCACACACATAGAGGTAACATATATTGAGAAATCAAGATGACAATCTCCCATGGATAATTTGATGTTGTGGAATTTTATTAAAAAAACTAATAGTATCACCATCTACAATCAAGTCTTTAAACTCTGAAGTTGGATATATAAAATAATTTAGATGAGTAGCCAAATTTTTGCTGATGAAATTATGAGTACTACCCAAGTCAGTGCATGATAAGAAATGATCGATTGGGAACCGTGTGAGTCATCATCTAATATTGGTTTGTCCTCTTCTTCCTTACTTTGACCTTCAATATAGAACAATTTTTTTGTTGGAGTCGATGATACTACCATAAGCGCCAAGATTCATCCACACACAAAACACCCATCACACAAAAGAGATCAAACAAAGATTATATGTCTAATAACAACTTGAGATTTTTGTAATTATTGCACGCTCAATTGGTTGGAGATACAATTACAATGAATGAATGAATCCTTATAAAAGGATGTATGAAACCCTAGAGACTAGATTAAATTAGAATGTGCCAAGTGTCACAATCATAATGAATGAGACAAAATAAGCTATTATTAGCCTAATTTAATAAAAGTAAAAAGCACCTAAGTTTATCTTGAGTGGAAAAGTATTTAAAGGGCCTAATTAATAAAGAACTATATAAAGTGTCCTAATTACTCCAACATTCTTTTCATTGCATCTATGTCCTCAACTGTATTTTATATCACAATTAAAACGTAGTCCCTTTTCTCCTCTTCTCATCATTTTGTTGTGGAGTCAACCTAGTGGGTTGAGTCAATGATAGTGTAGGATAGCTCTTTTATTTTATGTGTATGATCCCTTGTCGCATATTGGTTAAAACTTCAAATTTCTTGCTATAATTATTGTTTGTGACACATTTTGTGGTTGAAACAAACACACCTCGTATTTTATTTGGTCCTTTAAACCTCCTATAAATAATTTCTTCAAAATTTATTATATAAATTCTCCACTCTTAGAGAAATTTCTTGAAATGGTTGAAAATAGTCCTTGACCAGACTTGTTTGCTTTAACTTAGTGAATTGGAAAAAATATCAATCCATAAAATTATCTCCATAATGAGTAGCAATTTCCTCTTGAAAAATTGATCATGTGATGACACAACCCTTCTTTCATTTCTCATCACATAACCAATTATGTGAAATAAATTGGTCCGAATCCAAGTATTATGAAGGTTCATAGTCACCTTTTTTTGACTTGAAACATGGTAAAGATCAAAGAACTACTCCATTTGGCAAAGGCAATTGGTTGGATTGATTTATCAAACTTTCTCATATCCAACTTGGGTACGAATTGTTTAGGCATATGATTATTGAAGAGCTATTCCTTCTTGAGATCTAAGTTAAGCTCGCAAAATTCATGTCCAATATTATATTTATATTGCATTTTATTATGTGAATATTCCCCCTTTTACTTCATCCCTTCAAAAAGAATTTCCAACTTCTATGATAATATATTCATGTCCTCCTTGATTGATTAAATTTCTTCACTCGCCTCCTTCTTCATTAATACAATTTCACCTCTAAATTTGTTTATTTCCTCATTAGAGGCAATATCCTCAATTTCCACATCATCCTCATCTAGAAATTTCCTTCACGTGGTGACAATTTTTTTTCCTCTTGTTGATGGCTTGATCATGATGGGGAAAAATAATTTTACAATAATTCACAAAGATGAATTAAAAATACTTTAAAATTTTTATTTTGACTTAAGAGGGCCTGTGTTACACTTTCTTATAAAAATCTCCAAGAAATTACTAATTTGTAGCCTTGGGAGGGAATTTGTTGGAAACCCTAATTCTACAATAAGTCACTTAATTTTCCTCCGATTTTTATTTTTTATTTTTTTACTATAGGCTATTCCATTACCTCCTAAGAAACCTTTAAAAATTAGGAAGAAATTCAATCGAATTTGGGAGATAAATGCTTCATATATTATTTTATCGGAAACACTAATTTTGTAATAATTCACTCAATTTTGCTCCAATTCCTCTAAAATCTATGTTAAAGATGCTTCAATATGTTCTTAATGTTGGCAATATGGATGAATCGATTATCTATTGCATTGATGTTTTGTCATTGATGTCAACACTAGCTGTTATGGTTGGTTACCAATAGACAGGTTTTGGTTATCGGTAGAAGATCTACTGCTACCGACAGAAGAGACTATTTGTTGGACACTTCCAGCATGTTTGAATCAATGGAGTATGTTTGGTTTTATGTGTTACATGCTTCTGGAGCATGTTTTGGTCAGTTGGTATTGACTTGGTAATCAGATGCTATCATACACTCTTGTAAACCCTTATTGACATTGGTTTAAGGTTTAACCGACAGAGCTTTCACTGAGAATCTTGACAGGATGCATAAGTGGTGTTGGTACGGCTTCTAGATGGATTTCAAGATGTTGAAGATGTTCTTTGACCGTGCCTCAAACTGTTTGAAGACATTGCTTTGGAATGGTGGACCCAGATTAGGTCTGGTGCCTATCTAGGTTATGGATCGATATCATGTTAAGGTGTTCTCTACACGTTATCGAGATGATTTATGGATTGGTTATTATTTTTTTGGTCTTAAGCCGACATGGCATATCATTTTAATATGGATGTATGTAATGATCTTATTGTAATATCTTTTAGGTGGCCGACCTAATTGGTTTAGGCCTTAGGGTTGCTATAAAATGATGTAAGATCTCATTGTAGATCATGAATGAAATGGATGGAAAAAAATGTGTTCGTGGTCATGAAATGTAATATCACATGTGAAGGAGATTTGGTCGATCATAGGTGATCAAATTGGGATTAAGGAAGAGGTCAAAGGCCTCCGGTATTGAGCTTAACCAAGACTATAATCAGGCATGGTAGATGTTATCTTTGGCAGTTCATTATTCTGAATTGTTGTCCATTTATCTTGAGATGGTTATTACCTCTCTGTAGTCAATGAGAATCTTTTGTAATTAGCAGTACGCTTTAGGCAGTGTGCCTTACTGCACATGCAGGCCCTTCATTGTATCACACTTTCTGCAGAAGTATCAACTAACTATGGGTAGGCTTCCCACTGTGGTTTTTCCCTTTCTGGGTTTTCCACATACAAATCATGGTGTTATGTGGTATGGTTGCATTGTGTTAAATCTCTGTTTCACTCTTAAGTTTTATTGCTTACCGATATTTGTTTCTGCTATTCTAGTGCTTAATGTTTATGTGATCTGGTTAAAGGTTATTAAGTGGATTAATTGATATAATCTGTCAACAACTGATTCACCCCCCCTCCCCCTCTTAGTTGTTCACCGGTTATCCTAATAATTGGTATCAAAGCTTTGGTCCTCTTTTGCAGAAGCTTAACCACTTGAGGTAGATCCTATGGCAGCTAACACTTCAAATCCACTAACAACTATTTTCAGAAGAGAAATCCCTAAGCTTGATGGAACAAATTATGGGATATGGAAAATTCTAATGGAGACTCTTCTTAGATGTCTTGGCAAGGATATTTGGGAGATCAGTGAGAAAGGATATACACCTTATGATCCAACATCTGGAAATCCTGCTCCTACAGACTTGGATAAGAATATTGAAAATGATTGCAGAGCTAGAGAAGCCCTCTTGTGTGCACTTACTAATCAGCAAATCATGGGATTGAGTGATAAATCATCGGCAAAGGTTATGTGGGATAAATTACAAACTCTTAATGAAGGTGATCCTACTGTCAAAATTGCTAAACTTGATGGTTACCGGGTAAGATATGAAAACTTGAAGATGGAAGATAATGAAAGAATTGTTGTGTTTATGGAAAGAGTAAATGAGATTGTTATGGGAATTCAATGTTGTGGAGGATCTTTGAGTGAAGATGAAATAGTTTCCAAAGTCTTGAGAGTCCTTCCACTGGCTTACAAAATGAAGGCAACTACAATTAATGAGCTAAGAACAATGGCAAACACTTTAGTTAACAAAGACATTTTGATTGGGAAATTATTTGCTTTTGAGCCTGAAGAATTTGGATCTTCTGGAGCTACAAAATCTGAACCTGCTTTTCATGCATCATCATCTACCGACAAAAGTGATTGGAAAGCCTTATATGCAAAAGAATTTGAAGATATGAGGAAAGATGATGAAGAATTTGAGCAACTTGAAGCCTTATTTTCTATAAGAGTACCTAAAGGACTGACAAGAAGTAAGTATGAATGAAAAGCACCTTTTAAATGTTTTGCATGTAATAAGATTGGTCATTCTGCCTCTAGATGTTCTGAAAGGAATGCAAGATTTGAAGAGAGAGTTAAGAAATCATTTAAGCCTAATCAGAACAGATATAGATTCAAGAAAAGTAAACAATTCTACATAGCGGATGAGGAAAAAGTAAGTGATGACTCTGGGGATGAACTAACAGAAGACTCTGCTAGTGGATCTGGAAATGGAAAGGAATGGGTGTTCTATGCTTTAAAGGAAGATGAACTGGAACCGGCTATCATGAATGAAGAAAAGGCCCGGTAGCAAAATTTGAAGACAAGGATGAATGTGTAATTAATAGTGGATGCTCACATCATATGAATAGATATAAAAGAAAATTTATGTCCCTACAAGACTACAATGTTGGTCAAGTCAGATTTGGAGATGACAAAGCATGTATGATCAAAGGTAGAGGTATTATTTCTTTGGATGGCAAACATAATACTGATAATGTCTATTGTGTAGAAGGTTTAAAGCATAATCTTTTGAGTGTTGGTCAATTGGTGGAGAAGGGTTTCCAACTTTAGTTTAAAGATAGAAAATGCAAGATCATTAACAAAACTAGTTTGGAGATTGCAACCAGTATTCAGACTGGAGGTAATATCTTTCACTTGAACACTGGCAATAAGACATGTTTGATTGCTCATATTGATGAGAGTTGGCTATGGAATAAGAGGTTGTGTCATGTTAATTTTGATTGTATTGTTAAGATCAGTTCAACTAAGGTAGTTAGAGATATACCTAAGATTATGAAGCCTCATAATCTGGTATGTAAGGAATGTCAATTGGGAAAGGAAATTATAACTTCTTTTACGAGCATACATGATAAATCTAATGATGTGCTTGATTTGATTCATATTGACTTATGTGGTCCACCAAGGACTAGAAGCTTTCAAGGTGATAGGTATTTCATGCTGATTATTGATGACTATTCTAGGATGATGTGGGTGACTTTTCTAAGGCAAAAGTCTGAAGCCTTTGAGAAATTCAAGATCTTTAAAGCAAAGGTTGAAACAGAAACTGGATTGAAAATCAAATGTCTAAGATCAGATCAAGGCAGTGAGTTCACTTCTCATGAATTTAACAATTATTGTGAGACAAATGGAATCAGGAGACAGTTATCTGCAATTCAGACTCCTCAACAAAATGGAGTAGTGGAAAGAAAGAACATATTTTGGATGCAGCAAGATCTATGATGATGGAAGCCAAATTGCCTCACATCCACTAGAGAGAAGCAGTGAGTACAACAGTCTACACATTCAACAAAGTTCACATCAAAGGTGAAACCTGTAAGATCCCTTATGAATTATGGTTTGGACATACGCCTATTGTTAAATTTTTAGAATTTTTGGAAGTAAATGCTATATCAAAAGGGATGATTCAATTGGGAAGTTTGATCCTAGATGTGATGAAGGGATATTTCTTGGTTATTCAATTCAAAGCAAAGCATATAGATGTTATAACAAAAGATTGCAGAAAATTATGGAGAGCGTTAATGTGAAAGTGGATGAGCAATATAGAAATCAATCTATATCATATGACAGGGAACCGATAGTGGAAATAATCATAACTGAACCGACAATGCCTCAATCGGTACAGGAAACTAAGACAGTTACACCGGCACAATCAGAAAATTCAACTGTGACTGATGATCAGAGCTGTGAACCTGAAGTTCAAAAGACAATAAGGTATGTAAGATTAAATCATTCTAAAGATCAAATTATTGGAGATAGGAACAAGGGAGTTATGACAAGAAGAAGACTGTCAAATGAAGAGGTATGTATTATTTCTCAAATTGAACCGACATTTTTTTATTGAAGCTTGTAAAGACAAACATTGGTTAAAGGCTATGGAAGATGAATTAGATTAGATAGAGAAGAATGAGACTTGGACTTTAGTTCCCCGACCTAAAAATAATATTTTTTTATTGGAACTAAATGGGTTTTTACGAATAAACTAAATGAGGATGGTAAAGTTGTAAGAAACAAGGTTAGATTGGTTTGTAAAGGATATTCTCAAATGAAAGGAATTTATTATGGCGAGACATTTGCACCTGTAGCTAGAATTGAAGTTGTCAGACTATTTCTTGCCTATGCAGCTTATAAGAAATATAAGGTCTATCAAATGGATTTTAAATGTACATTTTTGAATGGTGAACTTGAGGAAGAAGTATACATTGAGCTGCCTAATGGATTTTCACTGATGGATGATAAAGATATGGTTTGCAAATTGAAGAAAGCTTTATATGGATTGAAACAAGCTCCTAGAGCTTGGTATGCAAGGTTGGATAAATATATTTTGAACCTTGGTTTTTGCTAAAGGCAGTGCTGATAGTAATTTATATTATAAGATCATTGATGATGATATTTTGATTATTGAAGTATTTGTTGATGATATCATTTTTGGAGGAGAAGATAAATTGTGCATGGATTTTTCTAATAATATGAAGAATGAATTTGAAATGTTCATGATTGGTGAGATGAGATTTTTCTTAGGTTTGCAAATTACTCAAACTGACAAAGGCATTTTTATCTATCAAACTAAGTATGTGGCGGAATTGTTGAAGAAGTTTGGTATGAATAATTCCAAACCACTGGTAAGTACTCATATGGTGACAAGTGAGAAATTATCTATCAAGGATACTTCTACACTGGTAAATCTGACAAGGTATAAGTCTATGATTGGTGGTATGTTATATCTAACTTAGACTAGACCGAACATCATGAATATAGTAAGTATTATTTCAAGATATCAAAGTAATCCTAAAGAAAATCATGAATGTGTAGTAAAGAGGATATTCCAGTATTTGCAAGGAACAACATAATATGGCTTATGGTATTCTAGAGATGATGATTTCACTTTATGTGCATATACTAACTCAGACTGGGCAGGAGATACTGATGACAGGAAGATCACTTATGGTGGAGCTTTCTTTCTTGGAAAGAAATTGGTTTTGTGGATCAACAAAAAATAGTCATGCATTTCTTTATCTATTGCAGAAGATGAATATGTTGCAGCAGCAACTAATTATACTCAAGTCTTGTGGATGAAGCAAATGTTGAAGGATATCATGGTAAATTATAGTGAACCGGTAGTTCTCTACTGTGATAACTCTGCAGCTATTGACATGTCTAAGAATCTGGTATTTCACTCTAAGACTAAGTATATATCAACAAAGTATAACTTTTTAAAGGACAAGGTAGAAGGAAAGGAAGTCAAACTGGTTTGTGTGAACATTAAATAGCAGATTGCAGATATATTCACTAAACCAATGTCTAAGGAATCATTTGAGTATTTGAGAGATAGATTAGGAGTTTCTGCCCCTCTAACAGAGACTTGATTGATGCAGTTTGTCATCAGTCCGATATGCATTATTAGAGATACTATTCATTCTGACACTAATGAGTGGTGCTAATACTTAGGGGGAGTAGTCAGCTTTGAGATTTAGAGGTTTATATTCTTGCTTTGATATTTTTGTCAAATTTCTGGCATTGAAGTCAAAGGGGGAGAGATAGTGATGTGAAAAATAAATTCAGAACCTTATAGAGATATTATTCACAGGGGGGGAGTTATTGATATTCAAGAGATTGTTGGTTGTCTTCCACAGGGGGAGACTTGTTTGGCATTTCTTGGTACTTAGATGTTTTTCACATCTAGAGTTTCCATCAATGCCAAAGGGGGAGATTGCTGGCAATACGGATGAATTGATTATGTGTTTCATTGATGTTTTGTCATTGATGTCGACAATAGCTATTATGGTTGGTTACCGACAGACATGTTTTGGTTATTGGTAGAAGATCTAGTGTTATCGACATAAGAGACTATCTGTTGGACACTTTCGGCATGTTTGGATCAATGGAGTATGTTTGGTTTTATGTGTTACATGCTTCCGAAGAATGTTGTGGTCAGTTGGTATTGACTTGGTAATCGGATGCTATCATACACTCTTGTAAACCCTTATTGACATTGGTTTAAGGTTTAACCGGTAGAGCTTTCACTGAGAAATCTTGATAGGATACATAAGTGGTGTTGGTGCAGCTTCTAGATGGATTTCAGGATGCTAAAGATGTTCTTTGATCATGCCTGAAACTGTTTGAAGACATTGCTTTGGCATGGTGGACCCATATTAGGTCTAATGCCTATCTAGGTTATGGACTAGTATCATGTTAATGTGTTCTCTACATGTTACTAGGATGGTTTATGGATTAGTTATTATTGTTTTGGTCTTAAGCCAACATGGCATATCATTGTAATATGGATGTATGTAATGATCTTATTGTAATATCTTTTAAGTGGCCAACCTAATTGGTTTAGGCCTTAGGGTTGGTATAAAATGATGTAAGATCTCATTGTAGATCATGAATGGAATGGATGGAAAAAATATATGTTCATGGTCGTGAAATGTAATATCATATGCGAAGGAGATTTGGTCAATCATAGTTGATCGAATTGGGATTAAGGAAGAGGTCAAAGGTCTTTGGTATTGAGCTTATCCAGGACTGTAATCAAGCATGGTAGATGTTGTCTCTAGCAGTTCATTATTCTAGATTGTTGTCCATTTATCTTGAGATGGTTATTACCTCTTTGTAGTCAGCGAGACTCTTTTGTAATGAGTACTACGCTCTAGGCAGTGTGCCTTCCTACATGTGCATGCCCCTCATGTATCACATACTTTCTGCAGAAGTATCATCTGACTGTGGGTAGGATTCCCACCGTGGTTTTTCCCTTTTCGGGTTTTCCACGTACAAATCATGGTGTTATGTGGTATGGTTGCACTGTGTTAATTCTCTATTTCACTCTTAAGATTTATTGCTTACCAGTATTTGTTTCTGCTATTCTGATACTTAATGTTTATGTGATTTGGTTAAAGGTTATTAAGTGGATTAATTGATATAATCTGTCAACAACTGATTCACCCCCCCCCCCCCACCCTCTTAGTTGTTCACCGATTATCCTAACACTTAAAACCCTTTAAAAAATAAAAAAAATTATCCAAATTTGAGAGATATGCGCTTCCCAAAATGATCTCCAAAATTAATAAAAGGACTAGCTTTCATAGTGCCAACATCTTACTTTGATACCACTTGTAATTATGTAAATTGCACAAGAGAGGGAGATAATATGAAATAAGTTGCAAAAATACATAATAATAGTTGAGAATAACAAGAAACTTCAACGAGGCCCAAAACTCTAGATATTTCCAACGAGAACACAATTCACCATCATATGTTGAAATAAGACTGACTACCTCCCATATAAACCCCAATTATGCCAAGGATATGACCTAGGCCAACTTAGATATGGCCATACAGGCCTTGGGTTGACTTAAATAACCAAGTAGAAATATAATAATGATAATATGATTTAATTAGGAGTTAAGGTAGCCACAAGTTGATTGCTAATAATCCTATGTGTAGACACATAAATCTGTCCACTTAATTAAATGAATATTTAGTATTTATTTGATTATTTAACCATCGATCAATAATTAATTAAATTAATATTTAATTAATTCATCTTAACCCTCTTCTCCTATTAATTAAATAAATTATTAAATTCATTTGATTTAATTCACTTAACCAAATTCAGACCATTAATTAAATAAACAAATCATATTTGTTTAATTAAATCTTCTCTCACATTTAAATAAATTAATATTTATTTAAATCCCCCAAAATCTCATCTCTCGCATTTAAATAAATTAACATTTATTTAAATCACCTTTATCCTCCACCCACTTGCATTTTCCTACAAATGCAAGTTGCACAACTATTTTAAATAAATTGTTTATTTAAAATCCTATTTATCCTCACCCACTTGAAACCTTTAATGGTTTCCCTTAAAGTCTTCAAACTTAGTGGCTTCCTTCTAGAGTCTTCTCAAGCCTTTAATGGTTTCCCTTAAAGTCTTCAAACTCAATGACTTCCTTCTATAGTCTTCTTAAGCCTTTAATGGTTTCCCTTAAAGTCTTCAAACTTAATGGCTTCTTAAGACTTTAATGGTTTCCCTTAAAGTCTTCAAACTTAAATGGCTTCCTTCTAGAGTCTTCTTAAGCCTTTAAAGGTTTCCCTTAAAGTCTTCAAGCATTTAATGCTTTATCTTCCTTTTTCTCATTTAAATAAAATAATATTTATTTAAATATCTATCCAAATGCAAATTACACTATTTAATTGAAATAAATGATTTTATTTTAATTGAAAATCCCAAAATTCCTCCCACTTGCATTCTCCTACAAAATCCACTTGCATGCCTAAATCCCTTCTAGATTCTTCTAACTCCTTCTAATTAGCCTAATTCACCCCCTAAATATTGTCACATTCCTAAGCAACTTGGAGTCACTTCTCAAAGCCCTCAAAGTCTTTGAAAGACATTTAAGGCTTTAAGTCTTCAAATGGTTAACCTCTAAAGTCTTCCAAACCATTAAAGGCTCTCACATAACCATTTATGGTTAACTCACCTTTTACCTTTGGTTAGAGACTTTCCTCTAACTTAACCATCCTTTTGAATCATGGGTCTCTTCAAAGCATTTATTTCTTTGACTAAGGTAACCATTTAACCCTTGCACATTCATTTATCCCTTGGATAAAAGGAATATCCATTAACCTAACCCTAACCCAACCCCCTAGGGTAACCATCATGTCCCCTCAAGCATTGAGTGCTCCTTATCTCTCCTCTCAAGCCTCCTCATGGTGACACTTGTCAACATGAGATTGGGTTGAAAGTCTCACATGGATTGAATATCTTTCAATCCTAACCCTTGTTAAGATTGCTCAATCTTAACCCTTCATTTCCCCATTTCTTCTATAAATAGAACCCTTCTCCTCAAGCAAAGGATGAAGAATTAGAGTATTGTTGTTATACTGGTATTAGCATAGAGATTTTTCATAGCATCACTATCTACACTTGCATAGTGTTTGCTTATCATATTCAACCATCTTGAATCTCCATATGGCATCCATGGCTAGTGCTAAAAGCTGAGAGCTACACTCATGTGGAACTTGGAGAGGAGAGGAACAAGGGAGGAGCAACTATGAGCATCTTGATTAACATTTGGAGGAGTATAGTTTATCTATTCTATGTTTGTATGCTTTCTATTTCATGCTTAATATCTCTCTTGATATGCTTGTTTAGGATAATCATTTGTTGCTAACAATAACATTTGTTTCTTGTGTTCTTGTGTGTGTTGCCATCAAACAGATTTTCTAATCCTTTTTGCAGAGCACCACTATGTATACCTAGGATTAAGGGAATACTATATATAGACATTTCACATTCAAGTCACACCATTGCAACCAAATAAGAGATCAACCCTCATAATTGCATAAATTATAGATCCAAAAAAATGAAACATGCAAACTCATCATTGCATTAATAACATGCAATTCGAGATGTCAAAGAAGATAATCCCGTAGTCCTCAAGACTCAAACACCAAATCAACTATATATATGATTTTCAACCAAGTCCACAAATGAGTAACCATAATCAAGGAATAGAAGCATGCAGAAGATAAGAACAACCTCCTAACATCATTCAACCACACCACCACCAAACAATCACAAATCTAATCATGTCATGTTAATTCTTAAATATACCTACATATCCATCACACCATAATCATCACCAAAATTTTACCTACACTCAACTCTCACCAACACAAGACTTCAAGTCTCCACACATGTTAACCCATGTCCTCAAAATAGAAGATAACCTATGTACCTATCACCATCAAAGTTCAAACCATGAAAACACTTGTAGACCTATATGAGGAAGCATCAACATTGATAATTAGCTATAGTATCATTATTATCACATAAAAATATGTACTCCCTCAAGGTTTTTCATATTGAGTCATTTGAATGCTCGCACAATCACATCTCGAATCTCAAGCACCTATAAGTGATCAAACAAGTACAAACTTCTTGCTACACCAAAAATTGAAAATATACCTAATCCATTATGTAGTACGTTGCAAATGCTATCCAATAACTATTTGTAATAAAAAAATCCCATTTCATATGTAAAAGTTATGTCCAAAATCATTTCCCATAGAAAATATGACTTAATGGTCCCAAAATCTTAAAAAATGGAAAAATAAAGGAACCAAACTTGTACCACTACGTAGTGCTCAAATTTAACTCTTGGTCAACTATAAGAAGTAAAAAAAGTTGACTCCTTAGGTGAAAGTTATCTCCATTTGAAAAAAATGACCTAATTGTGTAATATATGTGACAGGTGGGTGTCCCTTAGGTGGCCCAATCAACAATGCTCATGCAAAGGGATGGTGGTGCAGGGAGGTGTGGACATGATGATGAGTATAGGGAAAATTTGATAATTCTTGATGTCTAGTGGGCTATTAGTGTAAAATTACATGGGACCATGAGTTTATGACTAGGTACCAGTGGTACCCTAATGGTGCCCATTGATAATGATATTGTAGAGACATGTTATATCTATATAATAGGGGTATTAAGGTCTATGGACATACATCCTATTTAATTTTTAGCTTTAAATATTTTTTACAAATTATTAGGCTCACATTAAGTTTTTTCTTTCATGACAACCTACATGTAGTTTCATTTGGCCATACATCATGGGTAATTTGAAGTGGCTGAAATAGAACAAATTTTATGTCAATCTTCATTTCTCAACCAACTAGGATCCGATGGCGAGGTCTATTTTGTCCCAAGGGATCATGTAAGCAACTTCTCCATATAACCCTCATATGAAGCCCATTAATAAAATAACACTTGCACAACGTGTTTATAAATTAAAATATCTCTAATCTATCTTACATAGCCATGTATTCAACTTTGCACTAGATCTACTCAAACAAGGGTTATACTAAATCTAGGATCTCGCATCCCCCACAACCATGAATAAGGATTTAATACCACTTGTTAGGAATCATGTGCTTAATAAAAATACATGTAATCCATTTCCTACACAATCCCATTAGAGGAAAAGCATTCGTAGAAGCTTACAAAATAACCAAATGCATAGATCAAATAGACAAGCCACAAGATAACCCAAGATATACCTTGGGAAAAACCTTAAATGGAAAAAACCCAACATCCAAAAGCATCCATACTCAATGAGTTATTCAACAATAAAACATTACATGCACTTTTCGAGTTACAATTAACATTTTTGAAATATCAAGCCTCTCCAATGCATTCTCCATGTGTCCAAGCATGAGTCCACACATCATGTGCCATGCTTCACATATGTACTCCTCGCTAGAATACATAGTACAATGATAACACACTCACCTGATCAACCTTGACTACTAAACATGTGCTTGCTTATATTACAATTAAGCTCACACAAATAAAACAGAGTGATAAGTCAAAGTCATGTGCCTCAAATCCATGAGTACATAAAACCATTGTCCCTATTATTTTCCCTAATTAATTATTTTATGTGTCCCACATATAAGATAACCAAACTAATATTACAATACAAATTTACAAGTGGCCCCAAATGAATATCAATTGTGGCTAAATAGATCTCCTAGATGCATCACACCAAATATTTATTTGATTTATAATATTATAATACTTTGTTTTATACAATGTATACAACACCTAATCCCAACACTCATGGAGATGTAGGGGGTAGGGTTATACTTGGCTTATTTTATGGAGGGTGAGTGTGCTTTTGTAGTTGGCTTCTTAATCCACACGTGGTATGTCTTACTGATGGTGTATTGGTGGTGGATTTCATGGTGTCATAAATATTTGCTTTTCCATGGCCCTTACTTTGTTTTATCCTTGTGTGCATACATGCCCTTTCGAACATGCCATTCACCATTTGATTTCTAAATCTTCCACATGGATGGTGCATGTTGAAACAAATTCTAAATATCTTACCTAACTATCAAAAATATGCACTGACCTATTTGGCTTTGTTCCATTATTCGTGATGTAGATTTGAATGCATTGGCCTCATGGATAGTCTCACAAGTGGTTGATGCTATCCTCATCATTATTATTTCTCTTGACTCCTTAAGATTGTTATGAAAGATTACAATGACAAAAAATGATCTAACTATTTAGCTTGATCCCTATGAGAGGTCATGATTGAATTTTCTTCATTCATTTTTGCCTTTCTTGACTTGATAATCTATATTAAATAAATATAATTGTTGGTTGTTCCTGTGTGTAAAAATACAATGATTAATCCATTAATAAACATGTAAAACACACATACATAATGAAACATTAAATTGAGGAAAATGAAAAGAAACAATTTAAAACACTCATCAATGTTGTCTCATCGCTCCCTAGTCTTGAGGACTTTGTCAGTTCATTTGGTGGCTCTCAGATGCATGATCTTTGATAATGATGCTAAGGTTTTTTCTCATATCCAAAAGAGGGGGTATTTATAGGATTTTCATGACCAGAGGTGAGGTGGCAAGAATCAACGGTGCAAATTCAATCTGGATAAATCAATGGTTGAGATTGAAGAAAATGGAAGGAGGTTGAGGAAATGGAAACTTGTCCTTCCTAAGGAGCCAAGTGGTAAAGAATCTCCAACCATATGCCAACAAAGGGGAAAGTGGCATGGAGATGAGAGACATGTGGCATAAGTGTCACGTGTCTCCAAGAGAGGGTGCACACTCCAAAAAAATGGTTAGGATAAGAGGTTGGAGAGGATAGGATTAGTTAACATGTGGTTAGGCTAAGGGTTGGTTAGAAGAAGGTTAGGTTAGGGAGTGGTTAGGAGTTAGGACACGTGCTTAAATTTGAAATTTAAATTCAAATTTAATGGGGAGGGAATAATTAAATAAATAAATAAACTAAATTCATTTATTTAATTAGGAAAGAGAAGAAATTGCTTTTGGTGGGATGAATTAAGAAAATGAAGCATATAAACAAATTATTTAATTCGTTTATATAGTAGAAGAATAAAAGGTCATTAATTAAATATTTTCATATTTAATTAATTCGATTTTCCAGACCAATTTTTAGTGTATACATTTTGCCCCTCTTTGATGCGATGTGTGATAACATGTCGGTACAAAGAAAAATTTGCTCACTGCTACTGATTTGGTTTGATATGATGCCCCAGATATTGATTGATGGATGACAGATGTGAGGATGCCCCCTTGGGAGATAAATCAGAAAATTTTGAATTTTGAAGTTTTTTTGCGATTTTTGAAAATTTAAATTTTTTTAATGATTTTTGGATTTTTAGAGAATTTTAAATTTTTCGATTAATCTCCCAATAAAAGATTTCAAATTTCTGCCCCTGCGTTGCTAGTTTGATTAGGTTTGATAAAATTGATTTATGCAATTTGACAAGACCGATTAGAGTTTTTGATGCTAGATAAACTTTTTGGATTTGGATTCTCCCGTTTGTTGGATTCTGATAAGTTTCGATTACTGTGATGATAATAGGTTGATAGGATAGATAAAAATGACCTCAAGATAATGAGATTCGATGATGAAAGCTCAATGAGATTGATTGAACCTCACATGAGCTGATTAGGTTGATTGATTGATTGACAGATAGATTGATAATAAAAAACTGATACATTGATTTGATGTGATTACAGGAGAACCTTGGTGTTCTTCCATCTCGAGAGAGATTCCTGAAGGCCTAGCAGTTGATCCCGCACTTGACACAGGTAGAGCTTGATTTGATTGAAAGATGTGGACTGTCCTCGTTGATCAATATGCCTCGGTATACGATTAACTGGGATTTTTTGACAACTTTAGCAAAGAGATGGTATATAAAGAGTTCTTAGCGTCACCCCTCTTGATATACTGAGACATCACACATTTTGATTGTATTGTATACACTTTGTGATGAGACGTTGGTGATTCCTGCCCTTTATTTTGTGATATATCTCCGATATTTTATGAGATCATTGTATATTGGACATCGATTCTTTTTTATGATATATGAGATGCAACTTACCTGATTGCCCTACTATTGTACGATGTATTTTTATATTATGGATGCATTTATTTACATGGCTATGCATTTACTTTCTATAAGATGGATGACATGATGGATGTATGCATTTTATGATATGATGTATATGATGGGTCTACCGATGTTGAGCTATGTACATGATTACACAATGAATGCGTATTTAGTATGATGATGTGATATATCCATGATGTATGCCTATATGATTATGTGATTTATTGATGATTGGATGCAATGCATGATGGATCCTATTTGAGATGAATGGTTCCATGATTCTATGATGTGATAATGATGCAATGGGTCTATATGTGATGGCTATAAAATGATGTTATGATTCTATGGTGCAATAATTATTTATCCAACAATGTTTTATGAATGATTTTATATACTATGTGATGCATATGTGATGGTATAAAATGCTAACTATATGATATGCTTTCTTTTTGTTGTTTTTTATGATTTTTGATGAAATGCAAATGACTTTATGGCAATGATGTGCAAGTTGAAATGTATGAATTAACTAAATACATGCTGATGAAATACAATGCAAAAGAAATGTTATGATCTAAAATGTGTGATACATAAATTATTGATTTTTGGTGATGTCCAATGTACTCAATCACTTAATAAGAGAGATAACACTAGTTGACCTTAGCCTCTAGACAATGAGATTTTATCCCTTATGAACCTTCAATGCAACATGCAATGTAATCTAAATATGAAAATATGCAAGTAATGCCATGTTATCATTGGACTAGTCACTTTGATCATGCTTTTTATCATCATTGATCCTTTAAAATGTGGTAAGCGAGTGCAAACATCGATGGTATAATTGACCATGATGACCTTAGCATTGTTTACCTGGATTTTGATATTGCAAGTTAACACAAGAATCAAGGTATAATGGACCAAGATGACCTGAGTGTTGCTTGCATGCAAACAGACAATAGTTAATCATCCTCCTATGCAAACCAGAAATGCTATAAGTGATATTTGATTGATCATGTCCCGTGACAAATTTGCACAGTAATAATGATCAACTAATAGGCATCAGACAAAGAAAAGATCATGCTCTGTCCTGATTTCTCTAGTACAAGACATCCTTGAGTCACTCATGAAGCACGATAACAAAAATCAAATTACAACAGTTGAACATTCAGAATCAAGTGTTTCAAATGTGATTTAGAGTATATCATCCATTGATTTAGTGCTTGGTTTGATGGTAAGTTGGATTTTGATACTTATGTTCAAATGTTGAATTTCTCAATCTTTGCTTATGACGAACATTGCCTAACCACTACTTACCTAATGGATTTAAGCTCAAAATAGATTATTACTGACTGACTTTAGAATTTTGCCCCCCGTCCAGAAACACACAGGTATATACAATGTTCCAAGCCATGGTGAGGTTTACAAATGAGACTTGGTTAAATACATAAGGCTTTATTGCAGATATGTACAATGGCGAAGGATGGATGCAAGACAAGTGACCAAATAGATGGAGAAGCTAGCTAACAAATGGAGCCTGTTTCTAGGTTTTCACCATTTGTTTTTATTGCACTTTTTCTCATATTTGATATTTTTGTATTTTTCTCTTTTTCGATTTTTTTTTGGGGATTTTCTGCTTTTTTGATTTTTTTTTGATTTTTTGCTTTTAGGTATAAAACTTTTTCAGATGAAGGATATTGATGGGTTCCTCGAGTTGATCTCCTTCTAGTGTTGATAACTGATAAGCGCCAGATCCGTATGCAGTTGTGACAACAAAAGGACACAACCAATTTGGCTCGAACTTTCCTTTTTTTTCATGATCTTGTTGATTGTGTGGATTCTCCTTAACCACAAGATCACCAACTTGAAACATCCTAGGATTGAATTTATGATTATAGTTGTGAGACATCCTTGTTGGTAGACTCTCGAATGATCAAAAACATTTTGTCTGCGCTCTTGCAACAATTCAAGTTCTTGTAACCTAGACACTCACTCCTCCTCATCTGGAATGAAACCTTTTAGTGACGTACAGAGATGGTATTTCAACCTCCACTAGTAATATAGCTTCGGACCCATAGACAAGAGAATATGGTGTGGCACTTGTTGGGGTACGAATATTGGTGCGATATGCCCATAAAGAAGGATTCAGCTGAACACGCCAATCTTTGCCAGCATCATTAATTGTCTTCTTCAAGGTTTTCAAAATTGTTTTGTTTGATACTTCTACTTGATCATTTCCCTGCAAGTAATACGGTGTGGAAAACCTACGCTGGATCTGAAACTTTTCACAGAGCTCTCTTACATCTTGATTTTTAAATGGCCGCTCATTATTAATGATAATAGTCATAGGGATGCCATAACGATATATGATATAGTTCAAGATGAATGCGACAATTTGCTTCCCTGTGATATTGGTGACTGGCACTGCTTCAATCCACTTCGTGAAATACTCAGTAGCTATGAGTATGAACTTGTGATCGTTTGAGGAAGGTAGATGGATTTTCCCTACTAGATCCAAGCCCCATTGACAAAATGGCCATGATGTTGCCAAGGTATGAAGCTCCTGTGTTGGTACGTGTATGAGATCATCATGAATCTAACATTGTTTGCACTTTGGCGAATTAAAAAGATTCCCTTTTCATAGTAGGCCAATATTAACCCAATCATATGAGTTTCTTCGAAAGAGTAAAACCACTCGAATGAGTACCACAAATACCATTATGAACTTCAGTTAAAGCCTTCTCAGATTCTTCCTACTCAAGACATCTGAGGAGAGTACCATCCAGACCTCGTCTATATAAAGTATCTGCAACAATGGTGTAACGAGCGAATTGTCAAATGAAGTTTCATTTTTTATTCTTTGATAGGTAAAGAGGAAGGGTATTGTCTTTCAAGTAGGTATAAATTTGGCCATAATGGGAGGAATCGGGTCCTACTAGGTGACATGTGATTTGGGAATCAGGATAGTCATAGGCAGGGTGAAACAAATCTTCCACCAAGAATTCATAACGATCTTGATTTTCTTGTGTTTGAAGCAAAGAGGCAATTGTAGCCATGGCATCAACTTATTTGTTGTCATTCCTTGGGATCTGCTCAAAATAAATATTTACAAAGTACTTTCCAAAATCATCAACCATCTTCTTGTAAGGCATTAGCTTTTCATCTTTGGTTTGATAATCATCATTGACTTGATTGATTACTAGCTGAGAATCTCCAAAAACTTGCAAATGTGTAATATTCCATTCTAAAGTCATCGTGATTCTTGTTACTGATGCCTCATATTCTGCCATGTTATTGGTGCAAGGGAAAGTCAATTTGTATGAATTTGGGATGGTGTGACCTTTAGGTGTGATAAATAGCAAGCTTGCCCTTGATCCATGTTGTGTGTAAGAACCATCAAAATACAACTGTCATGTTTTCTTAGTGACTGTGAACATCTAGAAATTCAACATGTATTGGATGATCATCCTGGAGTGGTGCTTCTGCTAATTGGTCAGCAATCACCTATCCTTTTATAGCTTTTGTGTCAATGTATTCAATGTCAAAATCACTCAAGATCATTACCCATTTTGCCAATCTACCTATTAAGGCTGCCTTGCTAAGAAGATATTTCAATGGATCAATTTTGGCTATCAACTTCACTGAATGGGTTAGCATATAGTGTCTCAATTTCTGGGATGCAAACACTACTGATAAGCATGCCTTCTCAATAGATGAGTAGTTGAGCTCATATCTGACTAAGGTCCTACTGATGTAATAAATAGCTCGTTCTTTCCTCTCATGATTCAATTGTGCTAACAAAGCTCCTAATGATACATCAATTGTTGGTATATAAAGCAGTAATGGCTTGCCTTCAATTGGTGACATTAGGACTGGTGGATTCATTAGATATTCCTTTATGGCATGAAAAGATTCTTCACAGGTGTCATCCCATTTGAATGGAACGTTTTTGTGCAACAGATGCGTGAAAGGATGACATCTATCAGCTAGTTGGGATATGAACCTTCTAATGGATTGAAGTCTCCCTTGAATTGATCTTAACTGACTAATGTTTTTGGGTGATTACATTTCCATGATTGCTTTAACTTTGTCTGTATCTACTTCAATTCCTTGTGCTAAAACAATGTATCCCAAAAGTCTGTCGGACGTGACACCAAATGCACATTTCTTTGGATTCTGCCTTAGTTTGTATTTCTCTAAGCGGTCAAAGATCTTTGCTAGGATTTCCAGATGTGCTTCTCTGGTATGTGACTTAGCCAATAGATCATCAACATAATCTTCCATGAAGGTATCCATCATCTCATGAAAAAATGTTGGCATTGCCCTTTAGTAGGTAGCTACCGTGTTCTTGAGTCCAAAAGGCATTACATTCCAACATAAAGTCCCCCATGGACATGTTAAGGTTGTCTTCTCTTGATCTTCTGGTGCTATTTTTATTTTATTATAGCTTGATAAACCATCCATAAGAGAAAACATTTCATATCCAGTTGTCAAATCTACAATGATCTTTATATTTGGTAAAGGAAAATCATCTTTAGGACACACCTTATTAAGATCTCTAAAGTCTATGCATACCCTGATACTTTTGTCTGGCTTAGAAACATGGACTATATTGGATACCCATTCTAGATAAGCTATTGGTCTGATAAATCCTATGTCTAGCAATTTTTTCAATTCTGCTTTGACCAATATAGCTATATGAGGATGCATCTTTCTTAGCTTTTGCTTTATTGGTTTTACTCTGGGAAAAAAATTTAAGTGATGCATGATGAGATCCGTATCTAATCCTGGCATATCTGTGCATGACCATGTGAAATTGATTTGTCTTTCTTTGAAGAATGGCATATAGTCATGTTTCTCTTGTTCTGATAATGATGCTGTTGGATGAAGAATCTTTGGTTGATCTGATGTTCCAATGTTGATTGATTTAGTTGGTTCAATCAGTATTGAAGATCTTTCCTAAAAATACTCAGGTAAGGTGTCAAATCTCCCATCCTTTGGAGCCTCGAGGAGGTTTTCACCATCAGATATGTCCTTTCTTTTTACTTTTTCTTGATCTAATGTTTGTCATTAACTGGTTTTCAGCATTAGACATGATATTTGTTTTTCCTTTTCTTTTGCGACTGAGAGAATTGGCACACCCTTGAGTAGAAGATGCGTTACCAAATTCATTGGTGGAAGTTGTTGTAGGATCGACTGTATTGAGGTATAAGGCATTGGCATGATCATCAGGGAAGGTTTCTATCTCAATTAGTCCTTCATTGCCCCAATCAATAAGCTCAGGATACACTAATGGCAAGGGATCATCAGGTTATTGTGTGTCAAGAGCATTAAGGGTCATGATAGAGATATGAAAGTCTTCAATAACTATTTCTAAGTCTAAGATGTTATTTTCCTCAAAATGACCTTCAACAAGTAGCTCTCGATCATCCTCACTGGAGTCAACATTGATATATTGTAGTTCCCATTCGAGTGTTATATACTCTGACATTTTTGCTACATACGAGTAGACTATATCGACGTCTACATCTTTTATATAACATGACTCTTTAGAAGAATCTTCAAATTGGTAAGAGTCCCATTCCCACTCATTGGAATTTGTTTCACTAGAAGCTTGTAATTTGAAAATTTGCTCATAAAGATTATTAGTAGCTTCTTCTCGCTTTTTAGCAAATTCCTTAGCTTCTTCCTACTGCCTGCGAGTCACTTCCTCTTGTTGTTTGTGGATAGCTTCCTCTTGATGTTTACGTGCAACTTCTTTTTCTCTTTGAATGGCTAGTTCTTCTTGTTGTTGTTCATATTCTTGCTCTTGTTGATTCTCAGATGATGCTTCTTCTTGTGAATCTATGGTATTTTTCCCATAACCTAATCTTGATTTATCCTTAGGAAGTTGTGAAGGAGGTTGTATTGGCTCTGAAATACCTTCTTTTCTTTTGCCTATATGACTGCTGCCACCGTATCCCATATTCATATCCTTTTCCATATTGATCTACTGGGATACTAACATTATTGACTTCTTGTTGGGATTTTGGCTCATCTTTATATAACCATTGCAAAACATCCTTGTCATCAGTCTCTTCACCTAAGGTACCAATTTTACTTGGTTTTGAGATAGGTTGTTGTTTTGAGCTTGATGGTTTGCCATAGGACCTCAAAGAGATTGGTAGGTCTGGTAGTGAATATTCCCCTAAGCCTTTTTCTTTCAATTGCATCTTTTTCTCAAAGCTTGATAAGATTGAAGCAAACGCCTTTTCCTTAGGTGGTCTATTAGAAGAGGATGCTTCTCTATTATGCGGAACAATGACCTCTTGAACTGGCTTCAGGTTACTGCAATATTGAAATGAGTTTGAATCTGCTGGAATGGTGATCTCTTGTCCATCATATGAAAACTTGAGGCATTGATGGTCAGTTGAAGGGATAGCTTGCATGTCATGGATCCATGTTCTACCTTGAAGTATGCTATAAGACAAATTAATGTCCAACACTTGGCATACTGTATCCTTTTGTGCAGGCCCAACTTTGATTTGCAACACTACAACCCCTTTGGAGGAACACTCTTCTTTGTCATAGGCTTTTATTGTTATCATTTTGCGAGGATCCACTGCATCTTCAGAATAGCCTAATGCACGGACAAGACTTAATGAACAAATATTCAGGCCAACTCCTCCATCTATTAGGACACATTTTACGCGGGTTTTGTGAATTAATACTTCGATATGCAAAGGAGCATTATGTGGATGTTGCAGGGACATGTCATCATCTTCTGTGAAGGATAAGCAATGAGGTGCTATAAGGTGTCCCACCATGATTTGAAATTGATCAATACCCAAGTCTTTAGGGACCGTGGTATCTACTAGAGGATTTTCTAAGATCTCTTTATGCGTGAGTGATATTTTTAGAAGTTCCAATATTGAGATTTGTTCAGGGGTCTTTTGTAATCGATCCACTATGTTGTATTGCCTAGAAGTAGAGGGTGCATTGGTTGTGGGTCCCGATAAAGTGACCTTAGCTTTAATGTGCGTAATAGTGTGTGCAGGTTCTAGTTGACATTTTTCTTTGACTACAATGACATTGACCACATTATCATAAGTATGGGCATAATTCACTTTCTCCTTGCCCTTGTTATCTTTAGTTGTCGATGTTTCGCCATTCTCGTAGTTTGGTAGCGAAGTTTTAAAGGTTGTGTGTGATTCATTTGTTGTGCGTCCATCTACTGTTATTACCTCGTTATGTATCAAATCTTGAATGACATGTTTTAATCATTGACAATCATTAGTCTGATGTCCCTTACTCTGATGATATTTGGAAAAATGATTGTCATTCCACCAAGCAGGTTTCACCTTTGGTTCAAAATCCCTCACTTCTAGTAATGTAATTAATTTGTTTGCAAGAAGTGTTTTTAACTCTAATTCGAGTGGTCCACCAATAGGTGTAAATTTCCTGCAAAAGTTGGTGAAGGGCAACCTTGGTTTATTATTATCCTGATTGGTTGTCGAGGTATGACTTAACAAGTTGAATATGGGCTGCTTGGGTTTCACAGTGTTAGCATCCACTACTCCATCATTCACAATATTTCTATTTCTATTCCAAAATTTGATTTTATCAGTGTTATTGTGAGTGTTGTTGGAAGAATTATTCCCTTCTTTGTGAAGCTTTAATACCCCTTTCTTGACCAATTCTTTGATTTTGATCCCATTCTCCACCATTTTATTAAATCTTGGAGGACATTGCATCTTAAGTGCACAACTTATTTTGTCGTTCAAGTTATCGATAAAAATTTCCATCTTTTCACTGTCAGGTATAGGACGAGAATATCATGCAAACAAACTTCTCCACCTTTGTAAGAATGCCATAAAAGGTTCCCCATTATTTTGCTTTTTATTACATAGGTCAAGCATAGTAATCTCATGTTGAATGTTATATGAATATTGGGAAACAAAATTTTCTACCAATTCTGAAAATGTTCTTATATTAGGTGGTAACTTGGAAAACCACTCCATTGCATGGCCACTTAAACTCTTGGGGAATAATCTCATCAAATAGGTGTCCTCGTGTGTGAACTCCATACTCATTGTGCGAAATTCCCTAATGTGATCTTGAGGGGCAATCTTACCATTGTATTTGTCATACTTAGGGATTTTGCAATTAGGAGGAAATGCTATCGTATTTAGATTTCTGTCAAATGGATAAGGACATATCTCTTGTAGCAAATATATTCTTGTGGTTCCTCCTTGCAAGTCTTGTGCTTGTGTTTGGAGAGATTGAATTTGTTGAGTAAGAGCTAAAAGGGGATTATCAGTATTATTTATTCCTTCACCATCTTGGTTATTTTGAATTCTTTCGCTGCGATGGTTATTCTGAATTCATTTGTTATGAGTCTCATTTTGAGTTTGTTCATTGCAAGTATCACTTTGAGTTCGTTCATTATGAGTTTCTCTGTTGCGAGTATCATTATGAGTTCGTTCATTGCAACTATCACTCTTAGTTTGTTCATTGCAAGTGTCACTTTGAGTTCGTTCATTGTGAGTATCACTCCCAGTTAGTTCATTGTGAGTGTCACTTGTCTCCCTAGTTTGTTTTATATTAGTGATATCAAAATTACTTGGTAGCTTGGCCCCTTGAAGTGCTAACATGAGAAAATATCTTTCCTTATCTTCTTCAATGATTCTTTCCAAGAATCTTCTGAATTTTGGATCTTGTTGTGCTCCTCTGATTATTTCTTCTGTTATTTCATAATCATCATCATTGTTGTGAGTATTAGTGGATCCAAATTGATGATAGAAAGGATTATCTTCATGCATTGTAAATGTTTGCACTTGTTTTTGTTGTTTAAGTCTCCTCTTATTTCTGGTCAAAATTGGCATACAAGTGATCTTATTGTTTCGAAAAGTTTTACTCTTCCAAAAATGTTGTTCAATAAGTGATCAATTCTTGAGGTAAATAAGACAAGTTAATTCGACCACCTTGATTAAGACTTTGTGATAACACAAAACTTAATTGCATAGCACGTGTTCTCAAAGGTTCTTTGTCAAATTCATTTCCTCTACCATGCAAATAATTTTGATAACGATGTAGAAATATGCAATGTTTCAACAAGATTTTGCGATTTATGTAGAGAAATTTTCTCCTTTTTAAGATTGCCTTGTGACTAAGTTTCTTCTTTTTCAATCAATATGCAATGGTCATCAAGTATCTGAAAATTTACAAGTTTTTGATCTTATTTTTGAGTGCAAAGTTTTGTTATGATATGACCAAGTCAAATAGGATGTATCCTATTTAGAGAACTGGGTCAATTTGATCTAGCGTTGTAGTGTCGTGATGAAGGATGATAGATCCTGATAAGAAACTATGTCTGAAAGATTAGATTATCAAAGATGTTCAGTTATGCACTTGAGAGATTTGGATCTTAAACTTGTTTGAGATGAATACTTGTGGGACCTAGTGCATTTAGTCTTAAATTTGACTTAACTAAAGGCAATTTTTGGAGTATTTGACAAATGAGTGTTCTAAATTATAATGCCACGTTATCAACTGAAAGAGCTGCTTCTTAGACCTAAAGAGCTATTTCTCAAACTGAAAGAGCTATTTCTCAGACCGAAAGAGCTACTCTGCTGATCGAAAGAGCTATTTCTTAGACTGAGAGAGCTATTTTGCTAACCGAGAGAGCTGTTTCTTGGACTAAAAGAGCTATTTTGCTGACCGAGAGAGTTGTTTTGCAAACCAAAAGAGCTATTGTTTTAACCAATAACGTTAATTATCAGACTAGGAGAGTTGTTTCTCAGATCGAAAGAGCTACTATTTTTACTAGAAATGCTACTTCTCAGACCAAGAGAGTTGTTTCTCATACCAAAAGAGCTAATATTTTTACTATAAGTGCTAATGTTTACCTTGAGAGAGCTAGCTCCTGAAATATTTATAAGACTGACATAATTACCTCCTAAATTGAGAGAGCTATTGTTATGACCGGAAATGCTACTTCTCAGTCCAGGAGAGTTATTTAATTAACCAAAAACATTGTTCCTTAGATAGAGAGTGTTGTTTCCTAGACTAAGAACGCTATTTATCAAACAGACAATGTTGTTTCCTAGACTGAGAACATTGTTTATTAGACAGAGAGTGATGTTTCCTAGATTGAGTACGCTAATATTTTGACCAAGAACATTGTTACATGAACCTGAAACGTTGTTATGTGAACCAGAAACATTGTTCTGCAAATTAGGAACTCTAAAGATTGAAACAGTGATGTTCAGACTCAGAAACTGGTTGTTTTGACTTAGAGATTTAATGTACAGACTCAAACAACTGATGTTTAGGGCTAACCAATAAAACATGAAGAGTCAATGTTGACACATGAGAAATTTGATATTCACACCAAGAGAGCTAAAGTTTAGACTGGAAGAGCTGATGTTTGGACCAAAAGAGCTAAAGTTTGAACCGTAAACTCCTTTGTTTGGACCGAGAACTCTAATGTTTGGACTAGAAACTCTACCCTTCAGACTAAGAACTCTATTGTTTAAACCGAGAACTCTAATGTTTGAACCAAAAACGCTATTGTTTGGACCAAGAACTCTAATGTTTGAACCAAGAACACTATTGTTTAGACCGAGAACTCTACTCTATGAACCGATAACTCTACTTTGTGAACCGAGAACGCTACTGTTTGAACTGAGAGAGCTAATGTTTGAACCAAGAACTCTAATGTTTGAACTGAGAACTCTAATGGTTAAACTAAAAACTCTAATGTTTGGACCATGAACACTATTGTTTAGACGGAGAACTCTCCTTTGTGAACTGAGAACTTTGATGTTTGAACCGAGAACTCTCCTCTGTGAACTAAAAACTCTACTCTGCGAATCGAGAGCACTACTGTTTGAATTGAGAGAGCTAATCTGCTAAGAACTATGCTATTTTAATACTTTGACGTTTGAGTTTGAATTTTCATGATATCAATGGATGATGTGTCTGATTTATTGTTTGAAAATGCAAAAGACATAATTTCAAACAATTGTCTTGTTTGCTCCTAGGATCTAAACATCAAGTGTATGTTCCAAAGGCTCACAAAAAGCCCAAATTTCCATAGGTTTTGCACAAAGAAGACACTTCAAGAAGATTTATCCTAAGGAATCAGTGACAATGCGATAACTCGACCCACAATCAGGAATCTCTGTGACGCAAGTGTAAACACCCTAAATAAAAATGTCCACTTTTGTCGTCGTCGAGAGGTGGCAGATAGGGGCCTCTAGGACTGGAAGGATGACCCAATCATCCTGTCCTCGGAAGGCTACAAGTAGCCTATGCAAAGTCGAGGATTTTTGCCTCTCCTCTAAGGAGCCAACTGGTGAGTGTCTTGGGGGGAAAACCTTCTATCCCCTTGCATTGAAATTACCACACCAAGGCTAAAAAGGGTGGCTTATAACTAACAAGGAACTAGTAAGGGCATCTGTTCAGCACGTCAATGTATAAACTCAATTAAGAGGTCTCCCAACATTGAGAACCAAGGTTTTATATACCCGAAGGTGTGGAGGAGAGCTATTCCCAACACTGTTGTTGATTTTGATTTTTATCAAAATCACATTTATTTTATAGTAGGTTAGATGAACTTGACTTTAACTATTCCCACTTGGGTCGTTCCCCTCTCACCCGACCTTATGGGCTAGTCGGGAGGGGAGGCCCGCTAAGGATTATTGTACTATTGAAAAGAAAAGTGACGAGTCCGGCTTTCTGATCACCTCATGAAGGTGAGAGAATACTCGCCTATCATCGAAGATACACAAGACATGGTATTTATTTTCCTTCCTAATTAGTCTAGGTGCCTATGTTAATAACAAAAACAAGTAATGCAACCTCCCGCAGCTGCACCAAAATGTTAGTACTTTGCAATTTTGTCTTTGGTGGCGAAGGGTTTGTAAATCCAGGCTTCGACAACAAATAAGGTACCTGCAAAACAGAGAACAAGTTAGATTCTAACAAATAACAGTTAAAAAACATAATAGAAAAGTGCATAACATGACATCAAACTACTAAATTAACTGCCTAAAACGTTGTTCTGGAAACCCAGAGAGCTATTTTGTCAACCAGAAACACTACCCTGCTAACCAGAAACACCACTTCAATGACCAGAAACATTGTTTTATTACCCAGAAACATTAATTTATGACCTAGAAACGTTGTTCTACAAGCCAGAAATGTTGTTTTACTGACCAAAAACGTTGTCTAATCAACCAAAAACACCATTTCATAAACCATAAGAGCTATTTTAGAAACCAGAAACGTTATCTCAGAAACCATGAACATTATTTTAGAAACCAAGAGAGCCAAAACAAAGAAAAAGAGAGTCAAGAGCCAAATCCTCTGTTTTGGTTGATGAAAATGTTGAAACGATGACTGAGAGTGCCAATTTGTATTCCAGGAGAGCTAATCTATGTGTCAAAAATGCTATTTTGCAAATCCATGAGAACTTGTCAAGAAAAAATCTTGCAAGCAAATTTTATTAAAAACTTTGGGGCTAGGCCCCACGGTGGGTGCTAAAATTTATGTGTGTAAAAATATAGTGATTAATCCATTAATAAACATATAAAACACACATACACAATGGAGCATTAAATTGAGGAAAATGAAAAGAAACAATTTAAAACACTCCCCAATGTCGTCTCATCTCTCCCTAGTCTTGAGGACTTTGCCGGTTCATTTGGTGGCTCTCAGATGCATGATCTTTGACAAAGTGACAACCCAAGAAACGTGAATTGATATGCAAGCTAAGATGCACAAGCTAATCTATTTCTATGAAAATCTACATTATGATGATTAAAATATCATGAAAGCCATTATTAAAATGATGCTATACTATTCTAATGCTACGATAACTATGATTGCTGAAAATGTAGATAAAATACTGACAACATGCTGATAATGATGTTAAGGTTCTTTCTCATAACCAAAAGAGAGGGTATTTATAGGATTTTCATGACTAGAGGTGAGGTGGCAAGAATCAAGGGTGCAGTTTCAGTCTGAATAAATCAATGGTCGAGATTCAAGAAAATGGAAGGAGGTTGAGGAAATGGACACTTGACCTTCTTGAGGAGCCAAGTGGCAAAGAATCTCCAACCATATGCCAACAAAGGGGCAAGTGGAATGGAGATGAGAGACATGTGGCATAAGTGTCACGTGTCTCCAAGAGAGGGTGGACACTCCAAAAAAATGGTTAGGATAAGAGGTTGGAGAGGATAGGATTAGTTAACTTGTGGTTAGGCTAGGGGTAGGTTAGAAGAAGGTTAGGTTAGGGAGTCGTTAGGAGTTAGGACACATGTGTGTAAATTCGAATTTAAAATTCAAATTTAATGGGGAGGGAATACTTAAATAAACAAATTAACTAAATTCATTTATTTAATTAGGAAATAGAAGAAATTGATTTTGGTGGGATGGATTAAGAAAATGAACCATATAAACAAATCATTTAATTCATTTATATAGTAGAAGAATAGAAGGTCATTAATTAAATATTTTTCGTATTTAATTAATTCAATTTTCAGACCAATTTTTAGTGTATATAGTTCCATATATAGTTTTAAGGTTTCTACACATTGATGGGTGATGGACCTTTTAAATAGTCTCTTTAATTGACTTGTTAATTCTCTATTTGTCCCAAACAATAAAACTTTTACATAGAAACCATTATACTTTCTCAAGTTTAGAACCATTTGTTAAGCACTGCACGTATTTACTCACGAGATGTTAAATATAACACACATGCATAATTATTGATAAAAATGTGATTGTCATTATGATGAATATTTTTGGAGACTAACATGTTGTTACAACAAGAATGATAAAGGGCATCAAGTAGATTTCCTGTAGCCGAAAAAATGTAAAAGCAACAGGTGTTCATGCAACCAAGTAGCACAAGTCTACAATAATAGGCACTGCAAGCACTAAGGTGTCCACCGAAGCAACAACTTGGGATTCCTAAAACCAACAAATATATTCATCATTTAGAACTCTTCTATCGTATAATTAACATTAATATTGTTTCATTATGAATTCAAATTAGTCATCAAGCCTTTATTTAGGATGAATATAGAATCCTGTTAGGAATCTACTTTGATTTGTGTCTTTTAATCAAATAATCCTCTTCCCACTTCATAGGAATGAGTGATAGATCATTTCTAGTTTGTTTAATGTAGAAGATCATCAATGGATCAATCATTTTATAATTTTTTCACTATTTTCTTGTAATAGACAAACTTGTACTTGATCATTTTTATGAATGAGCATATGTGAAGTGTTTTTGGAGTGGTAATGTCGTTCAATTGTTAATTTAGTGAGTAGTCCTACCCAGGTTAGCGTCCACTTTGGTGCCACTCAATACTCCATTTCTTAATTTTTTTGTAGTTCCATTTGTTGATTAGTTCATGAAGTTTCACACATCATTATTACTGCAACAACTAGTTAGAATTGCATTGTGTGAATATTTTCAGTAGAAACCTATCATTTACCTTGTTATCATACTTTTTAATTGTTCTTAGTTGTGATTGTGAAGTTTCAATTTAGTAGAACTACATATTCCTTTCAATAGTTTGTTTAATGATTAGCTTTAGATTAATAAACTCCTTAAATCTTAGACTGCAGTAGAATTCAAGAACCCCTTAGTGTACACACAATACTAGTTTCATCTCAAGTTTACGATCTTGATTGACAAATTAATTCATCCAATAGTAATTGATGGTTGTTTACTATAAGATATCTTATCCCTAAGTTGCAGACCTAAACCATGTCTAGCCTATATCATTAAATTTTAGGAGACCATACAATGGGTATGGTTGATCATATATAGTTATGAAGAGATGGCCTATTTGTCCACACAATGTAGATTTTATGCGATCTTTGGAGGATTTCTACTCTCTAAGGAATCAATCTTTGACAAGGTGGTGCATGAGCCATGTGGTTGATTCAATGCTTTTTAGACACTCATTTGAATCTCCCTCCAAAGTTCATGATAGTTAGTGCTAGATGAAGATGCAAAAGTCAATCTTGAGATCTTATGGGAGAAGATCCAGACGATTCAACATCAGATAATGAAGTACCTGCAGAAAAACAATACATGCAAAGCAAAACAAACAATATGCACACACATGCATTTAACAAGAATTTGCCTCCATTGCATTCTTATCTATCAAGATCTTGTGTTTGAAATGGATGCTCTCATAAGCACTACACAAGATGCTATGGAGAACGAAGATTTGCAAGATTAATGTAAATGATATGAAAGCTATGAAATCAAAGAGATGATGAACTAGAATGCAAGAAAAAGGATTTGAAAATGCAAATATGCAAAGGATAAAGAGACTTTTGCCAGGCTTAGAAACGAGAAGGAGCAAGGTATTTATAAATGTCCTCAAGGTGGAATCCAAGTTTCAAGACGAATGTGGTATAAAAGAATAGTGTAGAAATGTAAATGTTTATCCCACATTGATTAGGTGGATGAAATGGCTAAGAGTGGGAGATGATAAATAGAGGATGTAGTTGATATAGAGGAGATTTGGAAAATGGTTTTATTTAAAATAAATAAAATGGAATATATGTTATTAAATGGATGAATAATGAAATACATATTGATTTAATGGATTTAATGGAATAATGGAGAAAATAGAATTATATTATGGATGAATATAATGGAAAATAAGATTATTAAAAAAATGGATCCACCTGATTAATGGGAAAAATTGAAATTGATTTAAGAGGACAATTTTTACATGTCTACACTATATATTTGACGTTTTGAGATGATAGAAGGTTGGTTGTTAGTATATTTACAAAATAAGACAAGGAAACTTGTAAATTTTGTATTGATATTTTGTAACAGGTTGAGAAATTGATATTGAAAGTGAATATTTGGTTTTCAATCACTAAGAATTTCATTATTGATGTATCTAATGAGGGAACACATTTGATGCATAGTTTGTAACTATTTGAATGTCTCTGTGAACATTTTGTAGTCTTTTGACAATTTTCTTAACCCTCCTCATCACATATAATAGTATGATATTGGGTTGCACTAGTTTGTTAGCAATAGGATTGTACATCTCCTTGCAAAATAAGCATCATATCAAAGTAATATAAGCAATTAATGGATTATAAAGTTATGTTTGAGTAATTATGTTATAATTTCATATATTTGTAGTTTGCATGAATACAACTTAGTTTATGAGTAAGGTTGTCAAGTATAATAATTATTGTCATCTTCATTAAGACGTCATCTCTTATGTTGATATTGTAATATTCTTTAGTGCTGGAATCCATACTCTACTACCCATACAACATAAGGGCATCCATCTACTAAATGTTTAACCCACTATAATTCCACCATATTTGAAAACAACAAAATAGTTGTCCTTAAAAGCAATCTTTCACATTGCATAGTCTCTTTCTTCTAAAAGTATAAAATTTCACAAATACATTTCAGAACTAGATATGTATTGTCGTCTTACCACATGCATACATGAAGTGAAAACTAATATTGAAAATCTCGAGGGGTTGAGAAAGAAAGTATCTTTAATCTATACATAGTTTGGATAATTGTTTATAGAGGTGAAATCCTTGTTATGATATACTAGCATATATGTAGTTAGTAATAATCAAATAAAGTTCTTTATCATTCCAAATGGATGGTCTCAAGGTTCATTATCTCACCAATTCTATTTAGTTATTTTTAGAAAAGACACTTTAGGGAACATGCCCTCGAGCCTAACAAAACATCAATAAAGAAAAGACATCATGCATCCTTATAACTGATCCATCATCATCCCAACTTGATCATGAGTTCAACCAATTTATCTCAGGTTTGGCACTTTGAAACGTAGGTATAACTTTAGGGATTTGAAAATCCACAACTCTAAGCATCGACAATTTTTTTGCAATTGGTAGGTTGTACATATAAATTTACAATTTGAATAATCTATTATATTATTAAACATTACCATTAAACAATCAAATCTAAACATTTAGATATAAACATTATTGAACCTTGAATTGATAATTTGATTCCCTCCTAATAATGGGAGAAAATAAGAAAGGTGTTTGATAGTTTAAAGATATTTGGGATTTTAATGTTTTTGAATGGGTTTCATAGCTAAAAACTAGAGAGTAGTATGGGTTGAACGCCAAGTATAAATATTTTTTTATATTTGTGCTATTATTAGTTCCACTTGAGTCATCCATGAAAATTGTATAGGATGTAGTTTTTTTAGAGACTAAAAATAGCATGCTTCTTCACATTTCTTTTTTTTTTGATAGGTAATTGGCTGAAGCCTGAATAGCTTTTGACTGGAGCTATGAACCAGTGGGGCCACTATAGGGGCCCCATCCCCATTACATATCTTTGAATTATTATTATTATTATTATTATTATTATTATTATTATTATTATTATTATGTTTGATTAGATTGACCCCAAGACCTTCCCCATCCTATGGAAGGCCAAGAGCCACAACTTAGAATTCTCTTTAGATGTCCCTATTGGGAGTTGAACTTGGGTCTCCACCATGAGAACCCAGTGTTTTAACCAGTTAAGCTCAACCCCTTGGACTGCTTCTTCACATTTCTATTGTCTTCCGCTTAAGAAATTTTATCTTCATTCTTTGCCTTCTTGGAGGATCCTCCCTTGCTTCAATCATAAATGGAAATGTAAATTCAGTGCTAAAAGGTGGACGAAAATGAGTGCACAAACAGGGAAATCGACTCAATCGCTGGCCTGAAAAGTCTTACATCATGAGCTACCTATTGGAGATAGACTAAGATGCATCAATGTTCAACCAATTAATTACCCTTTTTGTTTATTCATTGAAAATATGAATCACATATTTTGGGATTGGCCCTTTGTTTAAAAACAAGGGAGTGCTATCTTTAAAAAAATTCTACTATTTTTCATCATAAATTGAATTTGAAAGAAGCTCTCTTTGGCTTTGGTTTGCATGATGACGTTATTAGTGACTCTATCAAACAAGTTATTTTAAAACATTTGTAAGACCAGGTGTACTAATGTGTTCATAAGCAATTTTTTTCAAGAAACTAGTATTCTAATGCTTTATTCTAACATAATTTTTCAAGTTGCTTTTTTGTTTTCATAGCTTCTAGATTCAGCCAAAAAAAATGTTTTGTTCATTGCACAAATTCATCAAATTCAAGATCAGGCTAATCAACTTCACAACAATTGCATTACGGATCTTTGAGTATTTTAGCTATGTAATGCCCCTTTTATATAATGCCATTTGTTAGCTCAAATAGTTTCAAATCAACATCAATATTGATCTATATAAAGTGTTCAAGTCCAATTGTTCTCTTGTAAGACTATTGTATTGTTTGTTCATTTATATGAACTTGGTTTCCTTTGAGAATTGTAAAAAAATAATTTTTTTTTGAAAGATATTATCTTCTTCCATATAACAAATAAATTAAAAAGTTATTTTTAAATATTAAAAAATAATTCACTAACTATATATATTAAAATAAATAATTTAAAAAAACATCTACAAATAGTAAAATATATAATATCTACTATGCTTACATTATTAATATTATACAAATTATAAACTATAATATAAAATATGAGTAACTAATGAATTATTATATATTAATTTAGCTAAAGAATTAAACATCGTATATTTATACGCCCCTTCATATTTTCTTTCGCGCATCCGTTGCACCCCTAAGATAATAACAATAAAAATAGACGACGGAGATCAGAGACATTAAAATGAGGCGCACAAAAGTGTGCCCTAATTGACAACTTTGCCCTAAATCTCTTATTTCAATACCATTTAAAGATGCTTCCCAATAGCATTATAATTACTTTCCTTTTATCTGGTTTTGAGTTTTATGTTTTGCCATTTAGGGCAAGCAATCTAACGAAAATGGTATACAGGTATGATAACGATTTCTCAGTTTTTAATTTTGACATACCAACTGGTTTTCAATCCACATCTGTTTATTCTTACATAACCCAAAAATGGCTATATGTTCTGTAGAAATAGTTTTTCTAGTATTCAAACTAAGTGCTAAATTGCACCGAATCCTATGTTTATACTTTCGCTGGTGTTTTTGGTTTTGTAATTTTTTATGATTTGATAGAATAGATGCTGGTGTCAGAGTACGGATTTTAGTTTTCAAGTTCGAATAAATGGATTAGCAAATAGAAGTGCTAGAGCTACGACTAATCAATAAACAGTTAAAAGGTTCCGTAAAAGCTAAAGCTATTAGGTACCTCGTATTTTATCCTCCGCCTCTTGTTGTATTGCTATACCTTCAACAGCTTGTCCCGCAGCAGTGTCTTAACCAATGGCCGGTTCAATAGATCCAATGACATCTTTTATAAATGAGCTTTAGATGCAATAGGGCAGATAGAACTATGGTTCTAATAATTAAAATGGTTTATTTGCAGATCTGTATGAATTCTTCGTAAGTTTGGGAATAAAGCAAGTTCGCGTAGATCTATGGGTTTGTAAGACCTACGAAGTTGATGGATATGCTCGATTATCCTCGAGTTCAAAAGGTGTTTTCTTAGAAGGGGATAGCTCATACAAATCAAGTTAAGAATGAGCTCGCCTGAATACAAAAAGCATTTAGATAGGATATAAATCAAGTTAGGTATGGATTTGTATGGGTACGGATCTGTTTATGGTTCTTTGAATGGATCTAGAACAGAGAAAAGCGTAAGGGATTGAAAAACAATTTAGCATACATTGGTAGGAAACTAATAATCTGGTTGAGAATGTTATCCTTTTTAGAACTATGTCATACTGCCTGATTTGGAAGAAATCATAAGATACGATTGACTAAAAATACTTTATTAAAGAACACGGCGGACGAATCTAATAAATTGTTTTGAGAATCTTTTCCATTGGAAAGTCTGTAGTATAGCCCGATTTAGAGGGTAACATAACATAACTTATACTAAATGTGCATGCCTATTGAGTAGATCTGACAACATTTGTAAATTCTATATGAAAGTTTGAGGAAAATCGTTTTTCTAGAATTTGGAAATTGGGGAATCGAATGTTTTTTGTTTTTTTTCAATTTTTTATTAGTGAATTTACTTGTTGGATATCAATTTTAGTAGTTCGTATAAAATTTTGTGATATATAAGCTAATTTACCTTAAAAAAATGATTTGGGCATGTCGAAGTGTAATTTAGAATTTAATGAAGGGTAAGTTAAGGCGTAGATTTTTGTTTCTAAAGCCATGGTTCCATTGAGTGTGATACCGAAATTTGCAGCTGGCACCTGCTGGGAAAATTTAGGAGCTTTTTACAATGAGATTGCCCCATGGATTTTATAGTAGTTAATTTAAAAAAAATAGCATTGTATTTTTAGGGAGCTGGTGGAAATTGCAATACTGCATCCGAACGTTATAAAGATAAAATGGAAAAAGTTCAAGTGCACTCCAATAAATTTTTTCTAAAGTCCAGTGGATGTGAAAGCTAGGACTTTTTATTTTCTAGGATAAGATTCCATTTATACTATAGCAGTTTTTCCCTCGTATCAAGGGACCTGCCAATATATAGTCACACAGATCCTGAAGCCTTCTTGCATGGGATTGCTTCCAAAAAATATTTATTTTTCAAATTTGCCTATGGTTTAAATTGGTCTTCATTAGACTGATATGTGAGTGGAGGTGTCTTTCCATTATATTGTTGCATTGTATTCCCTTAACTGATAGTCTCTTTAAGTAAGAAATTATTATACTATTTTTAGTAGCTAAAATGAAATAAAAATTATAAGATGGTTTATTTCTTGGTATGCATTTAGTTTACTAGTTTTTAGAAAGCTGTTGCAACTGATCTGTATCTTCAACCCGGACGATCGCTTCTCTAATCTTTTGTTTTAATGGCACTGAAGAAAACTTTTCCAATTGTTTTATCTGCAGCCTAGCTGGAACCACTATAGTTAAGTAGTTCTAATTTGAAGAAGTTGAGGATAAACGGTAAATAATTGCCTAATCATTGACATTCTGCCATAAGAGAATAGAAGATTGAATGAATCAATCCCAGCTGTCCCATGGCAAGCTATCTTTTTCTCTCCTTTTTTATATTGCATATTGTTTATAAGTAATCTTCTCATAGAAGCATCAACATGAGACTAGTACAAGCTCATGTGAGCACTTCAGGCTAATACAAGTTCTTTACAAGCAAACATTCTAGAAATCAGTTATGGAAGACCAAGAGTCAACTTGGAATTCCACATTAGATGTCCCAATGAAGATTTGAACTTGCTTAATCCCTTGGACCTATCTTGCTTACTCATTAAAACATAGTAATGAAGAATAGTGTTCAAGTAAGAAGTCATTGGGAAAACTAAAAAAAAAGTGTTCTTGACTTGACAGAGCGAAATACTGTACAATAATTAATACTAGGTATGTGAATTCCTTAGTGCATAAGTGCCTATGAAGATGATGATAAAGATTTGGGTTCTTTCATTTTTACCTGTTGGCTAATCGCTAATGGGGACTGTTGAAATGGATGAGGCTTTAAGGCTCTTTGCAAGCATCAAAATGGTTTCTGTTACTCCAAATGTTCAGACTTTACCATATGTAGACTGACTCGTTTAGCAAGATAAGCAAAGTTGACATTTTACAAATCATCCAAAGGATTCAGTTCAAGGGTGTTTCAGCATATTGGAGAAGACAATGTTTGGATGAGTACAAGTGCATACAGAATTTGGTTAGTTACATTGCTTCCATCAGTGAGGGATGTGTTGAGCAACGTCAACATTGTTTTCCTTGCAAAAAGTGTCAGTCAGCAAGTACAGGTCAAAATTTTTGGAGTAATGCCAACCATTTATTGCATTGAAAAGTTTTGTAAGTATAAAATGTCATCCACTTAATCAGTCTTGCTATGGCCATCAAACTAATCACCACAGACAATTGCATTGGATACTAACTTACAGCCAAAATGTATGGCATCCCTGGTAGGCTTCAGGCTTGTTAGTTTTCTGGAGGTGTTAAACAGCTGGTATTAAAAAATGTGATGACTTCATATGGATCCCATAAATAGCATGAAGATTAATTTAGGTGAACAAGACTCGTTTTAATGAGTAAGGGGATTGTAAGCCAATCTTTCACATTAACCATGTTAATTTTCTTAGTAACAAGATTAATTTAGTGTTAAACTAATGTGATACCTTATAATGTGGATCCGTAAATAGCATAAATATTAATTTGGCTGAACAATACTCGTTTTAATTAGTAAGGGCATTATAAGCCATTCTTACATTTACAATTATAAATCTGTTAGGAACAATATACATATTGGTGGGGGTTCTATTGTGGCCCCTGCCCTTGAATTGTGAGGGTTTGTTCATGCGACACACATCCCATGCAATTCATTTGGGACGCTACTGCTTTAATTAAAGCTCTACCAGTGGAGGGATACCCCTGCAATAACATTTCAAACTTCTGCATTTTTCCCTGCAGTGCTCATATGGCTTGGATGCCTTGCCTTCATTTCCCCTGGAGTGCTCATATGGGCCCTAAGATTTATTTATATTCAATTTTATTATATTTTGTATAATAAAATAAATTATTTTCTATTTTATTTATTGAATTACATAATAAAAGAACCTTCATATTAATAAAAATAACTTATGAAATGATTTTAAATAAAAAACATGCATACTTATTTAATAAAAAAAATAAAAAAATAGGAACTTGGCAAATGATATCTCTCAGGATCTTTACATAGATTTTTTTTTAACGATAGGTATGCTAGTTAAATATTAATAGCATGTTTATTATTATTATATTAAATATTGACATGCAAATGACTGTCAAATTTTAAGGTAAATGTTAATATTTTTTTAACATGCTCATGCCATCAACTCCACCCTTTGCTACCACGGTAGAACACCTAAAGAAAACAAATTTCAGGTTCCCAGAAGTATAAAGGAATCTCCACTAGAGAGTCTCTGTCCAATGTGTTGTGCAATTTATATTATTGAACAATTAATTACTATTAGGGAAAATGATGCACGTGTATTGAATTCCAAATGTTATCATACAAGTTGTGATCTGTGCAAGATGGGCAAGAGTAGAGGAATTCCTAAGATTAGTTGCCATACTTAGATAAATTACACAATTTCCTAATAATACCTATGCTTAGAGCAGTTTGATGGATGGATTTTGCAAATTTTCTGTTTGTTGAATTCTTTGTAGAATTTTTTCCTTAGTAAATTAATGTTTATTGGTGGCTTGTAGAAAGAATCAGTGGATGGAAATATTTTCAGGTGGAAAGCCTCAACAGTTATTCACGGAGATGCTACGAAATATATCTTTGCAGATGTTATTTATAACTGTTGGCTTCTTTTTGTGTTGGATTCCATCTTGTGGTAAGGCTGCAGCACTCTTCCTAAGTAAACACATGAAACTTTAGTTGATGTGAATTGCAGGGGCACGAGTGCTAGATCTATGTAAAATCAAAAACAAAACCTGGAAAACCTGATGAAGTATCGTACAACTCAAATCATTGGTGGTCATTTGAAAGTATGCAAACCTCAAATACACATGCATATGGAGGGCATGATAGATGAAGGATTATCGTTTCCTGTGGTCCAGTTAATGTCAAGTTGAGATATAATAATGAAACCTCAAGCAGAAGCATAGAGGCTTACTTGAAATTGTCGACATACATGTTATTGCATTCTAAAGACATTAAAGGACCAATAAAACAATACACAACACACCAACTTTGTTTACTTTGCAAAAAGTCGGGAGTAAATTGCAATGCAACAATTTTGACGCCTCTGTAAATCAGGGAGAATAGTTTTAAAAGTCAATTCCTGATAGAATTGTCGAGTCTAACAAATGATAAGAAAATGGTATATTATTGAATCACCTACAATTTATGATGGATCCTTTTGTAGTCCATGATATCAGGTGATCTGTTATTGGATATACGGATGACTTACAATATATGGGACTGCCATGTACTCCATGCTGGAGGAACTTAACTTTGCTACATATGAGGGTGTACATACCTTAACTCTTGCAGTATTTGAACTTGTACCATTAGGCCAACTCAGGTGTACCATCCAAATAAAGCTGAATGAAATGGTTGTTTTCCTTGTGTCTTTACTCAGCACCTTGATGAGATGGATCACAAGGCTGGAAAAATAAAGGAAGTATAATATCCATAGAAAGCTTAAAAGTTATCGGTGGCTTCTATAAAGAATGGAACAGCCCTCTTAACCTGTAAGAGCTAGGCTCCACCTCCATTCCATTATAGTAGGGTGAGTGGGGGGGATGTAGAAGGTAGGTATGAGTAGGATTGGTGGGTGCGGGTAGGATCCCTATTTACAGGGTTGGACAGGTTAAGTTCATTTTTTATAGATATTATTCATTGATGAGAATATTGGGATGCTACCCATTCAGCTACTTCTCTATTATTCATTGATGAGCATATTGGGATGCTAGGATCCCTATTTACAGGGTTGGGCAGGTTAAGTTCAAATTTTATAGATGAGCATATTGGGATGCTACCCATTCAGCTACATCTCTATCATCTTCAAGTTGCCCAATCTGCTGCGTTTTCTAAAAAATTGTTAGACTTAATCAATTCTATAAGAAAATGATAGTTAAAGAGTAGTTCACAAATGTAACTTTTGGATTTCCAGAAGCATTAAAATTGTTGCATTATTCCAGATGTTTCAAACATTGTTTGCTGATTGACTCTTTTGCAAGGTAAACAAAGTTGGCATGTTGTGTATTGTCTTCTTGATCCTGATCACAGGTTAAAGACAGATTGATTGAAGAATCCACCATGGGGTCAGTCAGGTTAAGTCCAACTCTTATAGGCGTTATTCATTGATGAGCATATTTGGGATGCTACCTCATCGAGCTACATCTCTATCATCTTCAAGTTGCCCAATCTGCTCCGTTTTCAAAAACAATGTTAAATAATTCTGCAAGGAAATGACAGATAGAGAGTGGCCAAAGAATATAACTTTCGAACTTCCAGAAGCATCAAAATTGTGGCATTATTCCAGATGTTTGACATATATTTTGTTGATTTACTCTTTTTGCAAGGTAAACAAAGTTGGCATGTTGTGTATTGTTTTCTTGATCTTGATTACAGGTTAAAGACAGGTATTTATTGAAGAATCCACCTCATCCAAATCCTCCTCATCCAATGAGGTGTAAGGTGTACGACTTCTGAACCATGCCTTCAATTCAAGTTTATGAAGTTTTAATGCTTGGGCAAAATTTAAATATCTTGTCACAATAATAATGGATGATCAAATCAGAACCTTTGTTACAGCACAGATGCACAGGTAAGAGTGATTCAGAAGATTGGAGAAGACACTATTTGAGATCACTGTAGCTGTACTACAGAGTTTGGCCACCAATTGCACCCTCTTCATTAATGAGGGATCAGAAATGCCAATATTTTTTCCTTGTAAAATGTCACAATTAGTACATGATGTATGAAAAACCTTTGGAGCTTTCAAAAAGAATTAAAGCCCTCGTCCATTTACTGAGCATTTTTTATATTTTGTTTAATCAAACCACCAAATGTGACACACCATGAGATTCCAAATAAAATAAATGACGCATGGTTATTGTCTGCTAAATATTATCACATTCGTACATTTGTTTGTCTCTGTACAAGATGTCGGTATAATAGATGATTTTTCAGACAAGCTAGGCTCAAACGAAGTGGTAGTGTTTCTCATCTTTGCTTGTAGCACCTTTGACCAAGGCTGGAAAAATAAAGGAAGCCTACTATCTGCAGAAAGATGAAAATTGTTGGTGGCTCGTACGAGGATTGATTGGCTGATAATTTCTCTGGAATTTTTCCTTGATCTGTCCAGAAAGGGATCTACGGCTAAATTATTATCAATTTACAAGTATTTTATAGCCAAATTATTACCAATTTACTAGTGGCATGGTTATATGCTGCATTTAAACATATTGTTTAAGTTTCACAGATCTCTAAGGAGTTGCCAGTTAACTTTAATGCAAATGCAAAAACTTCATGATTTCCAGCCACAGAAAAATTCTGGCATTACTCCAGATGCCAGATGTTAGACATATGCTATGCTTTTACAGGTTGGTATTTGGTTATCACCAATTCAAATGCTGCATTTCCTAGTCATTTGTTAGGCTCAACAGTTCTGTAAGGAAATGACAGTTGAAGGCTGGTCCACAAACGTCAAAACTCTGATTTACAGAAGCATCAATTTTTTTTGCATTACTACATATAGTCATTTGTTAGAGTCGAACAGTTCTGTAAGGAAATGACAGTTAAAGACTGGTCTAGCAGTATTATAATTTCGAGTTACAGAAGCATCAAAATTGCTGCATTACTTAAGAAGTTGGCATATTGTATACCATTATTTTTAATCTGATTACAGATTTAGAACAGTTAAGTGAACAAATCTGTTGCATTCTAATGACATCGAAGTTGTCCTCCTTATGTTCTATGATTATTTTCACTTCATGTTTTTTAAAGTTACAATGCTGGGGTAATATCGGATATCTTGTAGCAGTGATGAAGGCATGATATTTTTTTAAGTCAAACAAATTGTAACACTTCTGGTATGATGCTGTGTATAGTTTATTGTATCAACATTCAAAATCTCACTGATCTAAAATCAGAGAAAAATCCACTATGATGATGATGGAAGTTCATCAAGTTCATTTGTTTGTGTTGTCTTCAGCAAATAATTTTTAAATGCTTTTCTGATTTTTCAACTTGGGAAAAATTAAATAAATCTATGTCAAAAGAAAATCTAGTAAAGTTTAACGAGAATTGTTTAAAGTAGTTGTATGGGATGTTAAGCATGCACACCAAGCGCTCACGTCTAGTTGGTGGATCTTTCTTAAATGATAATTACACAGTTTAGTTTCATGCTCATTTGGCTTTCAAAACCAATCAACCAAAAGTGATTGAATGGTTGCCCTTGTCTCTTGTTGATTTGTTCCTCGTAAAATTTAGAAGTAAAATTATTTAATTAGAACTAATTATTGCATTCAAAATGTTGGTTAATTTAACTTTAATTAACTAGTAGTTGAAACTCTCAGATTTTGATGAAAGAACATTTTTACAAGCTTCTCTAATATAGTTGCACAAGTTTTATGATTACAATTAAATTTTCCTGTTTTTGAATGGCATGAATAATTTTGATATTAATAAAAAACCAATTTATGTAATTACAATTTACAAATTATTTTTAAGAAAAAACAATAATTTCTTTTTTGTTTTCTAAGAGGTTATGGTAAGGAGGCTTTCATTAACTTAGCAAGTTCTGAAACTGTTTAGTGGCGCGAAGGTGTGATCTACAACGTGGGAGTGTATTTTTCCTTGCCTCTTTTAAATACTTATGGATGACAAATTCTCGATGTCTTGTTCTGAATGTCAGACATGACTTTAACAACATCCACAATTGGAATGCTTGTACCACCACCTCCTTGCAGGTGTCAGCGATTTATTCCATAGACAAAAATTCGATTCACAATTAACCTTAATGTAGCAAGATAAATTTGGATATCCTATCGATGTGGCATTTGATATCATTGTAAGACATTTAACCTGCCTGTAACAAGATATATTCGAATGGTCTATCAGTGTGGCATTTGATATCATTGTAAGACATGCACACCAATAAGTTATTCAAGTTTGATCATTATGGTGGCCTGCTTTAGATTCTGTGATCGACATCTTGTATCATTTCTTTTGGTTACCTGTGTTAATTGTTACACCAACTCAAGGTGGTGTGGGTTTGACAATGCATTGATAGGCATTGTAGACGTTGGTCATCGTAATATGATATCCACGGGAATCTCTCCAGCTTGACAGTATGCAAAACTTCATCTTATTGGCCTTCAATTACTGACAATGTGCTGAGATACACTATGCAAATCTTCGTATCGTATTGGCCTTCAATCACTGACAATGTGCTGAGATGCAGTACAGTGCATGCAAATCCCCTCGAAATAAGGGATGATGATGACCTACAGGCATTGACAACCTTGTTATGGTGGACATTTTAGCCAACAATGTACACCAATCCCTTGTCCAATGGCCCCTAGTATTGTGAGTTATGTTGAAAAACAAACACAAAAAGGACTGTTTGGTTTGCCGTTTTTGTGCTGCATTAGATTTGTGCACTAAATGGAAATACCTGTTGAACTTCTTAGTTCTAACTTCTTAAAAGAATTTCATAATAGAAAATAAAAGTTAATGACTTTTATCATTAAATTCATTATGTCACCGTAGCTATTTGCATATCTATAACTTAGACCATTCATTTACAACATTTCTGGCACAATTTTTTAGTGAAATATTCTAGCCATTATATCTTAGTGAAGTATTTGGCATTTGTAAGTTAATATGTAACAAACTAGTTATTTTATATGCAAATCTAACTGAACAATGAGTATTATATAAATTACAAATACTGTCACAGGGCAAGAAAATTGGTAATATAACTTAACAATAAATATGCTATATATCCTGTCCTGTATTGTACTGAATTTTAGATTGTATAAAAATCATCATTATAATTATGTATTCAGTTCAAAAATAACAATTTTAAATTTGACCAAAATTTATTGAAGTTGAAGACATAAATTCTCATTGTCACTAGAACTACAAACATGTAGTAAGACCTCTCTGGGAAAAGGGAAGGACAATGATATTTGTATACGCTAACTAAATCATATCTGGAAAACACAATGGCATTCAGAGCGCTTTAAATAGCTGTTTCTCCAAAATAAACAAACATCTTCAGGTATTTTGGTTCAATTGATCACTGTTCATGTATGCACACACGCAACACACAGCAGCATAACCAGGCAGTCCCGGATATCACAAATATTTGCTGCCAAAATAATGGTTCTCATCAACATTGTATTCTGCTACCACTGCAGTATGTTGAGAAGCACGTAGTAAACAAAATTACATTTGCCAATCTCCAGATCCATCAGCTAGCACACCACCAGCAGGTCCAATGTGCCACTTGGCAGAACCAGATTCGAAATGTTGGTCAGATAGGCGTTTGTAGAGCTGGCAAATACAGTGTGAAGGTTAACCTGCATCCACTTGTATAAAGCATTGTTCTTTATTAACAATGTAAATTATGGCTGTTGATAGCATCTTGCTCATAACTCAACCAAAAATATGCTAATAGATGCACATGGAAAGCAAGTATGCATTCTTTTTTGAATGTTAACATATTTTACTTGTAGTGGAAATAGGCTATGAATGCCATTCTGTAAGAGAGAATAGATTGGGGGATGGAAAGATGGCATGCAAGGCCTAAAAATATTGGAAATGAACCCGACACACTACAATTTGAAATTTTAACCTGTTCGCACACAACAACTTTTGTATGATAAGCCAGGTGCAGTCATGAGTATATGCATAAATCTTGCCTTGTGGACATGGCATGATGGAACCCTATATGTTGTTAATGACGTACTTATTAGAGCAGCTAAATCAGACATTGTCTAGTTAAATCACGTAAGATCAGAAAGTACTAAATCCAAGTCTTCGTTATACTATCGGCATGTATATATAACACAGGATCTTCGTTGTGGGGATTTTCATGTTTTAATGTCTCGGATATAATTTCACACAGGTCATTAAATGCAGCAATTTTTTTAAGAAAGTTATAATATATTGACATAGGGCAGTACTACATAAATTGCTAACTTATATATACAGAGCAGGATCTTTATTGTGGTGTTTTTCATGTTTGTATAATACCTCGGATATGTTTTAGTGTTTTTCATACAAAAACTGCCAACTTATGGTACAACAAAATGAAAAAGCTGGCAACAAGTTAGAGAGGATGCATAAATTCCATTAAAAAAACGAAGTCTTCAACCAATTCTATTAGATTTCTATAATTCACGACAGTGAAGTAACCAGTTTCTGGATTTGATTGTGTGCAAGATTTTTAATCACCGATGTTTCATATCATATTCTGTGATCCATCATCAGTTAGAATGAAAGTTCATGATTCTAACTGATGATGGATCCAAAACGTGGATGATTAAAAATCTTGCACACAATCAAATCCAGAAACTGGTTACTTCAAAATCTTCAACCATCAGGAGCGGCAGGCAGGGGCAGAGATAGCTTAGAAAAGAATGTAAAAGCTCATATGCATCGACAAAAAGAATGTAAAAGCTCATATACATCGACAAAAGAATCATAGGGTTGGTAAGAAACCATACAAGAATACATCCCATGCAGAATACAAGTTTCAACCATTGGCGGGTGCAGAGAAAGCTAAGAATCTAGGAATGAAAAAGTTCATATACAGTGAACATTAAATACCAAAAACTAAAGTTCTTAAAAGTATCAGAATACAGAAGTAGTTCTTAATATCTTATGAATAACTTATGAATAAACAAAGAATCCGAAGATTATGAATATACTAAGGTTGCAGCTTGCTCAGTGCCGAATACCCGTTGCTAGTCATCAGTATTATGACAGCTGATATATTTATCATCTGGATTACAGGTATAAAAAAGACACTAAAATGGAAAATCGAGTTAATATCATTGCAGATGATGTTGCAATGACAATGACGCAAAAATCACATCAAACTATCTTGTCACCAAAATTTCTGTTTCTCGCATAAATAAGCAATCTGTCTTATAGATTTCTACAAGTATTTTACCTTCCAATTCCATGGTACTGCCACAGTTCTTGTTCTGGCCAAATAACTCTGTTTGTGTTGCACATTTATGGGACAAATTAGATATTTTACAAAGAAAAACACCAACCTGGACGAGGCTTTTTTCCACCTGTGTCAAATTTAGACAATGAAGGAAACAATTGCCACTCACAATAAAGATTAATGCAAAAACATAGGCATTTAATGGAGAAATAGAGAGAGATTTACTCTAATGCCTACAATTTTTACCCAAAATAAAACCATGAAAAAATGGGCTAACAAAATTTTTATGGGGGATGTAAGCAACCGCTGATATCAGGTGTTGATTACTTTTAGCAATGACACTAACACATCACCTATGCCTTTTGCACATGTTAAATTTAGACACTGACAGCAAAGCTTCACAATAAATTACTTAGTAAATGCAGCGTAGCAGTTATGATGAAGTATTTTTCTCAGTTAAATTGAAAGCAAAACTTCACAATGAATTACTTGGTACATGCAACATAGCAGTTACGAATAAATTTGTGGTAAAAATACACTGATTCGCATTATCATGCATAGGCAGAATTGAATGATAGTAAACTCAACCGTGCACTTGAGATTTGTATCAAAACAATTTAGAGAATGCAACTTTAGTAATGGACTTGACCGATGCATTAAAAATGTATTCTAAAAACATAAGACACCCAAATCTCTTTGAAAATCCTCCCGTTGAGCTAAGAATTCAAAATGTATTCTAAAAACATAAGACACCCAAATCTCTTTGAAAATCCTCCTGTTGAGCTAAGAATTAATATGGATTTGCAAATAAAAATGTGACCCCAAAGGCACCATAGGAAACTTTGGGAACAACACAGCAAAAATTGGTCATACTGAAGCTTGTATCACTTTATCTCAAACAATATTAATCGATAGATGGGTCATTTTTTCTAATATGGTTGATTGGAATAGGGTTTTTGAAGGAGGGCCATATTTTTACAATCATGTTGGGCTCTTTATTAAACCCTGGCGTACGGGTTTTAATTCGGTTGAAGAGCTGCCTTCTCGAGTTCTTGTTTGGGTTCGTTTGCCACGGCTACCTCTGGAGTTTTGGAGAGTAGATATTTTACAACAAATTGCTGCTTTTTTGGGGAAGTCTGTCGTGGTTGCCCAACAAACCCTTGACAAGAGGGTGATTTCTTTTGCTCGAATATAGGTACAGATTGATTTGAATATTCCTTTGCCGGATTCATTGGAAATTTGTCTTGGTTCTTCTTCATTGATTCAGCAGTTGGATTACGAATCTCTGCCTTTTTGGTGTCGAATCTGTCATGAGTATGGCCATCTTCAACGACAATGCTTGAAGGTTCATAAAGATTCTAGCTCTATGAATTCCCCTTCTTCTTTGTCTTAGCCTGTTGGTAAAGAGGACAAGGGGAAAATTCCCATGAGGGAGAGGGATTCGGGTAAGGGTAATGATTCGAGTAAGGATAAGGATGGTTTTGTGCCAGTCAAAACTAGGGCTAAGGGAAGGGGTCAGAAGAGGACTTTACGACAAATTGATGAGGGCTTTAATCGATTTGAAGTGTTAGATACTTTAGCCTTGGAGGAAGGGACCCCTTCGGATATCTGTTTTGCAGTTGTTGGTATGGGTATGGAGGTTGTGTCAGTTCCAGAGACTGGACATATTCTACATGGAGTGCAAGATCAACATGCCTTGAATGATCCTTTACAAGATGATTTGGTTTTGGTTGATTTCGCTAATGAGGTTTTAGCTAAGAAGGATAAGGGGTCTTCTCAGGGCTTCGAGGTGCAACAACGCCCTCTTAAGAAAGGTCCTTCTGGTAACTATAAAAAAGGGCGTAAGACGGATCTCGAAAAGATTAAGATTGTTGGAGATTTATTGGTGGAATCGAGGTTGATCAAACCCATTGATGTTCACTTTTCTCAACCCCTTCATGATTATTCTATCAAGGAATGTAAGGGGGTTGAATAGCACCCCTCGTCAAAAGGCTATTCACGACTTGGTTGCAGTTCATTTGCCAGAGATCTTTTGTGTTCAGAAGACTAAGGTTTTTGTTGATGTTATGCTTCAGTCTGCTTCTCGTATCTAGTATTTTGGTCAGTGTCAGTGCATTGGATCTCAGGGCAATTCTAGAGGTTTGGCTCTTTTTTTGGGACCCATGCAAGATCACTCCATTGTGGTTCTAGCCATTCTTCTATATCCATGGTTGCTTATGCCTTGGATTCTGGTGAGACTATTCTTATTTCTAATATTTATGCTCCAACTAATCTTCGTGGTAAAATCCAGCTTTGGGCACATTTAAGGCATGCTCGTTCTTGTGCTCCTTATCTTCCTTGGATCTTAGGTGGTGATTTTAATTTTGTGTTGAGTTTGGAGGAGAAAAGAGGGGGGCTGCCTAGGTTAGGTCCAACATCGGATCTTTTTCGGGCTCAGGTGGATTCTCTTTCTCTAGTGGATGTTAAGCCTTCTAATGGGACCTTTACTTGGAATAATACATAGAGTGGAGAGGAAGTGATCTCTGAACGGTTGGATAGGTTTTTGGTCTCCTTTTTTTGGGTGGGAAATGGATTGGTTACTAGTTCATAAATTCTTGACTAGAGAGGGTCTGATCACTGACCAATTAAATTATGTGCCTCTACTCTTGCTGTTCCAAAGAATCCTCCTTTCAAGTTTCAACTTATGTGGCTCTAGGACTCTTCGCTGCATGACGAAATAGCTAAGTGGTGGAGAGAGGGTGACCCTACTTATGGCACAACTATGTATTTCTTTGTAAACAAACTTCAATATGTCAAATATCACCTTAAGAGATGGAATACTTTATGTTTTGGTAACCTTAAGTCCAGGAACCAGACTGCTCTTGATCGTCTTTCCATGATTACTCGTCAAATCTGAGATAATGGTTTCTCCAATGCTCTTGGAAAAGCTAAAACCCATGCTATTCGTAATGTGGAGGAGTTGGAGCTTGGTGAGGAGATTTATTGGAAATAGAAGGCTAGGATTGATTGGCTTCAAGAAGTGGATAGGAATACTGCTTTCTTTCATCATTTTGTTCAAGCTCGTCGCAATAAGGGGTACATTTCCTCCTTGGTTACTTCAGAAGGGATTCAAGTTTCTTCTCTTTCGGCTATGTCTCGCAAGGCTTGTCAGTTTTACTCGTCACTTTTTGCTGAAGATTCTCTCCTGCTGCCGAGGAGCATTTGATCCTTTCTTGTATTCCCTCTCTAGTCACTAATGTGATGAATTCTTCTCTCCTCCATCCAATTTCATTGGCTAAGCTAGAAGAGGTTGTGTTTGGGATGAACAAAGGTAAAGATCCAAGCTCAGATGGTTTTCCTGTTCAATTTTTTCAGAAATTTTGGGATATTATTAAGTTGGATCTGTTGGAGGTTGTTCACGAATCTCTGAGTAGTAAGCAGATGCTTCCAGCCTTGAATTCTATCTTCTTGGTTCTTATTCCCAAAAAGGAAGGGGTTGATAAGCTTGAATTTTTTCACCCTATAGCTCTTTGTAATGTGGTTTATAAGATTATTACTAAATTGATTGCAAAGAGACTCAAATCTTATCTTCTTGTTGTGATCTCTGAGGAACAAGGGGTTTTTGTGGCTGGTAAACAAATTTTGGATGGGGTGGTGGTGGCTTATGAGGTTATTCACTCGATGGAAGCTTCTAAGGAGAGATCTATGTTTATCAAATTGGACATGGCTAAGGCTTATGACAGAGTCAAATGGAGTTTTTTTTTCAGAAAATACTTTTAGCCTTTGGTTTTAGTCCATAATGGGTGAACTGGACTATGAGTTGTGTTTCTTCTTCATCTTTCTCGGTTATAGTGAATGGAGAACCTTCAGATCCTTTTGGTGCTTCCAGAGGCCTTTGCCAAGGGGATCCTCTTTCCCCTTACTTGTTTATTATTATGGCTAAAGGTCTAGGTCATTTTCTTAAGTATCAAGCTTCTCAGGGCTTAATTCATGGATGACAATGTGGCAATGGTTTGCCACAACTCTTACACCTTCAATTTGTGGATGACAATACTCTTATGGGCTTATCTCGTCTCTGAGAGGTTGAATCTTTTAGGCAAGCTTTGGATATTTATCTTGCTGCTTTTGGTCAGAAAGTCAATGAGCATGTCTTCTATTTTCTTCTTTAATACTCATTAGGCCATTCAAAGGTGTATTGCCGACGTTCAGCGATTTCAGATTGGGTCTCTTCCCTTTATTTATTTGGGCATTCCTCTTATCGTTGGTCATCATGCCATATCCTCTTGGCAGATTTTGCTTGACAAGTTGCGTTAGAAGGTTAATCACTGGACTCATCGTTGGTTATCTACCCTTGCTCGATTGACTCTTTTAAAGTCTATCATTCAAGCTCTTCCTATCTATATATGTTTTGTTTAGGCTGCTCCTATGTATTTCCTTCAGGAATTTGATGCCCTCTCTAGACTATTTCTTTGGAGTGGTAATTTATCAAATGCTAAATGGAGCCTAGTTAAGTGGGAAACGATGTGTAGACCTAAGAACGAGGGCAACCTTGGTTTACGTTCTGCTATTTTGAATGGGCAAGTTCTTGCTGCTAAGTTGTATTGGCGCTGGTGTTTTAGCCAGAATCAGCTTTGGGCCCATATTCTCACCCATAAGTATCTTCAAAATGTTAATGTGTTTGATGTTCCCTGCTTTCCTTTGGTGGGAAGAGGCTCTATGATCTAGAATACGTTAAAACCGGGGGCTCAGTTGGTTAAGAATGGTCTCTTTTGGATTTGCCATTTTGGATCTCAAGCTTTCTTTTGGCTGGACTCTTGGGATGGTTATCCTTCTATCCTTTCTACTCAACCTCACCTGTAGCCTCTTTGTGATACTTTTACTGCGGCTGGCTGGGATACTATTTCTTGTTATAAGATTGCCCATAATTATGGTTCGATAGTCTATTTCCGTTGGAAACTTCCTTCTGAATGGTCTCTAGGAGGTTTAGAAGCAGATAGGCAAGAGTTGACACATATTCTAGCGTCTCGTGAGTGTCCTACCTTGGTTGGGAATGATGTTTTGGCTTGGACTAGCAATGATTTGTCTGGTAAGTTTTTTGTTTCTGCTGGTTATGTTGAGCTGGTGTGGCAAACTTTTGGGAATATTCAAGTTCCTTGGTGGAAGCAAGTTTGATACAAGTTCTCATGGCCCAAGTGCAGTTTTTTTTTGTGGTTGGTGGTCCACAACTGTGTCTTACTTGGGATAATTTATGCAAACGTGGCTTTCAGGGCCCCTCAATGTGTGTTCTGTGTCGTAAATGTGAAGAGAGTGTCTCTCGTCTCTTTTTCCAATGTTCCATTATGCGACATATTTGACACCTTTGGTGGGATGTGTGGAATCAAACTTGTTGGCATGTTTCTTCTTTGGCTGCCCCTATCAAAACTTCTTTTCTTCAAGTTGCTTGTACTCTTGGCCTTGTTAGGGTTTCAAGCAGATCCGAAGCAAATATGAACTAACAATTATATACAGATTTAAATACAAAAGATAAAGAAATAAAACATGACACAGATAACACAGAGATTTAACGTGGTTCACCCAGAATGGGTTACGTCCACCATACATAGCCGTCCAATCTTTCTTATTATCCAGCAAAAATAGTACATCAACCTTGCAATGCCTTAAGCATCCCAGCCGCTTATAACATGTGTTTTTAGGGCAACAAACAAAGTCGGCCTTTTTAGGGTTTTATTACAATGTCAGTTTTCATCAACAAAAAAAGGGCAAAAAAATACGTGCTGAATGTACGGTACTTTGCTAATCAGTCGCCACATATCAACAAGTCCCTCCTTTATTAACTAGCATATTTGGTTGGAGAGGAATCGTCGGATATTTTAGGATATGTTGTTGGGATTTCACCACTTGTGGTGGAAAATTCTCCACTCCTTGGAAGAAACTGTTTCAGCAAAATGTGATTTGATGGAGGCTATGGATCTGGGTGAGGTTAGTTTCTATAACCGTTTCCATCTTCCTCCTCCGCAAAGCTAGATTATGAGAAAAAGATGTAGACACCCTCTTTGGAAGATCAATAGGGTGGGGAGGTGGAGTCCTCCTCCACAAGGTGTTCTAAAAATCAACAAGAACGGGTCTTCTAAGGGAAATCCCAGTCCTGCTAGAATTGGTGGAGTTGGTAGAGATAACTTGGGTACTGTTCAATTTCTTTTTTCTGTTTATAAAGTTCATCATACTAATAATTGATGGAGGCTCTTTCTAATTTATATGCTGTGGAGCATGCTTGTGCTCTTGGCTGGCACAGGGTCATTTGTGAATCAAATTCGCAGGTAGTGGTGCACTTGTTGTCTCAGCATCATTCTGAGGATGTTAGTTGGCAGTTAGCTCTGGTTGTGAACCAAATTCTTGATTTGTGTGCTTCTTTGGATTTGCTTTCTTTCATACATATTCTTCGAGAGTGGAATGGAGTTGTAGATTGTTTGGCCAAATGGGCTTCTGATCACATGCATAACTATAATATTGTGGATAAGGGTCAATTATCTTTGGATTTGTCTCAACCATTGTATTTCTTAGTCGATCTTGATAGGGTTGTTTGATGCCCTTGCTTTGTATTCCTTCTTGTTTTGAATAAATTTTTACCCCTTTTATGATGGGTAGTAAAGGATTTGAACACCTTGTGCCAAAAAACTTATGTGGTAGAATGGGCATTAGGATTTGCAATTAAGCATTGGTATTGCGGAAGAGAAGAGCAATGTACATTGTAGGTACAATTTATCAAATTGAAGGCACTAAGGTTGCACATAGGATGAGGATAAATTCCACTAAATTGTAGCTTGTTACATGGATAGAGTCATGTTACTCAAATCACAAATTAGATATTCTAAAGTAAACCAATGTGATCTTGATTCCCATTGATCTACTACTACTTTTGGCCATATGTGGAAATTAATGGAATTCATTTCTTCTTTCTTTATAGAAGCAATTATGAGAAAGTGTTATGAAAATATTCCAGTATGTATAAAATGCTACTTCCAAAATAAACAAACAAATTTTTTTTAGAAGGAATTATGAATGAGAAATCCCCTAGGCTAGCTTGTATAAATTTCAGCTTTATATCTAGGGAAATTGACATCTTATCAAACATGGCATTATTAAGATCTAATGCCCATTCATATAGTTTATGTTTTGCTTAAGCCACCTAGAGACATCGATGAGCCCATTCAATGTCATAGTATATTTTAGATTGTATAAGACAAAGAAAAGTGTTGTAAGATACTCATTGATTGGAACTAGGTACTCAAAAAATGTGTAAGAGTTTATTGAGGGAATATGGTGACATTATGTGCAATGATATCCCTCAAGGGTTGTCACAACATTGCAACATAAGCCATCATGTGGACCTAGTTCCAAGAGTCAACTCACTTGATAATCCTCCATATAGATCACACCTAAGAGCTAAGTCCAAGTTTGTACACAATATTAATCGTATTGGTATTGGAAAAGGTCAATAAAAGGATGATGTGTACAAACTCCACAACAATTAAAAAGATCACCATCATGTATCATTTCCCTTTGCCACAAATGGATTATCTAATCTAGATATCGTCAAATCTACATCTGGGAGGGAGATGAATAGAAGATTGCATTTGAGAGAAAAGAAAGGTTGTATGAGTAATTGGTTATTCCATTCAACTTAACAAAATTTAATGGCAAATTGATAATCACATATCTAGATGATATACCCATTTTTAGGAAAATGAAAAATTGTTGATATACCTTGTGTAGTTTTAATATAAGTAGTCAAAGTTTGGGGGTTTGAAATCTCCAAGTATGATTTTAAAATGGACCCCAAAAAAGGTTAAAGCAATCGTGAATTGCTAATGCTTTGAAAGTTGTTTAAGGCCTAAAGTTTCCATGGGTTGACAAGCTTTATTAAAAATTAATTGTAAAATTCATCAACATCTATGACCAATCAGTAAGTCAACACAAACTAATGAGTTTATGCAGTTGCCAATGATATCAAAAGAAACTTGAACCAAAGGGTAAAAATGGACAATCAAATTGGGTACTTGACTAGTTACGTAATTGAAGCACACTACGAATTTGACGCCAAGAAAGACATATCCAAATGGTGGGGATTTCGACAAGCATGGAGAGCTTGCTAAAGTCCTAGAAGAGGAAAGTTTTCCAAGGGTAGTAATTAAAATATACGATTGTATTGATGATTATTGATACCTTAGCAACCCTAGGATTATTTTTGGTGTCAGACCAATTTTCCAAAATAGCACATTACATGCCATGTTGAAAGACTAATGATGCATCTCATGTGGTAAATCCATTTTTCTCTCAAATAGTAAGATTGCATGGATTTTTATGTAATACAATGACTAACCAAGACACCAAGTTTATAGGTCATTTTTGGAGGGCCTTTTGGGGGAGAAAATGGGAACTAGGCAAGATTCAAGCTTTATCTATCATCCAGATACCAATGGGTAACCAAAAGTGGTCAACAAGAGTTTGGGCAACCTAATGAGGTGTCTACTTGGAAACAAGCCTAGGTAGTCGTGAAGGCAAAAATTGCATATAATGACTTAGCCAAAATATAGGAAAAGCTCCCCTCTAGGTGGTATTTAGCTGCAATCCTTGAGGGGTGGTAGAACTAAGAGATCACATTCAGAACCAAATATAGAGTGCAAAAGCACTAGAGTTCACCACACATATATAGGATGTCCATAGTGTAGTTAGAAAATTCCTAACTAAAACTACTCAAAATAAAAGGAGCATGTACATAAGAAGAAAATAAACAAGGATTTTGTAGTTAGCAACTAATTTTGGCTCATCTTCAAAATGAAATCTTTCCAAGAAGCACCAACAACAAACCATGTTGTGGAAGAAGATTGAACCTTGCAAAATAAGATTTCTCCTTATAGAAATGAGTTAAACTTTTGAAAGGCTCGGGCATCTATCTAATCTTCAACATTGTAGATCTTCATGAGTACCATAACAAATTGAAAGACACTAAAGAACCCAATGGAACACCTATGTGGCCTATCTCTAGATTGGAAGAACAAAATTCTGATCAACATGGGAGAATAGTTTGACTAGATATTACAAAGTACCCTCTAAAAGAACTCACAATAAGGAATATATGGAGTAACTTGTAAAGTGGAAAGGCAAGAGCACCAAAGAGGAAGCATGGCTCACTCCATTAAAAAGTTGATTGAAGATTTTATTGATGCGTTGTGCGTAAGGGTTACCCTTTTCTTGGAGTGATGCAACAACATCCTTGGTTCACTTACAATCCTACACCATCAAAAAATATTTGTTATCTAATTTAGTGTTGTAGATTTCCTTTTGAACATTTGGACTTGAGCTTTGTGCTTTCTCCAATCTCTTTCATTAGGCACTAGATTACATTTTCATTAACATAATATCATCGAAATGAGGCCATTTTATGCAATAACAAATTATCTTTCAATAAGGGGCCAACACTTGTGCAAGGTACTAGGTTGGGGTTTATACACACGCCTTCCTCCTTATTTGGATCATTGCCCACTCCAATTTTTTTTTTCCATCATAACTATCTTAGATTTTTGGTATTTGACCTTGTGCCAAGTATCAAGTATGTGGATCAAGTTGTATGGGCATTGAATTTGTCCATACGAACTAGCAATTGCACCTTAAATGGGCATACTAATAGTAATGCATAAAGGAATATAATTTGTTTACACAATTGAGTACAATCCATTAAAACACAATGATAATCCTTCTATAATGAAGATGAGCACTTTAGTAATAGTTTCATGGAATATTCAACTATTTTTAATCGACATGCAAGTGTCGGCTCTTATACTCTTCGGCCTAAATGGTGAGCTAAGACTATAAGTGATCTTCATCCGAATGAGCTCATTGAGGGTAGGTCTTCTAGAAATAAGAGCAAATAGAAAAAGTCAAGCAACTTTGCTCTCATGGCCAACATTCATAGTGTTTTTGAGCCCCAAAATTTTTGAGGCTAAAGGAATTCCTGAGTGGGAAAAGGCTATGGAAGCTAAACACCATAGTCATCTGAAGAATAATAGTTGGGTCCTTTCTAATCTTCCACCAGGGAAGAAGCCCATTAGCTGCAAATGGGTGTATAAAGCTAAGTACAAAGCTGATAGAACCCTTGACAACTACAAATCTCGTCTCATTGCTAGGGGGTTCTCACAAAAGGAAAGCATTGACTATGAGGAGACTTTAGCTCCTACAACCAAGATGAGTACCATTCGGCTTGGGCCAACCTTAAATAACACACACTAAGCTTTGACAAGTGTGTGTTGTGTTATGTGGGCCTCGCTTCTAAATTCCCCTTTCCGTTTCGTCCAATTATTTCCATTGCACCAACTCCAGTATTTCATCGACTACATTGCCCTTTCACTGCACATTCACCGTGGCTTTCAATTAATGCGTACTCCTCTATTTTATTTGTGATAGAAATCTTTTTTTTTTCTCATGTTTTATTTCGCTAAGTTGTGCAAATGTGTAAAATTTTAATAAATAATCGGTGAGAATATTATCAATATTATTTTTTCATATATTGAAGGTTTTTAAAATTATTTATTTTATAATTTTTTATATATAATAAAATATGAAACATAATAATAAATTTTTATTCAAAATTGATAAAATATTGAGATGGCGTGAACAATCGAAGACTTGAATCTGCATCTAGCGTAGTATGGAGAAAGCATCACAGAGCAGGACAGTGGGAACAGAGTTGCATGTAGAAGAGTAGGCATCTATGATCGTGAGGTTGAGGAGGATTTTCCTATGGAGGCCATTTGAGATCAAGCGACAAAGGAAAAGTGGAGGACTTCGAATGTAGAGGTCACAATTTTCAACCCCATCCAATGGCAAATTCCAAGTTGAACTGAACCCTAATCAGTTGCACCAACCATCGCATGTGGCTCAGTGGGCTTTTGAGGGGGGTAGATGGGTTGACAAATGCCTTCCCTACTATCAAAACCAACAACGTGTGGATCCACAGATGGGCAGAGGACAAAACACTAGGCATAAGCAGTGGTCGACTAAGAGATTGGGTCCTCCATGGACTAGGTATAAGGGGAATACTTAGCACAATGTTAGGAGATAAGATCTTCCTCCTAGGACAAGCATTGTAGAGCATCTCTAAAGGAATGGGTTCAAGAAAGGTAGGAGTGGGTGGTTCAGGCAAACAAAAATTCCTAAAGCAGATCAGGTTGACAATTGGAGATCCAGGAATCCAATGCATCCTCCCCAAACCAACAAAGAATGGAAAAGGAAGGTGAGTTTCAAAGAGGACGACAAAAACTCACAAAAACCTATTGGACCACAAGATCACGCAAGTGAAACACCCCTCTCTACAATCCATTTGGAAGGTGATAAAATCAGAAAGATTAGGGATAGTATTTAGAGTGAAGGGTTGTTTGTAAAATGGGGAGGTGGTCATTGGGGTAGAGGAAATTTTGCAAATTGGTGCAAGGATCAATGGGGTGATGGAATTAGGATAAATTTTCTCCCTAATTACTACTACCTGGTTGAGTTTTTGGATAACAAGGATTAATGGAAAGCCCTAAACAATGGCCCATACATGTTGGATGGTATTGGAGTTCATTTGATTGAATGGAATCCCAACTTTAACCCTAGGACTCATACCCTTCCTGACAGTCCAACATGGGTAAGGCTTTACAACATTCCAACAAAATATTGGAATATGGAGAAGCTTAAAGAAATTAGTAAAAGCCTTGGAACCTTCATCTTAGCATATGACATCTTGGAAGATAGGATCTGGGGAAGCTTTGTCAAATTATGTGTCAATGTTGGTCAGATCTCATCCATTCCAAGAAAAGTCAGAATATTGGGTGCTAGGGAGGTGTGGACTCAGAGGATTGACAAAGAGGATCAAATGTTTATTTGCCCCAAATGCTTCTCTAGAGAACATATAGGTTTGGAATGTAAACTCACTGCAAGAGTCTCTAAAGCATATGCATGTACCCAAAGTAAGGATTTGAACATTGTGGGGAACATTGTTAAACCTAGCGTAGTTGGCCATGTTAAGGATCCTCTCATTGATCTAAAAAATCTAGGTTGGGTGGATGAGGACAAGGGTTCTATAGGGTCACAGAGGGGGCTGTCGATTGATAAAATTATGGGAGCCTCGACTGTTACACCTATCCCCATCTCTAAACCATTCCAGGAACCACTAGATGACACAAAGTAGGTTAATTCATAAGCAAAATTGGGAGGTAGTGCAAAAGACCTACAATTATTGCTAATGGAAACTGAATCTTTACAATCTGAGAAAGAAATGCAGATGAAAGATCTCCCAGTGTCACAAGGAGATGGGGTGGTTTCAATTACTATGGGGGAGTCGAGAGAAGTAGCCTCCACTAGGGGACTAAAGCAATTGGTGCAGGAGATGCAGGGGGCAACCCAAATCCAGTCAACAATACACCTCCCGATATTATGAGAGGATGAATAGATATTTGTAGAGCACAATGGAGATACAGTCATAGAAAATATGGACCCTCAGTTGGAAGCCATTGGGGAAGAGGAGCCGAATCTGAATGGGATGAAGAGGACGAAATTGAAATTGAAGAATTAGGAGACTGCAACATAAAAGGGTTTGAGGTTACTACTTCCAAAATCAGTAAACCCAACATAAAACCCAAAGGGAGGAGAGGGCGCAAATCTAACAAAAATATGCTGTAAATAACTACAAAAGCTACAAAGCAAAACAAACTTTTAGCAGGGAAGGGTGCTCCCCTTCCCCAGGGGCAACAAGGATCACAACCTTGAATGTTAGGGGCTTAAATTCCCCTGACAAGGGGTGCCTAATTAAGCGCTAGATAGATGAGGCAAAAGGGGATATATGGTTATTGCAAGAAACTAAGTGGAGTAGGGTTGAAATTAATAAAAAAAGATGAGGATGTGGAAGCAGTGGTCTGGGCAATTTGTAGAAGCTGAGGGTGCATTAGGAGGGATAGGCATTATTTGGACTCTGTTAGCAGTAAAAGGAGAAGTATTGGGCGGGGGAAGGAGCTGGAAACATACTAAGATAACAATTCTAAGGAATAATGAGAGTTTCTTCATCTTTAATGTGTATAGTCCTATGACCATTACTGATAAGAGGGAGCTTTGGAACCTAATCACAAGCAAGTTGGAAGGTAGTAGCAATGAAAGGAGCATTATAGCAGGTGATTTCAATGCCATTTTGAATGATCAAGAAAAGATGGGAGGTATATAGAGACCCAATACAATTCAAAGGGATTTTCAGAGGTTTGTGGACCAGAATCAGCTCATGGACATTATTCCAAAAAATGGTCTATATACTTGGTCAAATAGGAGGGCAAGGTTCACAAATATTGCTGAAAGGCTAGATAAATGTTTGGTGTATGGGGATTGGATTATGCAAGACCCTCTTATGGAAGCTTCCATCCTTCCTCTTATAGGCTCGGATCAATTTCATGTTCGATTGACAACATCACCTTGTCATTCTAGGGGAGGCATCCCTTTCAAATTTGAGAAAATGTGGAGCAGAGGTGACAAATTACAAAATTTGATTGCAACTTGGTGGAATGAGATTGATGTGGGAAATAATTCACACCTCTACAAATTATGCAGGAGGCTAAAATACATCAAGACAAAACTCAAGGAGTGGAACCAAGATCAATTCAAAAACATATTTGCTGAAAGAAGAAGAGTGGAGGCAGATCTTGAAAGGATCAATGAAGTTGTGATCAACAAAGGAATGGATAATTTAGATTTCCTAAGAGAAAAGTTGCTAAAGGAAGAACTCAATGAAATACTAAAAAGGGAAGAAATACATTGGCAACAAAAATCTAGAGAGATTTGGCTCAAGGAAGGGGATAGGAACACTAAATTATTTCACATATTTGTAGTTGCTAACAGAAACAAGAACAGGATCTCTGAAATTAGGAGATCGGATGGCAGCTTGGCCCAAAACTCAGAGGATGTCAGTAGAGAGGTTGTAAACTATTTTGAATCGATCTTGAATAGAGACAATCAGCTGGACAGAAGTGTTAGGGATAAGATTTTGGATTCCATCCCATCTTTGATATCAGAAGAACATAACATGAACTTATACAAAATGATCAATGTGGAGGAAGTAAAAAAAGCTACCTTTCAACTCAACCCGGACAAGGCCCTGGGGCTAGATGGCTTTCTTGTAGCCTTCTTCCAAACTTATTGGGGCATTATTGGAAAGGATCTTCATCTGGCTGTGGAAGAATCTAGAAGGAATATGACAATGCTGGGAGCAATTAATCACACCTTTCTAGCTCTAATCCCAAAGAAGAGATGCGCTCAAGATATGGACGACTTTAGACCAATTGCCTTATGCAATACAATATACAAGATAGTCACTAAGCTCATTGCAAATAGGTTGAAAATGATCCTTAATCACATCATATCTTATGAGCAGAGTGGGTTCGCCCCTGGGAGATCAATTGTGGAGGGTATCACACTAATACATTTGGACTAGATTTTCGATTGAGGTTTTCAACGGAGAAGGTATATTGTGGCCAAATTTGATTTTTTTTTGAAAAAATTCCTGCATTCATCATAATTCTGATGGAAATTACCCATTTGGTTTCAACGAGAAGGCATTAGCAATGAGAATTTTCTTTTTTTCAAAAAAGTGCTCGAGTTCGTCGTAATTCCGACGACAGCGACCATTACAAAATTAAAAAAAGAGGTGGGGAATTCATTTGTGAATTGCAATCCCACGTAGGCATCCATGCAACTTCAACCCCCAAGAACATCAAACCCGTGTCGAAGGCAATCCCACGCAGGAGGTAGATTCAAATTGCCCTAGTTTTTAATTTCATGTTGCAAAAAATATACATGTGGTGGTTAATTGTCCTAGTTTAATCTCGTAAAACTATAGAATTGTGATTGAGGAGTGGGCGTTCAATTTTGTATCAGCAATCCCTTCCTCCCGTATGCGCGCGTGTTAATTGTTCACATGAGATCACATCTCTTTGCGGCATCGTATCAAACAATTCATGAGCCTTGTCCATGTTTCCACATTTTGCATTCATGTCAAGCAGGGCATTTGCAAGTACAACACCTAACAAAATTCCTCTATCTGTTATACTTTGATGGATGTCCATACCTTGTTCCAAAGCTCCCATTTTTGCACAGGCAGGGAGGATGTTGGCAAAGGTTGTGGAATTTGGCTTTATGCCTTCCAATTTCATTTGCTTGAAAGTGTCTAAAGCCTTTTCAACAAATCCATTTTGTGCATATCCAACAATCGTTGCAGTCCACGAGACAACATTTCTTTCATGCATTCTATCAAATAGTTCACGTGCCTTGTCTATGCTTCCACATTTTGCATACATGTCTACCAGGGCAGTTACAACTACAACATCTGACAAAATTTCTCTATCCTTTATGCTTCGATGAATGTCCATACCCTGTTCCAAATCTCCCATTTTGGCACAAGCAGGGAGGATAGTAGCAATGGTCATGGAATTTGGCTTTACACCTGCCAATTGCATTTGCTTGAAAGTTTCTAAAGCCTTCTCAACAAATCCATTTTGTGCAGTTGCAACTACATTTGACAAAATTCCTCTATCTTTTATGCTTTGATGGACGTCCATACCCTGTTCCAAAGCTCCCATTTTGGCACAGGCTGGGAGTAGGCTGGCAAACGTAACTAAAGAAATGCAATGATCAGCTCCAAAGACATCAAACCACTACTAACAAAACCAAGAGTCTAAAATATGATAGGGAATAGTGTGAGTTGTCCTGAAATAAAATATTTTATTTTCAATTTCAACTAAAACATAATTACTCAGCCATTTAATGTTATTAATAAGTGTTTAATTTATGAAAGAGATAAATGGTTGGCCACAAGTACATGAGTTACTAAATGCACACAAATAAGTGAATTTGATATTCAAAACTATCTACAATGAATTCAATTCTTGTCCATTAGTCATTTATGTTTGCAATAAGCATCTTTCTTTGTTTTTCTTAATCTTTATTCATAGTTATGTGCATATTTCACATTCTATAATTAGGATATCAATTGCTATGGCTGAACACTAGCATGATGTTTGTGTTGTGGTATAGATGCGTGGAAACATAATTATGGGATTGTTATATTATAGAGATCATAAATCTAGATATCGCATATTAGTTCTAGCTCTTCTTGGATTGAGTCTAAAGTTGACATACAGTCATAAAGCCATTATTAGTAGATCTATCCATTTCTAGTAAAGACAATTGAGAAAGTCATTTTGATATTGAGAGTTTCTTTTCTGTTTACCTATTGATCATTATTAAGCCATAATATTTAGGTCTATTTATCTCTCTTGCAAAACCTCTGTAAGTGTCCTAGATTGTCCCTACTACTCACTCTTCAATTCAGAAACATGGAGTTCTAAAGATTTGTTGCACAAGATGGTGTTGAACATATCAACAAGGCTAGCATGGAAGGCATGTTCAAGCTTCCACTTGTACAACTTACAACAAATGATTTGTTGATAGAAGAAATTCTTGAAATAGGGATACAATTGAAAGACAAGTAAGTACATACAAACCTCCTCAGTTGAAAGTAAAATCTCTGTATAAAAAGAGTACATTGAATCCCAATCCATAAACACAATAGAGATACCGATGAAGACTTAATTGGATGTAGCATGTCGCACCAAAGTTGTTAGAGTATGCTAAGCTAGTACATAATGTTTCGTAAAGCCATATTAGTATTTTACCCAGATCATTATCTACCAAAACTAACTATAGTAATCCTTTTGAGGATTCATTTCATGGTGCTAGATCTTCATTTAGTTCCACTTCTTGTTGGAGAAAAGAACAATTATTTCTTGAGGTAGATGAATATCCCATCAACAAAGGACAAGACCCTTTCTAGAATATTACAAATTCTACTCCAACAAAAGATCATGGGGGTTTCACTAGAGATATTGAATAAGAGATAGACTTCTACTGCTACATTAAAAGCATTGGCATGTTCTTCATTTATTGATGTAAACTCTCTATGACACCACCACAACCAACAAAGGTGTATAAAGTTGTTTGAAATGCATGGATTTTTAGGATTGTCCTTTGAGAAAACAAAATTAAATTATGGAAGCAGGATCTGCCAGCTCTTGAGGGAATCTTGATGAAAAATAATTGTAAATTATTCGGGCGAGCTTATATGCAAAAACTCATGCTTTCTGATGGGTCTATGTACAAAAATAAGCATGAATTAAGTGGTAAAGGGGCTTCTAGAAACAAGAGGGATAGAGAGGCAGTGGAAGTGAAAACTTCTAGTGTTGTGTCTGCTCCATCTTAGAATGGGAATGGTGAAGGTGCTGTAAGAGGAGCTGAGAAGGGTGTTGGAAGAAGTGGGGGTGTTTACATTCCCCCATTTAAGCTGGCTCAAATGATGAAAGATGTGGAAGACAAGAGCAGTGTGGAATACCAACGCATGACATGGGATGCCCTTCAGAAGAGTATCAATGGGTTAGTAAACAAGGTAAATGCATCTAACATCAAGAACATCATTCCAGAGTTGTTTGCAGAGAATCTCATCCGTGGGAGGGGTCTATTTTGTAGGTCTTGTATGAAATCCCAAATGCCATTTAGAGTTCTGTACTTGACAAGTAATGGATAAACAATGTTAGGAGGAGAAAATATTGAAGGCCAAGTGCAGATTGTGATAATACTAGATCAATGAATCTTGTTATTTATTGAGTATTTCTTGTTTTCCACATTGTGTGATGTACCATAAGCAAACTAGAAATCTAAATTAAATAAGATGCTTTGTTCAATGATGATAATTTCTATTTTCTTGCCTGTGAAGAAAGACCATGTCAGACAATATCAACAAACAACAAAATAAGGAGACAATTGCTAGATTGTGGTCTAACTTGAAAAGAAATGGTGATGGAAAATGTTATTGACCGTGCAAAATTTCTAAGGGGTTAAAGACTAGAAGACTTCTAATCAAAACAACAAAGAAACATTGTAGGCTGCATGGTCACATTGAAGGTGGACATGATTATCATCCATTGGTAAGTTTTTCATTATATCGTTTTGACAATTTATATACATAATAAATCACGTGATGATAAGATCATGATCACGGTTTATTTATGTTGGCATTATGTGAACTGGTATGAGGACATAATGATACTGTATGTTGTCATTGATGTCAAATATACTGAATAAGAGAGAACCAGTAAAGAACCAGTATAACATTGTGAACCGGTATATGTGCCAAAGTGAAGTGGTATGTTTGTTCAAGGTGAACTGACATGTTGATATGGGAACCAGTACATGGAACCTTTGTATGACTACCAGTTGGTAGTCTCATGGTTTTTGGTTGAAGTACCTCAAGCCCGTGTGACTCAATCAGTAACCTTATGTGATGAGTTAGCACTGTAACGAAGAACAGATCGTGTTGCCACGTCAGCCTTGTGCGCATGAAGGATCTTGCATGAAGGAGATTGTCCCTATCTACCTCAGGAATGTGCCAAGTCTGTAAACGGTGATAACACGTGATGGGTTATCAACCGCCATGAAATCAGTGGAAATTGAACGATGGAGAACGTCTTGAGATTGGGTCAAGACTATTGCATTTAATGCAATGTGCTCAACGGTCAGGATTGAACCGTTTGAATTGCTTAACCTAACAGGTTTAGGGTTTAGGGTTTATGCTACCGACCTATCTATTTCTTATAAGGTCGATGTTGTGTTTCCTTCTAAAGTTGTTGGCAAAAGTTGTGTGTGTGTATCCAAGTGAAGTGATACAAGATTCTTGCCAGACCAGAGGAGAGAAGTGATATCTGCAAAGTGTAAGTATAGAAGGTGAGGAGGAGCTAAAGCGGATCTGCATTGGCATTGAGTGCTATCAACAAATCATTGTAATACCTGTTGATCTTTAACCACTTCAACAGTTGAGAAATCCCTTAACAGGGTAGCCTTAACTGGCTTGCTATAAATCCTTTTATAGGGTGACTCAAAGCCATTGAGTTCTTGAAATCCTTTAACAAGGTAACCTTTAACCAGGTTTAACCCTTAACTGGGTATTCTAGCCATCCCTTAACTGGGTGATCCCTAACAGGATCGGTTCCTAACAAAACCTATTGTAATGTCTCTAACCGGACAAGGCTCCTAACTGAGTGGACTTCTAAAGAGTTCAAAACAACTTGTGGGTATTCATCCCCACCGTGGTTTTTCCCAGTTGGGTTTCCACATAAAAATTATTTGTGTCATGTGTGATGCTTTGTTATTTTCTGTCAAGCAGTGAATCATGATTATGTTGGCAAGCTATTATAGTTCTGATGATAGATTACCTGTTTATGTATAAGGGTGAAATGGAAGTATAGTATTGAGTAGAGTGGAAAACTAAGTGAGTAACCGATTAATGCTTGTGTCAGTCATTCTTAGCTTTGCCGGTTGTACTCTGTTTCAAAACGGTGTCACTGTTTTCCAGTCATTTGAAGTGTCTGCTGCCAAACTGGTTTAGGATTGTGTTTTTGTCGGTACTGATTCACCCCCCCCCTCTCAATACCGGTTTGGTACTATCCATTCATCATTGAGTTATCAATTTATGTATATCAATTTTATATAGGTCGAGCACCCTGGAGCACATTGTATGGATCAACACAACCCTGAGAATATGGTTTTCGAAGTGGACGCACATGGAGGTGTGAATATCGAAGCTGAAGATAATGATCCCATGGAAGATGATGATCATGAGCCAGAAAACACAATTGAAGATGATGGTACAAATACATTTATCCATGACTCATTTAGTACTCGCGCAGCTGATCATGTTGATGAAGATGACCTTGATGTTGTTCATGATGTCCCTCTACTTGAGAAGGCATCTAAGGTCCTTTATGAAGGCTCACAGGCAACTCTTCTCTCTGTTGTATTGTTGTTGGTGAACTTGAAGGTTATGAATGGTTTATCCAACATAAAAATGTCACGTATGTTAAGGCATGTCATATATGTCATAATAAACTGTGAATCATGCTATACCATTAATATTCTTTATTATAACAAATTATATTTTGTTGCTGTAGATTGATAGGTGAGTTTTTGTTACCACCATCAAATATTCTACCTCGCTCATATCGAGAATTATCTGCCATTATGAAAGATATTGGAATGGAGTATCAAGCAATAGATGCTTGTCCCAATGATCATATTATATATCACAAACAACATGAATTTTGAACCGAATGCCCTGAATGTCATATCAGTAGATATCGAACAGATCAAATAACAAAAAGGGTTCCTCGCAAGGTTCTTCGCTATATTCCCATTATTCCACGTATGCAACGATTATTCAAGTGCACAAGCTTGGCACAATTTATGGATTACCATGCACGCAATAGAAGTCGAGATGACATTATTCGAATGCCTACGGATGGTTCAACATTTATGGACATAGAGGAAAAGTGGCCACACTTTAAAGAAGAACCTCGTAATCTCAGGCTTTCATTGGTAGCGAACGGTGTCAATCCATTTGGAGAGATGAGATCTGTTTACTCAGTGTGGCCTGTTTTTGTTATCAACAATAACATTCCTCTATGGATGTCAATAAAGAGGGAGCACATAGTGTTGGCAATGATTGTTCCAGGTATTTTATCATTTAAATATAGTCGTCTAAATTTAATTATAAATATTGCAATAAAATGGTCATAATAATTATGTAATGTTTTTGTTCATTCGATTAGGTAAGTACCAAGTTAAAGATATGAATGTATATATCGAGCCTCTTATCGATGAGTTGCTGGAGTTATGGAATGGTGTCACTATGTATGACATCTCTAGACCAATAGGACAAAGACAATTTCAATTCCAATGCGATGCTTCTATGGACAATACACGATGCCCTGGGGCTAACACATTTTTGTGGTATGTTATAGTGTTTAAGTCATGCATGAACATTATAATTCAAAAAATTATCATATTTAATCCAATTATACATTATCTTATAGGTCTTCAAACAAAGGGAAAATTTGCATGTCCTGTTTGTGGTCCAAAGATGAAATCTCGTCATTCAAAAAGTTTAGGAAAGCAGGTGTTTGATGAGTATAGGCACTTTCTCCACAAAAATCATAAGTATCGAAATACTGAAAAACATCTTTTCAATGGGAAAGAAGAGAATACATCAAAGCCACGAAGAATGACACCTCACATGTGGAAGTTGGAATATAATAGAATTAATAGTCAAGGTAATGCCATTCCATCTATTGGTTTGTCATAAAACATCTTTTCTATTTTGTTTTATTTACTGATGATGTGATTGATGATCATGAAGGTCATGAAGGTATAAATGACCACCTTCCTAAGGGAATAAAAAGTTATCTCCGACAATTTAGTAGGTTGCCCTACTACGAGCAGTTACAAATTGTTCATTTGTTTGATAGTATGCATATTGGAAAGAATATAACCGAGACATTATGGAAAATATTGGATGGAAGGCGTGACAAAGAAAAAAATGTCAAACTATGTAGTGACATTTAGGATTCCAATCATGCAATGATAAATGTCATTCAATCAAATAGCCATGGAGACCAGATTAATATAAGTGAGCTTCCTTGGTTATTAACGGACCGACAAAGCAATGCTATAAAAGAAGTCATACGAAAAATTCGATTTCCCACAGGATTTGCTGCGAACATAAACAATCTCATATCAAAGAAAAGTGAATTTGGGCCAGGGATGAAAACGCATGATTGGCATACCTTCATTAAGGTAATTCATGTTCTTGTGTTTTTAGTATGTATTTAAGTACTGCACATACGTGTACTTTTCATTATGTTACAAAAAAATGAAAAAATAATTTTATAATTGTTGCAGTATGGTCTACCTCTATCTCTCCCAGACGACTTCGACAGTAATGTCAAGCAACTCATATATGATCTTGGAAAATACATGAGGTAAGTAGTGATATTTGTTTAGTTCATTGTATAGATATTATATTTGCGATTTGTTTTACTTCTTATGTAATATATTTTTTTGCGTCTTGAATACCTTGTAGGTGGTTGTCATGTAAAGAAATCCATAAAGACGATATAAAATATTGGAAGAGAAAAATTCCTCATTTAATGTGTGAAGTGCAAAAGTGTCTACCTCCAGCTTTTTTCAATGCACAAGAACACTACCTCATACACCAAGTTGAGGAGATTGAATTGTGTGGACCTGTACAAACTAGGCCAGTGTGGATGGTTGAGAGGCACTTGAAATTTTTGAAGGCTTTGGTTCGACAAAGAGAACATCCTGAGGGTTCTATGGTGGAGGGATATATAGTATACCAGACTATGGTGTACATTTTTGAGTATCTTCTTAAGTTTGTAGGAAAGATCCACGTGGATCGCATTTGGGATCCCAACACCATTAACAAATTTGAAGGGGAGTACTTGACGGGGAAAGGTAGATTGAGGAAAGTGAGAGGTAATTATAAGATGTTATTGTGTTAATTAATTCTTAATCTTCAAAATAAATTGATTGTAAGACATCTATTTATTTTTTGTACAGTTGGTCGAGAGGGGGATGCACTACATTTGTATATTGCAAACAATCTTGATTGGATGACGGTATGGATCGAATGTTGTCAACATTCTGGATGCACGTTAACATGGGAAGGTGTGGCTTCATTGGTTAAAGAAGCACATCGTAATGGATATTCCAATGTTACGCAAAGGGAAATTGATTTAGCATATGGTTTAAGAGATAAACAGGTACGTATAAATTTATTAATCACCCATATGTTTATCAACTCACAATGCAATAAATTTTACATGTTTGACATATCGCAGGTCAAACACCACAACGCTATGTGCTGCAATGGTCATAAATTTTACATAAAAAAGTTGGATGACACGAAGAAAACTTGTGATTCTGGCATCACTAGAGTCTTTGAGGTGACAAATATTTCATCGAGAAATGACATTCATCCTCAACAATCTCAAAATCGATACTATGGCATTTTGGATGATATACTTGAGTGTAACTTTAATTCCTTCAAATTAGTTTTGTTCGTCGTCAAATGGTACAGGCTACGATTGAATAAAAATGATCCTGATAGAACTGTTATTGAACATGATAATGGTTTTATAATGCTAAATACAAGGTCATTTGAACCAGTTGGGGATGAGCCCTATGTTCTTCCAAGCCAATGTGAGCAAGTATTTTACTTAGAGGTTCCACATAAAATGGGTTGGTCATTTGTTGTTAGACATGATCCAAGAGGAAGGCCGATAAAGTATAATGTGATGGAAGAAGAAGATACCGAAGAAGTAGAAGATGAAGTGGATGATGATCATGATCAACAGTTTCAAAATGACGATGAAGAAGAACAAGAAGATGATGATGACGGTGATGGTGATGATGGTGATGATGATGGCAAAGACGTTGATGATGATGATGATGACGACGACAACAACGACGACGACGACGACGACGACGACGACGACGACGACGACGACGACGACGACGACGATGATGATGATGATGATGATGATGATGATGATGATGATGATGATGATGATGATGGCGATGATGACCTTGATGTTCATGATGATGAAGAATGAAATGTATGAGGTATGCGATTAGTATATTATCTATTTAATATTGACTTCTTGATAGAATTTTTTTTTACATAATTAATTCATTTTGTTTTGAATTCTAATGCCATTACATAATTAATTCATGATGCACCTTTTAATATGGAGATGGAGATAGGGAGTGTGACTATTTATGTGACAATTTTTAATCTGTGTTTATTTGTGGAAATTGGATTGTTTATTTGCTATGTGACTATTTATGTGACCATTTAGTTGAGGATCCTGCATAGTCTACATAAAGTAAAGGTAAGGAATTAAAAAATTTACAATGATTTTGATGACAACATCTTTTTATTATTTAATACTCTTTTTGTCTACAAAGTTCATGTTGTTCATGTTGTGTACGATGTAATTTCACTAACGTTTTTAATATTTTTTCTTTGTCACAGGCCGACATGGATCCATCTCATATCGCAGACAGAGATGTACCTTGCGACACTTCTACCGAGCAGGTAAACCTCATTGTAATTGTACAAATTAGGTAGAAGCAAACTATTACATTATTATGTTCTTTTTTTTAGCGATTTATACTAATTTTGTAATTGTTAATGATATTCTTGACACAGACGGATGTTCGGGGAAAGGGAAAGGGAGTTGCAGTACCTAAGCACCTTTCTAGGGATGTGGAATCATTAGGGTTAAGCAATGATGACCCTGAAATCCCACAGACCTTGTGAAATTCTTTAAAATGTCTCTTATAAAAATTAGAAAAGAGATTGTTGCTTTGGCAGCCATGCATCCTACCACTGATGAGATATAACAAAGGGTGGAATTATTGTTTCAGACAATAGAAAACTTGCAAGTAAGTAGTTGTGAAAGCTTTAATTATAATAAAAGTTCAATGATGGTTTATATTTTATTCTCTTTTATTTCATTAACTAAAATATGTACGTATTGTTTTTACAGAAATTTATCCGCCCTCATGAAAGTCATTCCCACAATCAGGGTGTTGTAGGATCTTCAGGTGATGACGATTTTCTTGTATTATCACTTGCTTGGCTTATCACTCTGAGTACCGAAAACACATCATACTTGATATTGTCAATTTTCAAAATAAAGATTCATCCTTGTTTACAATTCTTGCACTTTTCACATATTTAATGTATTATTCTTTAGGTGTTGTCAATGTTTCGGTGCAAATGCTGATGCTACCTCATCAGAGGTTACCCTCACCTATATTGCCGACTGCAATGTTGGAAACACAACATGCAAACATCCTCTAGTGAACGTCATATTGGCCCGCCCACCGTTGGTAGATCCCTCTTTTGCTCTATCTTCTGTCATGTGTTTATTTCCCTTCAAGCATTCTTTCTTGAATTCTTATGCCATTTCATAGTGGATTCATTTTTTGCAGGAGGAGATGCACATGAGGATGTGCTAGAGGCAACTACTGCTAATAACATACCATCATTTCCTGGATCTTCTTGTATTGCTAGTACGAGAACGTTGTAGGCCACAATGGTGGTGAGCGATGAAGAAATGCTTCCTTTAAAGATACAAAAGGTTCTAGGTACTTTAAAATTATTATTATATATACTCTAATTGTAATTTACTTTATGATCACTCGTTTTCGACTAATGATCCCATGAATTTTTTTGCAAGCAATGATATTTTCTATAAACATCTTAGTGACACTGCATTGCAAATATTTGGGCGCACCATACGTAAAAGGTCGTACATCATATGTGAACTAACCCTAATCCACTTTTGATTTCATATCATTGCTAGAATACTTTTCCTTTGATCCATTTCTTGAAGTGTAATAAATGTAGCTTTAGTTCATTTCTGAATCTAACAAGTTTGTTTTTGCTTTAAAAGGTGGAATGACCAAGAAAAATGGTTAAAAGATGAACTGACAAACCAAATGGTTGAGTGGTTTGGAAATGACACCTTTGACAAAACCAAGCTCCTTGAAAAAGCTGGCACATATCTAAAGTATGTGAGAGACCAATACAAGACCCATTTGGAGAGGAACCTAAAGTACAAGCGTCCCCCCATGATTCCAAAGAGGGAGTGGAAGGACTTGATTTCGGATGCCAAGGAGAGAATTGAAAGGAAAAAAGGAAATACACTAGTAGACGCTAGAAGAAGGCACAAGATACTATTAAGAATGTAATTATGTACTAATTAATTACTCTTTATATTTATATAATCTAACATATTTCAAACTTTTTATAGACTAAGTGACACGTCAAAGGCAACCAAGGCAAGGCAAGAAAAACACGGGCAACACAAAATCGGCTTTGGTGGTTACACGAAACTTGTTGCACAAATTGTAAGTATCTCATGTAAACGAAATATTGCATCAAAATATTAATAAATTGCAAAAGTTTTTTTTTTATCAAACAATGCAAACAAAATTCACGGTACCAAGCAAAAATGCAGGGCTCTAAATTCAATAGAGCGCCCACAGAAGATGACAAGAGAATTGCCTACCAGCGAGGCTATTCAGCCGTGGCTGATCGGCTACAAGAATTGAGTGGGTATACACAACATTCGAGTGCATCTATCACACACGTAAATATGCTAAATGGAAGTTGTTTCAAATTGAATACTTTACCAATAATCTAATTGATGTTGAGGTCCAACATAAAGTGACTATATTTATTTTAAATAAGCAAGCAATGGTAACAATGTGCATGTCATTGGAATGCAGCCTGCAAATTGTGAAACACCACCTGCACATGAATGTCCGGATGTGCATCCTAGTAGTGGAGGTATTCATTTTCTATTCAAATTTATTTATTTAGTTATTAATACAATTAAACATCTTAATTTGTAATTAGAGTAGTAATTAATGTAACCTTTTTTGTTAATATTTTAAAGCATGTAGTCGGTGGTGAGCAAGTGGAGCATGATCTGGGTACACAACATCAAGAACGTGATGTTCCCCACTTAGGTAAAGAGGACCACTGTTATTGCTTTAAACAAATATAATTGCTATTGGTGTTCAACATTATTGTAACCTTTACTATTTCAACTCCAGATGATCTAGAGGGTGTTCGACATGTTGAGGTTGAGGCTACACAAAATGATGTGGCCCCATCAGGTAAAGAGCACAACAATTATGTTCTCTAAATTAATGAAATACTTGTAACAATAATATTTTTTTTTTTGAATTTAACCCTTTTCTTTGTTATTGCAGAGGACCCCCCTTCCCTTCAGCGTCCTCGTCCTCAGTATAGGACTAGGCATACATTGAGATCACGAGCAGTTGGCGGAACATCTGCAGAGGGGGAAAATGATGAAGAAACCGATGTTCTACTTAGTCTTTTCATAGCTTCAAAGAAAAAATAAAGAAAGAAATGATTGTAATTTAACTTATTTGATAATGACTGATTTTTATGTGTTAGTGAATGTAATTATGTGCTAATTAATGGTTATGGATGATATGTGTTAATTAATATTGATGAATGTTGCATGTTAATTAATATTAATCAATGTTATGTGTTAATGAACGTTATGTGATATTAATGAATGAATGTTATATTTTATTAATGGTAGAAAGAATGAATGAATGAATGTTATAAGATGTTAACAGGGAATTTAGAGTGATGTTAGTGGGGGGGGGGGGTGGGGGGAGGGGCCAAATGAGCTTCCACCTTCACGTGGTTGGCCCTATTAAAAGAGAATATTAAACTATTCTCGAAACCAAGCGAAGCTCAACAAGGTAACACACTTTTCAATATTTCATTATGTTGCACAGTTAATCTTATTTAATAATGTATATTGAATCTTAATTGCAGGGTCCAACAGAGCCAACACGAACAACAACACCACAAGTTGCTGGGTATAATGAACTCCCATATTGTCTTGTCTATACACGAACAATATGAGTTGCTTCTAGTGTTGATATCCAAGGTGGGACTACAAAAGTTATGAATATGCCTCATCCTTGAAAGTTTTTTAATTACTTGTAAGTAATGAATATGCCTCATCCTTGTAAGTTTTTTTATTACTTGTAAGTCATGAATATTGCTCTTTAGTTGATTAAAATTAAATGAAAATCTTTAATGAATACACAGAACTATATACACATGCAGGTGCACCATGGTTGAGATGGTCCAACTCCCTAGTCTCACTCTACGACTAAGCTCATGCCATATCTAAATCAAAGACATCTCAAATACATGGTCGGTGGAAAGCTGCAAAATGCCATTTTCATACATAAGCAAGACATACACAATTGGGAACAATCACCAAGAGAACAGTAAAAAGTGTGTTTGAGATTGTATCATGGATGCTTTTAAGGATTGTATCAAGGATGCAAAAAATCTCTTCATTAATCCTTGACTCATGATTGCTATAATACTTCTTTAGACTTCTCATGTCATTTGTTGCACTTCTTCACTATTTTGGATTGAGTTTCAACTATGTATTTGCCTTGACTTATGACTGTACCTAGCTTTGTCCTATCTTTGTAAGCTTCCTCTTTGAATTGTGGTTGTAGCTTTGATAATAACTTTTTAATGTTGCACTATTTGTAAGGAGGACAACTCCTAATGCATGTTGCAAATTGTGGTCTAGTGACTGAGACTAAACATTTTGTACTTGATGTTTTTGACTAGTTGTCATAACCTCTGACTTTGATGCTTGTGCCTTAATAGAACTAGATGTTTCTTGTATGCATACTTGGTCAAGGACTGCATTATGATGCTATAGGGCTACAAACTAAGATTATTTATTGTATTGAGTTGCACATTTGACATGAGTTGCCCTATGACTGCTATGCCTCTTGAGGTAATAAGGTGTTGTTCTTGTCAAGTTTTGACAATGCTGCAACAATAACGTGTTATTTGTTGTTAAGGTTTGAAAAGACCTTTTAGAAACTTATACCCTACTCTTTTTCACTCAGTAGACTTGATTAATGTCATTTTATTTGGTACTAGGTATGACTGCCTATTGGCTTTACTGTAGACTACAATCTCTCTAGATTGTATTTTCTGAGTGTTGTTGTTCTATACTTGACCATCTATTAGGAAAACATAGCTTGAAATGTCCAAAACAATTAATGAATGTGTTGGGTCTCAAATCAACAGATTGGATAGGTTCTAAGGAAATGCCAACTCCTATGATCAAACCCTCCAATTGACTTGGCCAACTTATAGAGTGAACCTACTTGGTTACTAACTCTCTCACTTTAGGCTCTACAGGACCTAGGTGGGTATACCTACTCACTAGTTGTTTTCAATGACTAATGCTTTTTATAGTAGATTAAGTATCTTGATCTGATTTCCTCCTATCTCAGAATTGCATAAATTCCTAGGATGGAGATATAGCAGATGAGTTCAAGATTGTTGTTGTAGAAATTATTCGATTTCTGTGCTTGAAATTTATGTATATACACTATTTCTAGTCTACTCTATATTTCCTACCCAGCTACTCCTATTGCTTTAAAATGAAATGTGAACTGATGAATTGTATTCTATAGATGACCAGTGCCTTTCTTCACTGTTTGGGCTACAAAATCTTTATATTCCATCGGTCCCTTTTTATGTCGAAGAAACCCTGGGCTTCGGTGACTTCCTGTAGTTTTCCATCGAAATGCTTTTTCCATCGATATCACTATGCTCCTTCGATGAATGGGTCTGTTGTCTCACCAAAGCCCCTTTTATCCTCTCTTTGTCATCTTCCACCAATAAAGTTGTATCGATGAAACCATGTGTATCTGAGACATGCCTTTTAGTCTCCTCAAAACTCATATTCTCATCGAAATCTTTTTGCTGTCCGCCGGGTTTCATGTTGAAGAGACTTTGGAATTCGGTGACTTCTTTTGTCCTCCCATCGAAACTCATATCCTTATCGATATCATTCATCGATGTATTTTTCTTCTGTTTTATCAATATCACTTTTTCGATGAGAATGCTTCTTTCGGTGAATCTTCTTTATCTTGCATGATGATATTGTTTCTTCAAAAGCCTTTTCTCATTGGTGGGGGCCACCTCTGCTTTCTTCGATACCTTTTGTTGGTGGGACCATCCCTTTCGGTGAGTCTTTTTGCATCGATAGTGTTATATCCTCGAAGACCTTTTCTTGTTGATGAGAACCATCTCCACTTTCCTCGATATCTTTTATCGATGGAGTTACTGTCTTTGATGAGTCCTTTCTGAAGTTCATCAGCGTTTGCTTTCTTCGATGCCCTTTTTATATCGATGAGACATCGCTGGGTCTCATCGATACTGTTTGAATCTTAGATACTTCGATAGAATGCTTTTAGAATTGTTCAATAACTTATGGGTTATTACAGTATCAATGAAAATGATGATTTCTTCCAAAGAGAGATGGCTTCTATCGATGAAACCATGTGTATCAGAGACATGCCTTTTAGTCTCCTCGAAACTCATTCTCATCGAAATCTTTTTGCTGTCCACAGAGTTTCATGTCAAAGAAACTTTGGACTTCGGTGACTTCTTTTGTCCTCCCATCGAAACTCATATCCTTATCGATATCATTCATCGATGTAGTTTTCTTTTGTTTTATCGATATCACTTTTTCGATGAGAATGCTTCTTTTGGTGAATCTTATTTATCTTGCATCGATGATATTGTTTCTTCGAAAGCCTTTTCTCATCAGTAGGGGCCACCTCTACTTTCTTCGATACCTTTTGTTGGTGGGACCATCTCTTTCAGTGAGTCTTTTTGCACCGATAGTGTTATATTCTTGAAGACCTTTTCTTGTCGATGAGAACCATCTCCACTTTCCTCGATATCTTTTATCGATAGAGTTACTGTCTTCTATGAGTCCTTTCTGAAGTTCATCAGCGTTTTCTTTCTTTGATGCCCTTTTTATATCGATGAGACATCGGTGGGTCTCATCGATACTGTTCGAATCTTAGATACTTCGATAGAATGCTTTTAGACTTGTTTGATAACTTATGGGTTATTACGGTATCAATGAAAATGATGATTTCTTCCAAAGAGAGATGGCTTCTATCGATGAAACCATGTGTATCGGAGACATGCCTGTTAGTCTCCTCGAAACTCATATTCTCATCGAAATCTTTTTGCTGTCCGTGGGGTTTCATGTCGAAGAGACTTTGGACTTCGGTGACTTCTTTTGTCCTCCCATCGAAACTCATATCCTTATCGATATCATTCATCGATGTAGTTTTCTTCTGTTTTATCGATATCACTTTTTCGATGAGAATGCTTCTTTCGGTGAATCTTATTTATCTTGCATCGATGATATTGTTTCTTCAAAAGCCTTTTCTCATTGGTGGGGGCCACCTCTGATTTCTTCGATACCTTTTGTTGGTGGGACCATCCCTTTCGGTGAGTCTTTTTGCATCGATGGTTTTATATCCTCGAAGACCTTTTCTTGTCGATGAGAACCATCTCCACTTTCCTCGATATCTTTTATTGATGGAGTTACTATCTTCGATGAGTCCTTTTTGAAGTTCATTAGCGTTTGCTTTCTTCGATGCCCCTTTTATATCGATGAGACATCGCTGGGTCTCATTGATACTATTTGAATCTTAGATACTTCAATAGAATGCTTTTAGACTTGTTTGATAACTTATGGGTTATTACGGTATTGATGAAAATGACGATTTCTTCCAAAGAGAGATGGCTTCTATGATTTAATTTCTCAAATCAAGATATTTTACTTAATTTAGATTTGATGCTCAATAGAATGACTGCACTATCACCAATCTATCTTGAAGATTTGACTACTCTTTAGATTATGATTATGACTGTCATGATATTTCATGAGACTTCTCTATCCCCATATGAAACCCTTTGTTCCCACAAATCAATGCTTTGAAATTGACTGCAACTTTATAGTGATCACTGTCTTTGTAAAGTAAGCTTGCTACTTTCTCAACTTTTGATATATTGGAGGCTCCTAGGATGGTTTCTATCTTATAGTCACAATACCTTGCAATATTTTGCAGCTATTCTATGTTTATTTGTTTTCCACTCTTAACTCAAAGTTCAACCGAATATGGTTCATCTTGGAATCAATGCACATCGGTTATAATCAGATTATATCAGTCTCCATGGTTGCAAGACCTGAAGAAGGATTCTTATCATTAATTAGATGCATACTTTTGGGAATATAGAAAGACAAAAAAAAATATTAGAACCGTATTTTTTGTTGAGTCATAATATGATGTGTTAATTTAGCTAAATAAGGGAACCAATGTTGTATTAGGTTTAATTCCATGATGACAGTTGAAGCTTGTTAGAGATAGGGGATTTGTAGCAGTTGGCTTGTTAGGTTATGTCACAATCCCATGTAGCTCCTTGTAAACCGTTAATGTCAGTAGACATGAGACTGTTATGTAACGAATTGGATCAACTAAACCTAGAAGTTCTATAACCAATGAATCAACTAACTCAAGTGTATGTTAATTATCTTATGATGGTCATTTATGACCGTTATTCTTAGTAGACATTAAGTAGTTCACTAGATAGTTGGACTAGACTGTGTTTATCAAATTTGAGATCCCCAACAAACAACTTATTGACAAAGATATTTCCTGCATATTTAATTTCCCTCCTAAAGAGAAAAGATAAGAAACATGTCTATAAAAACTGCATTACAGTCTATGTTCAACTGAATAACCCTAGATTACTCAAAATTGAAACCAATAAACTGTTGAAAGTAAACCAGAAGACAACACAAAATCTAGGCTCGAAAGTTCATAGTCTGTATATTGATATTAATTTTGAAAAGTATTACAAAACTCAGAGTATTCTCCATAAGACTAGAAAATCCCAGATATATTTCTGCAGAGTTTTCTTACAAATTCTTGCGATCCCCCTTTTCATTAGTCCTGGTATCCATTTATATAATCATGGATGCATACAAGCTTCAGACCTCTTTTCAAAAAGAGTTTGTTACAAACTGAAAATACTCCCCAAGAAACGGTTACAAGTCCTTTTCAACATCTTCGGCCTCTTGCACTTTTTGCTCGGTTGCAACCTCTTGTAACTACTCCGGAGCATCTTCTTCCTGCATCGCATATTTTTTGGACCACTCTTGAAAAACATCATCGGTAGGCCATGAGTAGCCAATAATATTTTTCTTCAACTTTAATAGCTTTTTCCAAGAGTTCCTTATTTTCCTCACTTCTGACTCCAAGAAACCATAATGTGATTTGATCTTTTCTATTTCCTCAATTGTTTTAACAAATAGTGAGGTGTCATATTTATTGATTATTTCATTTACCCTTAGAGACAGATTAGCTCCTAACTCATCCAGCCATACCTGTTTGTCCTTTATCCAATTTTGGTTGACAAAACCTCCAGGAAACAGTTCAAATTTGTTCTCAGTATACTCTTTTCTATATAAATTAGCCTTCCTTTCCACATTGGCTTTCCCTTCTGCTAGCTTTGTCAAACCTTTGGTCAATTCACATGTGGATTTGATAGTGGCATTGGATCCAACTTCATCATAAGATACACACATGAATTCTAAATCTACTTCCCTCGGGATCCACTTATTTATAATAGGCTCTAGAATGACCTTGTCCTCATTTAACTCACAAAGAGTGTCAAAAATTCTCTTTATATTGATATGTACTGTGGGAGAATCAACAGTATCAACAAAACTCAAAATTGTAGCCTTTATCTTCTCCTCATACTTATTTGCAAATAAGGCCTGAGCCTGTTTCAACTTTTCCAATTCATGTTGATAAGTCTCAGCTGGTTGAAAACCAAAAGGCATAGGAGAAGGAGGGAATTCTATGATGGGACTAGTAGGTGGGGGCCTTGCTAGAGAAGAAGAAATTGCCAAGGTAGAGGACTCACCTCCTTGGTATTGTCCCATCAGCTGACTTTGAAGTTTGACAATGATAGTGTCCTTGCTTGCTACCTCCTTTTTGGCTTCATTATAAGCCTTTAAAATTGTTTCCAACCTAATTTGGAGATCAACCTTTTCTTTTGCTTCCTTCTCTGCTACTACTACATTGAACTTAGCAGTCTCTAAAACAGTACTAGCTGTTTCCACTACCCCTGTATCCTGAAATCTTCTGACTATCATAGCTCCTAGAAGGTTAGACTGTGAGGTATCTTTCCTTCTTCTACCTTCATCTCTTTTAAGGGACCACATAACCAGAGAAGTGTCATCTTTGCTGAATACCACTCCCTTCTTTGGCTTAGTTTCCTTTCTGACCGCTTCAAGAAACAATGCATCAGCTATATCCCATTCAGGGAGGATTAGCACACCAGCCTTATCCACCATCTCTCTTCCAGCCTCATGAGTGATAGCTTTGAACTCAACCATCATTTCTTATTTAACCTCTTCGTCCACTTGGGTCTGCATCTTTGAGAGGCTGTTCATTTACCCTTTGCTCACATCTGATCTTGAATTGATCAATATTTTGCTTCCATAGAAACTGCATAAAAGCTCCTAATGTGACAGAATTGCTGTCAGCAAGGAATTCTTCACTAGCTTTTTTGACAGTAATGTCCAATTCTTTTCCCTGTAGCTCACCATCAGTTACATCCATTTCAACATAGGGTGGCTCTTCTGGCATTCCTTCTTGAGTCTCATTGTAGGTGTAGGCAATTTCACCCAGACTCCCCATTTGTATCAATTGCTCATCCACCGCTTGCTCATCTCCTATATGAATAGGGGACTGAGAGGAGAGTACTGAGGGTCATCAGTTTCAATTTCTTTACCTATCCTCTGCCTCTTAGGTGAATCCTGAATCTCAATAGTATCTTCAATGGCCCTTTTCCCTCTAGAAGTAGAAGGTTCACCCGTTACTGGCATCATTACAGTATACTTAGATCTCTTGTGCATTATATAATCACCTAATGGAATAGCCTTAGCAAAGGTAGGCTTGGCTAGGACCAATTTAGCCCTGTTAGGATCATTCTGCATTATGGCTTCTCTTTTTTCCTTCAGGGTTTGCATTAAATATTCAAAATAAAGAATTAAGAATTTAACCTTTTCTTCAAAAGGGGTAAAACTAGAGAGAGGATCATAACTAGAATAAAATTGATGGATAAAGTCAAGGGCTCTTCTGTATTCAATCCACTTCTCCTTCCTCAACTCCTGCTCATCTAGACTAAATTCATTCCTGATCAAATCTTCAGGGAATTGGAATTGGTGAGGCCTGATTTTACAAACTGCTCTCTTCCTGAACATGTCGTTGAAGAAATCTTCAGGGTCGGCACACCTTGACACTGTAGTTGATAACATGTATGGTTTAAAGAATTCTTCAAAATACTTCCATCCACCTTTGGTAATTACAAAATGATGAGCCATGGTGATGGTTGGGAAAATTGTCCCTTTACCCCTATTAGTTAACTCGGCCTCCTGCACTCCTCCAGTCTATCTTAATACTTTTGCAATCCCTATCTTTAATGGAACTTGATAGGGCAGTAGATAAGGGGTACCTCTAAATCCAAACACTCTAAAAATAGTAGAAACAGGATATAGATACATATCTCCCCAGTTATGAACAATCTTGATATCCTCTGCAAATTCTTTGGGCCTAAGGAATTCCAAAAGAGCCTTGGGAATCCTAGGGTTTTCTGCACACAAGAGAACTCTAATTTTAGATGCAAAGCATCTATCAAGCTTCAGATAACTTGCATCCTCTCTATCCCAAGATAGAATAGTACTCCATAATTGCACTGGCATCTCCTCTTTATCCTTGACCTTAACCAGATCCATCTCTTTTGCAAAATAATCAGTCCCTTTGAATAGAAACATATGCATCAACAAGGAATACCATCCAAATGGCTTGTCTACTTTACCATTCTTAATTCCTACTAAGCCTGCATGGATAGCATGAGAGAGGAAAGGAGTCAAGTCAAATGTTATAGCCGGGGAAGGGTTCAAAATTTGGGCAATCTTTAACATATAATGGACGGGCATGTTTTTCTCAGCATCTTCTCCAAAAATTTGACACAATGTCCAGTACATACCCTTAGCTCTCAAGGTAAATACATTTAGGGAAAATGGCTCCATTGTGCTAGGGCCTACAACTGTTAATCCCCCTATTTTGACAAAAAATTCTCTCAATGGGCCACTCCTAAGATGATCTCTTTGGGAATTGTAAACTTGGGTTAATGCCTCAAAATCAATAGGCTCAAGGTAGCTGGAAGCTTCACTAAGCTTGAAGACATTCCTAAATTCATCATCTTTAATTTTGACAAGGGCTGATCCCTTTATGTTTCTGATGCATTTGGCAGCAGGGTCATAATTCTACGCAATTAGGGTCAACAGATCTACATCCATGAAAACACCTGGGACCACAAGCTTCCCTACATCTAAATTCCAGATACTATTCATAGGGGAAGGGGCATGTCTCTGACCAAAACCCACTTTAAACAAATTGCGACTGGATATCCCTATTTCAGGGCCCCTCAACCAATTTCCTTTATCATATAAACCATCCCCAATTTTCAAATGAGGGTTTTTGGCACTAACTCCTTGGCCCTAGCCCCGACATTGGTCGACATGGTTAACTGCTCAAGAAAGTCATCACAAATATTTCGGTCCTGGTAATTTACCTTCCCTGTTAATTCTCTTTTGGGTCCCATTTTAGGAGTATGGAACTAAGCCAATTATCAATCAAAGCAATTTTCTAACAGGACAAGACCACAATTCAACAATCTTTAAGCAATGGGTAAACAAAGAGCAAGAGAACCTGATTTCGGTTTGCAAACTTTTGCTCTGCACTAGCTCTCTCTGCAACTTCTTCTGTGAAATGATACCCTCGTTCAATTGATGTGGGGATATATATGACAATTTGGCTCCTTAACTGCGACATTAACACCGCATGCTTCGACCGTCCCTTCAGAATTGAATTCATGAAAGAATTCAAAAATTTGGCTCCAACGGATCAAAATTGCTCTGAGTATTTTTCATTTTTCTCTTTCGCTGTTTCGCAGAGCGTAAAGCTCTTGCATGTTCATCTAGCGAAAAGATGCCAACCATTGGATCAGATAGAACTTGCACCACTTTTACCCTTTTGACTCTTCCTTGCTTGGCAACAGGCTGAAAATCCTTTCGCTATTTCGCGATGGGTAACCATCTTGCATCTTGACCTCACGAAGCTGCACTAGCTATCCGATTAACTAAAACTTGATCGATCTTTACATTGTCCTAACCTGGCAGTTTATATCACTAACCGCGTTCAAAACGGTTAATGCTAACTGTTTTCACTATTTCGCGAATGGTAACCATCATGCATTTAAAGGTTGTGAAATAATGCCCGCCGTTAGATCCTTCTTGAGATGTCCTTCCTTTAACAACCTATTCGAACCGACAGATGTGGGCCCTCTGAATCAACACCATTCACTTTGGTATTCGATCCCTCTTGAATTGACGTGTCAACTTCCTACTCACTAAAAGACTTCAGCGAGATCCACTTTTGAAATGCCACCTGTGCCTGACAGTTCACCTCTTTGTCTTCAGTTTATATCATTTTGTTTGTTGGGCCCACCACTTGGTCGCCAAGTTTGTTCTTTGATTTACGTGATCTGGAGGACACGTGTAACCTTTTGATTTGCGATCCCTACCTCCTGGACTACTCACTTGGAATGCCATGTCATTTCGTCACTTCGCGAAAACTAACTCTCGAGCATCTTTGGGTTGCAAATCAATGCAGTTCGTTGATTATTCTTTGAACCACTCACTCTTTACTCGTTAGAAAACCCGCCGACTTCTGGGACCTGCCACAACCTTTCGCTATTTCGCAATAGTTAAAACACGTGCGCTTTGATCTCACGAAATAACGAGGGCAATCCGATCAGATAGAACATGATCGGTCTTTAATCTTCAGACGAAGCTTGGATGTTGGGCCCACCAAACCCTTTCACTATTTCGCAGAAGGGTAAAACTCGGTTATCTTTATCTCGCGAAACAACGGGGGGCGTTAGATCTCAAGGACTTGCACTGCTGTTACTCTTTCTACTAACCACTTCACCCGGGCCCACCATCTTTTCGCCATTTTGCAACTTGTAAACCACGAGCATCTTTAGGTTGCAAATCAACGCGGGCCATTGATCTCTTTCCAAACTAATTGCCCTTTAGCCAAGAAAGAAGTCCTCATCGCTGGGTCCCGCCAATCCTTTTCACTACTTCGCGATAGGTAACTTTCGGGCATGTTGAGTTTGCGAATCCACGTGGGCCATCCTATTGACTGAGAGTTGAGCGGCAATTACAAGGCCCGACGGTCATTAGAAAAGGCAATTTAAAGGTGAATAAAAATTAAAACATTTAAAAGGACCGCCTAGGTAAAAAACAACGGGGGGAACACTTTGCATGACAAAAGGACCCATTACTTAAGTGAATAAAGTAACACGGAAATAGAATTATAAGAGTTTTTTCTCAGACATTTTGAGAGTGATTAAACCTAAACCCTAAACCCTCTTTAGGACCTAAAGCAATAGAAGTCATAAGGCCATATCAGACCCAAGAATTTCATAGACTTAGCCAATTATGGAAAGAAACCCATTTTTTAAATAGTGATAACAGTAACCTCTGAACCTTTATCTCTTCCCTCAAAAATGAAACTTGCCATTTGAATTCCTTTCTCATATTGATTAGCTTAATAATATTTGTTCAATGTTTTTTATCGTTAAAATATTACCTTCCTTTTAGATAAATTAGTTAGATTCTTATTATGTTGAAGAACATTTAGTTAGTTTTCTCTTTCAACTGAAGTAGTTATGTTTTATTTTGAAATGCTCAATTTTTTATCTTAATATAGATCACAATTTATTTTCTTTAAGTATAGAATTAATGGAATATTACATATGGTATCAGAGAAACCAAGTTCGACATTGAACCTCAGGCTTTCCACCTATAAACAAAACTATATACATATGCAGGCGCACCATGGTTGAGCTAATATGCATGCACACTATATACAAAACTATATTCGCAAGTAAATCTTTTATTCAAATCCACAATATGAAACACAGAGTTTTACTAGAAGAACACAAGTAACCTTATCTCCTTTAGATAATATCACAAGCAACTGCCTATAGAAAGCTGCAGTAATCCACAACATATACATAAAGGAAAGACGACTGATTATATTATGTATGTTCACAAAATGGTACAATAGTAAGCCTGAGGCTATATTCTACTTCTTCTCTAATGATCCTTATTGTTACAAAAATTCCCTCATTTATATGAGGGTATACATTGTCACCAAGCATCATGGCTTTTCAGCACATAACTATTAATTAGCACTTTTGTTAACAAACTGGAAGATAAACAAGTTCAACATTCCTATGTGTTCAATGTACTTATCATCTTTATACATTAGAACGTCATTGTTTAGTGTCCTCATGTCACTTTGTATCTGGAAATGATTGGATAGAATATTGCTAACACAAAGTGACAAATCTTTGTCCCGATCCAACTCTGCTACTGCTCGATTCTTCTCATCACTGAACTCTTGTTTCCACTGTTCCAATGATACTAACTCACCATTACTGTAAAAAGAGGGCAGCCTAGGGGTATTCCCATCGTCCAGCCTCTGATGCTCTTTCCTTAATTTATTTGCCAATTCATCATGGGACTTCAAGTGAGCCTCGGCTTCAATTTTCTCACCTGGATTCATCAGATTGTTGTCATTCATCAAGCCTTCCAACTGAGACCTGAGCCTTTCATGCTCTTTCATAGCTTTGACTGTTCTAGTGTATGTCATCCAATAGATTTCTGCAACTTGCATCATACTTTTGAATCTATGGTCAACGACCTCAAGAACTAACTTATCCATCTTTTGTTGTTCCTTTTTTAGTTGTCGAGATGTCTTTTCGACCCTGTTCCTCCAATATATAGTGTCTGTCAAGGCATCCATGGCATCTCTGTCAACACCGTATGTCATCCCTGTTTGACTGGTACCTATATCAATCTGAAGCAATCTTGCTTGCAACCTCTGTTTTTCTTCATCGGTTTTCTCATATAGGCTTTTGTATGTGCAATTTTCTCAGACCAGAAACTCTATCTGATCTTGGTTCAGTTTAGCGACATCCAAATTTAGTTTGGCAGTTGTTCTAGGGTCAGTCTTTCCAACCTGTTGCACCATCAAATGTCCAAAAGCTTCTTCTGTATCAACCAATATAGGTCTTTTATCTTTGGGATAGATAGCCCACTGTAGAAGAGCCATCTGATCTGGATCATATCCTGATCCTCTAAAGAGTTTATCAATCTCTTTTGGCATCATTTGCCTACTTGGGTCCTGTTTCTTGAGGAATCCATCAAACAACAAGGCAGAGTTCATGTCCCATCCAGAGTATAATAGCACACCAGCTTCCTTAAGCAACTGTCTTCCCTTCTCAGGTGTCATTTCTCTCATCACAAGATCCATCTCCTCTTGTAACTTTTGAAGCTGCTACTCTTCTTCACTATTTCTCATGTTATTCCTAATTTGAGATCCTTTATGTTGATAGAGGAATGCGGTGAACTCCTTGGAAGCAATGAAGTCACTATCAGCAATGAAATCCTCATGCTCCAGGAATCTGATGTCAGCCACTTCTCGGACATTCAGTTGTCTTGTTGCCAAGTCTATTGGTGTATCCTTTGCATAACTAGGGGGGTAATCCTCTCGAGGAGTGAATGGAACGATGCCAGATGTAGAAGCAAGAGACATATGAGCCAAAGGCTCTGTATTCCTAATAGTATCAATGTAATCCTTAAAAACATGAGGTGGGACTCCCTCAAGTATTTCCAATTCATGCTCCACAAGTTTGTTGGCCAACTCCAAGGGGTCTTCAATCTTTTGTAGCATGTTCTCATCCATTTTCCTTCTATAAAGCTTCCATTTATAAGCCTGCATTGCTTTCTCAAACTTTATTCGTTTCACTCTGGCCTCTTCTTTGCCAATGTTCTTAATGAGGTCATCCAGTAGGTAAGATTTATGCTCTCCAGCCTTCAACTTTTGTGATGACCGGGCTATCCTTATGTATCCTTCAGGATCAAAATTGGGCCTTGGATCCCCCATAGCCATGCCATAATAATCCAATTTTGTCTGCAGCAGGTCATAACTCTTTGAAACTTTCACAATAAAATCTGAAAATACTAACAACCCAGGTACAATTGATTGTTTTCCATGGCTTGTCAAATGTTCCGTACTCACTATTGACAGTTGCCTCACAATTTCCAGACAAGCCACTATGTTAGGGACTGTAAGTGGTAGTAAGTATGGTCTCCCTTCAAACCCATATACCCTGACTTGTGTGCAGTCTGAAAAACAATACCAATCTCCCCAATTGTGTTCAATTGAGGGATCTTCAACGAAATCTTTTGGTCTTAGGAATCTTTGAACCTCTAGTGCAAGGGCATGATCGCACAGGCATCCCAACAGTCTATATAATGACTTGACAAAGAACTCCTCAAAATGACAATATTGATTATTCACATACCTCTAGTCCCATGAAGAAACCCATAGTTGCACTGGTTTTCTCATTCCAGCATTGTCATATGTCCCGACACATAACTCTTTTGGCCATAACCCTTCATCTTGGCCCACATACAATAGCATATGCATAAGTAAGGAATAATGCTTGAAATGAACATTGATGACATCCCCCTTTAACTTTTCTAACCCATGATTCAAAACCTCAACCAAATAAGCAGAAAAATCAAAGAAGTGGGGGTCCTTAGATTGCAAATCGACACAAATGACCATGGATGCAATATCCATCAAAGTATGGGCTTTTATCCCTAGCACTTGGGCAACATAGTAATAGGTATACTTGAAATATGGATGGAAAGAGTTGACATCATAGGGAGATTTGTCATCCTGACCTAGTGGCACTAAGGACCTTGCATTCCTAGGTCTATGTATAGGGAGTCTCCACATTTTGTAAATGTGCTCTAGGTTAAAATATTCACTTGTTAACTTCTTGAGGTCAATCAATTCTTCAAATCCCCAATCCAACTCGAACACGGTGTCAATAACCTCCTTTGTGATTGCAAGAATTGGCTCACCCATGTAGTTATATATGGTCTTGGTTTTAGGGTCATAATTGTTTGCCAATGCCTTCATGAGCTCCGCATTCATGAATACATTAGCCACAACTAACCTTCCTAAGTTCAATCACCATAAATTGTTGATAGGTTGAGGGGAAACTCTTCTGTTGTACCCATATATGAATAATTCATACCCTCTCAACTCTGTCCATATGTCTCCAAGATCCTCAAACCGGTCCTTCAGGCCTTCCTCATCAGCTCTAATCTTCTTGGACCTCAAACTGGATGATGGGCACTGGTCAATTAGGTCCTGGGCCAAAGAACACCCTTCCCTTTTCTATCTTTTAGGTTTTTCTTCTGCAGCGATAGGTTCTTTTCCCTTTTTGGTCTTATTAGTTTTAGATGATGATTCCATTTGAATTTTAAAAAAGAGGTCTGTGTGCAAACAACTTACTTGGAATTACTGAGCTTTATCTGTGAATTCACCCAATTCCTGCTTTTAGTTCGTCGCCTGTGAATTCCTTAATGCCGTGTCCTTTGATGGTTGATCCACTACTTATGGCGTATTTAATCAGTTAGTAATGGCACTTTGGACAACAGTCACTCGGGCACACGTTTGAATTTAATGGCGATGTGACCTTCCCTGGGATTTGTTTATGATTTTCACAGCAATCAATAATCATTTCGATGAGGATATGTCTTTTGATCATTTGTTTCTTTAGTCCATCAATCTCTTTAATTCTATCGACAATACTTTTGTTTCGAATATTACTTCAATCAAGTATTTTTTTCCTTCATCGAAATACTGTATTCGGACAGTATAGCTGTCTCCTGATCGAAACATATCTGATATCCATCGGGTCTTATGTTGAAGAAACCTTGGGCTTCGGTGTCCTCCTTTATTTTTCCGTCGAAATACTTCTTTCATCAATATCACTATGCCCCGTCAATGAATGAGTCTATTATCTCACTTAAGCTTTTCTTTATTTTCCCTTATCGTTCTTCACCGATAAAGTTACATCGGCAAAACCACGCATATCGAGAACATGCCTTTTAACCTCTTTGAAACCTATATCCTCATCGATATCTTTTATTGATGTAGCTTCCTTTTGTCTGATCGATATTATTCTTTCGATGAAAACGCTCCTTTCGGTGGGTCCTTTTTATGTTGCACCGATAGTATTATTTCCTCAAGAACTTTTCCCGTCGATGAAGACCCTCTCTATTTTCTTCGATATCTTTTGTCAATGAAGTTTAACCTTCTCGAAACCTATATCCTCATCAATATCTTTTATCGATGTAGCTTCTTTTTGTCTAATCGATATTATTCTTTCGATGAAAACACTCCTTTCGGTGGGTCCTTTTTATGTTGCACCGATAGTATTATTTCCTTGAGAACTTTTCCCGTCGATGAAGACCCTCTCTGCTTTCTTCGATATCTTTTGTCGATGAAGTTATTATCTTCAGTGAGTCCTTTTGGCATTTCCTTCCTTCGATGGCTCTTTAATATCGATGATAATTATTATTTTTTTTTATAAAAATGATCATCGTCGGAATTACGACGAATACCAAGCTTTCGACCGACGACTTCTTTGACCGTCAGCAGAGTCCATTGGATTGTCGAATTTCCGACGGGCATGGCATCGTCGACCAATCCGATGCTGAGTTTTCGACAGTGGATTTTGTTGACACTCCGACAAAAATTTGTCGAAAATCCAACAAATGGTCGTCGGAAATTAGCTCCGAGTGTACTAGTGTCATAATAGCCCATGAAACCCTACACTTTGCTAGAAAAACTAGGAATGCACGTATGATTTTGAAGTGGGACATCCTAAAAGCCCATGATCTGGTGGAAAGACAATTCCTGTTTATAGTATTGGAAAAATTTGGCTTCGGAAGCTGCTGGATTAAGTGGATTAAGAGTTGTCTCTCTACTCCCAAATTCTCAGTATTAATCAATGGGTCTGCCCATGGTTTCTTCTCCTGTACAAGAGGTATTCAACAAGGGGACCCAATTTCCCCTTTTCTATCCATCATTATGGCAGAGGCTCTCAGAGGATCCATCGACAAACTTTATCAGGATGGGTGTTGGATAGGGGTAAATGTGGCAAATGGAGTTGAGTGTACCACCCACCTTCAATTCGTGGAAGACACAATGATTTTTGGTGTTTCAAGTAGGTGCGAGGCCAGAACCATTAAGTCCTATTTGGAAGATTATTGCAATGCATCAGGTTAGAGAATTAATTGGCATAAGTCTGAATTTTTTTTTATCAATACTCAACCTAGATTACAAAGATCTCTTTCTAGAATTTTAAATATATAAGTTGCCAACTTTCCTGGAAGATTTTTAGGCACACCTTTGTTTGCGGGCCTAAACAAGATCAGCTATTGGGACAAATTGGTTGAGAAATGCAAAGGTAAACTTGAAAGCTGGAAAGGAAAGTGGCTTTCTTCAGCTGGGAGACTTACTATGATCACATCGGTGCTAGCGGCCATTCCAGTATTTTCAATGGCATGCTTAAAAATCCCTTTGTCAGTAGAAGAGGAGCTCATCCAGATCATGCAAAAGTTCCTGTGGAATGGGGTCGACGAACAAAACAAATTTCCTCTAGTTGCCTAGAAAAAGGTCAACCAACCTAAGGATGCGAGAGGTGCAGGTATTCGTCAATTATAAATCATGAATTTGTCCATGGGAGCAAAATTAGTGTGTGTTGTATGCAACGGAGGGGAACAAAAGTGGATTAGGATACTCAAGCATAAGTATCTCGTCTCATCCGAGATGAAGAGAATCCTCACAGCTCTTAATCCTCCCAAGGGCTCAGCTATCTGGAATTATGTTTTGGAATGTCGAGATATTATCAGCAATCATGTAACTTGGGAAATTGGAAATGGGCAGAACGCCTTCTTTTGGAATGATTCTTGGGGGGGTGGGGAGATTTTGAGCTCGCTCCCCAGTTTGAATGAGATCAAAGATGAAACATCTAGGCTATGGGGATGCAAGGTTAGTGATTTCGATGAGATTGTCTAGCAAAATGGAGTAAGCAAATGGGTGTGGCGATCCCTAGACAACCTAAATGTTGATCAACAGTAGAAGGATACCTTGAACAATATTCTAAGTAGTCGTATAGTCATCCCTTCTAGTGAGGAGGATATCATTCGATGGTGTGGATCAAAAGACGGGAAGTATAAAGTCAGCTTGGGCTACAAGATTAAAGAAGCTGCCATGGCTAATCAAGATTGGCCGGTAAAACTGTTGTGGAACAAGCATTGCTTGTCGAAGGTTGGGGTGTTTGCTTGGATGGCTTTGTAAAAGAAAATTCTAACTAGTGATAGACTCATGAGATTTGGTATACAGGGTCCTAGCATATGTGATCTTTGTGGGAAAAATTCAAAATCGGTGGACCATTTGATATTGTCATGTGAATATGCGAGGTACTGTTGGGGGCATTTCATGCAAAAACTGATTTTTTCCTGCCCCTTTCCTTCGGGGATTGATGATTGGTTTAGAATATGGTCGCGATTTTCTCCGAGGGTAGTTTTTGGTGATATGTGGCAGATCATTCCGTCCCTGCTAATTTGGGAACTGTGGAAGGAACGAAATCAGAAATTTTTTCAAGACAAGAGCATGGACTCTGAAAGACTTTGTCACAAGATTGAATCACAATTGATTGTCCTTGCAAACGAAGCAGCTAAATCTAAAACCTTGAAGAAGAATTCATACACTTGGTGGGATAAAAAAATGAAGCTAACCTTTTCAAATCTTTTTGTTCCTACTTTGTTTGGGAGTGGTTGTATAGTAATATTCCGGCCAACTCTAGACCCTTGGCACATTGGAGTGCTCCTGATCTTGGCTAGGTTAAAATTAATATCAACGGGGCATCGATTGGTAATCTTGGTCTGGGCGGCATTGGTTGTGTTATTAGAGATGAGCATGGCAATTCTTTGGTAGAGGTGGCAGAGCATATCGGGCTTGCTACAAACAACGTGGCAGAATTTTGGGCTGCATTGTGTGGTCGACAGGCTGGAGTTGATGGTGGGTCTCAGAGAATCCACCTGGAGGGTGATTCATTAAATGTGATTAATGCAATTTGGAGGAATGAAACCCCAAGTTGGATCCTTAACCAATGGCTTCATCCAATCAAAATCATTTTGGATAGTTTGGAGGACTTTCGCATAAGCCACATATATAGAGAAGGCAATGAGGTGGCAAATACGTTGGCAAAAGCGGCGGTGCTGTCAATCAATTCATAATTCCTTTGTACTATTGGTCACATCACGTGTCCTCCTAAATGGGCTATGGAGTTGGTTTAATCATGTTTCGATACGGTATTATTCCCCCCTTATTCATATTAGGCCAGGGGGATTAAAGTATTCATTTCTTCGTATGCTTCGACTAGGTGTGATTTGGTATGATTAATTGAGTCAGACCATCAAGCTTATTTAAACTAGACGGCTTGGATGTTGTGTGGCACGAAGGAACAATTAATGATGAGGGTGATTGGACGTATCACATTTTTTTGGCCTTCATTATTCTTCATGGAAAGTATATATTTAGAGGATTATCGTCTCTTTGAATTCACGCTGAATTTAGTTGTTGAGAACTAGTGTGAAGTGGTTGGGTTGTTAGTTTGGGTGTAGGTGGAGATGGACACGCCTATCATGCTGGAGGATACAAAACGACATATGGCATTTCTGGGGGAAATCACTGATAAACGACTGTTAGTTGTAATGGCCACTAAACACCCTCTCATTCTACATGTCATGAAGAGTTTTGGGTGGGGAATTTCTTAGAGCCTACCACCGCTATCGGGTAAATTCAGACATCCCTACCATGTTTGTAGTCATGTTGATTTATATGGGGGTTAGCAAGCCAAGAGTTAAGAAGATCACTCAGATGATTTTCAAGCACTTTTTTGGGGGGGGAGATTGATACTGTCTTGGAAAATGTTGATAATAATTTGTGCACCCCCTCCCTCAAAACTACTACATGTCTGTTGGTGCAGGTGCTGATGTAAAGAAATTTGTGGTGGTTCAATCCCTTGACCAAGAAAGTCTGGTTGCCGAGTGGAAGATGAAGGACTGAAACATTTCCTTCCTGCTAAGGGTTACATGCATTCTACCCAGTTTTAGCAAATCTTGGAAGAGGTAGTATGTCGTTTTGGAGGGATTGCTTTTTGTTCTAACTTTTTGTGTTTCTACAGGGTAGAAGCCCTATATTTTGGCAGTGCTATAGCATGTCTTGGTTTTTGCTTCTCTAGTATCTTGTATAGACTAGGATATAGTTGGTGGTGAATGGGTAGTTATAGGCAGATTTTGTTGATAGTGTCGTATGCAATTCATATGTAATTGGACCATTTTGGAGACTGTTGGGTTGCTTAGTGATTTGGTATGGAGTCGAAGTTTAGTCTATTTATAATAGTTTTCTAGCTATGTCTCTATGTAAAAATCCTTTTATATTAATATAAATGGGTGTTGCCCCTCTGCAGCTATTTACTTATAAAAAAAAATTAATTCAAAATATATAATTTAATATAAAATATAGAATATGAAATATTATTTTATTTAATGTAATTTAAAATGTAGAGTTAAATTTGAATTATTATACATAATTTCATGTAAATATAATATAATTTGTAAAATAAAAATTTAAGATATAATGTCATATACAAAAAATAATATTATTTTCATCAAATTATTTTTTACAATTCATGATGATTATATTAAGGAAAAAGAATATAAATTTAATATAAAATAGATAATATAAAGCTCACTAATAAACCTTGAATCTAAAGTATAAGATATACACTTCAATATTTAAAATACAATAAATTGATTTGTTCAATATATTTATAAATTATAGAATATAATAAAAAATGATAACATAAAATGCTAAGATAAATTAAATAAAAAAATCTAATATATTTAAAATATGTATAATTTAAAATTTGTATAAATTTCACTATAATAAAAAATAAAATATTCTTTTTAAAATTAAATGTAAAATATATTTGAAAACTATACATTCAAAGGATTGTATTTGTAAATTTGTTGTACTATGCATTTTTTATTGAAAATTTTAGATTTAGGATTTAATATTGAATTTTATATTATCTATTTTATTATAAACTTTTCATTTTATATTTTACATAAGGTTTGCATTATTATAAATCTTATATTTTGTTTGTTTTAAATTTTATGTTCTTTCAATTATTAAAAATATATATTTTATAGTTTTATATTTTACATTAATATTCTGTTTAATATTTAATTTTTTAACATTTTAAATTGAACTGAATATATAATATTTTATTTAAAATATATTTTAAGTTAAAATTTATGTTTTATGTTTTATGAGAAATATAAAATGAATAATTTGAAACAATTATATTAAATTATTTTTTTCAAATTATAAAATTGTTATTAGGATTCTATGGAAGGGTACCGCTATTGAGTTACAATAATCGAAGATGTTGCCGAGGAAACAAGGGCGTTATGTCAAAATGGAATTAGAAGGAAACAAGAACGGAAATCAGATTGCGGGGTCCACGTGAGATGTTGTTTAAGCCAGCCATTCGTCTGTCTTTGCCTTAACAGCTTATTTTGGTTGGAAAGTCCATTAGATGAATGTTAAGAGTGCATTCCTCCACGGTGAGTTGTAAGAAGAGGTCTACATGACACAACCTCTAGGGTTCAAGGTTGTTGGAAAAGAACATCAGTTGTGCAGACTGGTGAACACACTGCACTCTATGGCCTAAAAGGAGCTCCTTAGGCTTGGTACATAAAAAATGACAAGTACCTCACAAATAATGACTTTCAAAGGAGTCCATCTGATTCTAATCTGTATGTCAAAAACACTGGTGGTGATATTCTTATTCTTGTTGTCTATGTTGATGACTTCATTATCACTAGTAGTTCGACACTTTTGATCAATCAAATCAAACAGAGTTTGTGCCAATCCTTTGATATGACAAACTTGGTACTTCTGCAGTATTGCTAAGGTAATATCTTCTTATCTTAGTCAAAGTATGTCTGCAACTTGTTGGATAAGTTGCAGATGCAAGACTACAAACCTGCATCCACACCTATGGAGAAAGGGCTAAAGATAACAATTAAACTGACAACCAAATCATATTCACCTATGGTGGATGAATCAACATTCAGACAACTAGTCAACAATCTCATCTACCTTACTGCTACTAGGCGTGATCTCAATTTTGCGGTGAGCTACATTTCATGCTTCATGATAGCCCCCAAGGTTGATCATTGGGTAGTAGTGAAGTGTGTTGCGTTATGTGAAGGGCACTTCTGATTTTGGTCTTATGTACATCATAAGTTATGATCCTAGACTCATTGGTTATATAGACTCAGATTGGCAAGGTTTTGTTGATGACAAAAAATCATCTAAGTATATTTTCAATTTGGGATTTGGTACAGCCACATGAACTAGCAAGAAACAACAGGCAATAACTCTTTCCTCAACAAAAGCAAAGGATCAAAGAACAGTTAAGGCAACTTGTGAATAGTTTGGCTTCGAAAGATGTTTTCAAACATGCAGATTCTCAAGCAAATCCTACTCCCTTTTACTATGACAATCAAAGGATGCTCAAACTAACCAAGAATCCAATCTTCCATGTGAGAACAAAGCATGTTGAACTTCATTGTCATTCATTCGAAAGTTGGTTGAAGACAGAACATGTTTAGAGAGAGGATCAAACAACAGATATTCTCACCAAATCTTTGAACTCAAACAAGTTTGTAAAATTTAAAGGGGCAACTTGGTGTAATTGATAAATTGATCAAGGGAGGGTATTAGAATTATATCTTTATTAATCATTGTTAATGATCAATAATGTAATTTATTGTAAATATTAATTAATTTCTATTTACAATTGTTTCATTATAAAAACATTTTAGTAAGTCTTTAAATGATCGTTTGATCATTTCATTAATTCATTCAAGTTTTTACCAAAACAGCAAGTGATCCTCTTCTTGACTTTCATACAATCATATCATTTGTACTCATAAGTGGTGTATATGTAAAGATATCGTTGATCTTTGAAGCCATTAAGTTTTCTAAACACTATACAATTATACGTGTATGCTAATTTTTATTTGATAGGCAGCAAGCAGTTACTATCATATTTCAATCTCAACCACAAGTCATCATGTTGTGCAAAGCAGGTCCCACAACCCACAATTATTTACCTGCAAGCAATTGAGCTACACTAAAATTAATATTTAATTATTTTACCACCAAATCAATAGATACTCATCTTTGTCCATGATAAATCCAATTACAAAGTATTATTTTATCATAAATATTCTCATTTGATAGGCAGCAAGCAGTTACCATCATATTTCAATCTGTCACAAGCCATCATGTTGTGCAAAGCAGGTTCCACAACCACAATTTATTTACATACAAACAATTGAGCTACACTAAAATGAATAATTAATTATTTTACTACCAAATTTATAGATACTCATCTTTGTCCCTGATAAATCCAGTTACATAAAATGTTCTTCTATGATAAATACTCATTTAAATAGACAGTTACACTGTGTACAGCAATATCACCAAAGAAGCAAAATTATTAGCTTCCTCCTTTCACCTCTTTCTTTTTAGGTGATATTTACGTAGAGAACATTCTACTTAAAAATCAAATGCATTTGGTCAAATATTCAATAGCAATTTAAAACCTCATCTACGTCAAAAAAAAATTAAAATAAAATAAAATAAAATAAATAGTTGTCTTATTTTTACTACCTAAATTATGCCTCTGATTTTGAACTGTTTAATGTTTAAGAATAGAATTGGAGAATTAAAATAATTGTAAAATACATAACCTCAGGCATTTTTTACTACACTTGAGACGATAAAAATAACATAAATTATATTTATATACAATTATATATATAAATTTCCAGAAGCCTCTCCTACTTTGCAGTGTGTATTCTCTTGCACTCCTAAACTCCCTTCTTCCTATTTTATGGCTTTGAATGTCTAGCTCGCCATAGCAAGACTTCAGCATGTTGAAGCAAACTTGTAGTGCCATAAGTGCCCAGAGCTCCTCAATATGTACAAGTGATGTGGTGTTTAGATGTTGTGGTTAACGTAGCAATTGTTTCGATAAGTTGAAGAGTTAATGAACAACATCCTTCCATTTGTCAATTAAATGAGACTAGGATGTACATTTTCTGTGATATTTCTTTAACACATGTGTGCCCTTCTTCTCAAGATAATGGACATCTGAAAAATCGATGCCATAAACAGAGTGATAATTAATATTGTGGATCTGCACTTAACAATTGATAAGATGGGATGAGAATGGCATCACACTATCACCTTGTCCTATCTCAATCCAATCATCTTGCTTCTCAAGTCTTTCATTGTCAAGAAAAGCAGGAATTCCAGCTACAACGAGTGCTTGAAGTAGATGATCTACAAGAGACTTCCAGTTATAACTAAGGTAAACCATGATACTTCAATTTAAGAAGCGAATTTCCCAAAGAATGGCCTGAAACTAGTGAGTTTGCCACAATTTAATATTAGAAAAATGACATTAATGGACAAGAACTTGCAGAACCCAAATCAAAGTATTATGAAAGGGTGAAGCTGCAAGTGTAGGTGCAATGCAATCAATGGCAAGCCTCATCAGGAATCAGGTGGCCATCAATACCATGTCATCAAGTTCCTCATCAAAAAGCAAAGCGAAGAATGAGAGCTCTTGAGCTGCATGGCGGATATACTTTAATCTCTTGCCCTTGGCAATGTTCAAGGGCACACTGTGCACGCTCGCTTCCATCTCCCCAAATCCAAACTTCTCATCTACAACTCCTGCAATTGAATGAAATGAACAACAGTAAAGCAATCTCACTGATGAGTTATACAGCTAAATGAATGATGAAATCTTTGCTAATATTAAAAGGACTAATTTGGTGTGGTTTGCAACCTTCATTTTTTGAAATTCTAAATCACCCATGTGGTAAAGGGTTTATGTCATTCTTTAGGAAGAAGGTCAATATATTCCATTAACAGTGTACATAGTAAAAACAAAGAAAGCATGTAGTTGCATTAATAGAAGTAGATTTGCACAACTTGTTTATGATTCATTAAATTTAATGAATGTGGAAGGCTAAGGTTTTCAATGATCAGAGCCTTATTGGGTTACACAGTCATATCCAGCCATTAAAAAAGCAAACAAGAAGTTACAACAGAGCTATGATAAATAGTAACCACATCTACTTAATAATCCTTCTTCAAACTCATGAACATTCACATGCAACAAAAGATGAGAAAAATCAAAAAGATTGCATTGTAAGTGCTGCGACACTCATATAATCTCCGGTTACAATCACACTAGCCAATGTGGTGAATGAAAATTTTTGAATGGTACGGAGCTTGTCATACCCTACTGTTTAAAACCCTCCAAAACACTTACAACTGGCCAAGGAAACACGTGAAGCCTAAACCAACACCCAAAAGATGAATCATTGACAAGAGTGAAGCCTAAACCAACACCCAAAAGACGAATCATTAACAAGAGTAAAGCCTAAACCAACACCCAAAGATGAAGTACAAAACTTAAAAGGAAAATCAGCTCCATGTTGTACATACCAAATAGATAACCATGTGATGAAGAATCAAAATCTGTAGTATTGAAAATTAAGAGAAGACTCATTTAAGAATGTTTAGATTCAACTTATACATCACTTAAAGATAGCTATTATAATTGCTGAAAACATGTCTATTGCAAGTGTATCAGCTTTTCTAAAAGGGCAAGCAAGGACAATTATGTTAAAGATTGAAAACTTTGTATGTCTTTTCACTAAAATTTAAAGGATATGATTAACATTAGAAGAACAATTAAAGGCTTTTGACACTTGAGACTATTCATACTAAAATTAAGCAAGCATCTCTCTACCCTAAAATAAAGTCAACCACCAACTAATTACACATACAAAGATATTCATTATAATTGTGAATTTACCAAGAAACAAAGATACAAAAGTCACGTGTACAAGAAATATAGCATATACAAATCATAGATTCAAAAGACATTAAACCACATAGAGCACTAGCCTCGTTCCCCAATAAATAGCCATTGACAGGCTTGTGTGAAGCACAGCCATGTAATTAAATGAAAACTTAAATCATGTGGGTCAGTGAAATTGATGAATCCAGCATTAAGATTAACCCAATAACCAATAGGCAAGCACATAACCAAACACCATATCTTTCTTTGTAAAGATTTGCAAACAAGTCAAGCATAACGTACTGTGACTTACATATTCTCTAAGCAACATTTCCAATCTCAAGAATAAGCCTCTCAAGTATTTCCAGGAGCTTCACTCCCCGATGCTGGCTTGCGGTTGAGGTAACGAATGACAGCATCTTCCACCCTAAAAGTCAAGAACATAGCTCAAGATTAGACATTTAAAATATATAACATTTGTATCAATTGATCCCATAGCAATACATTTTCAGTGTTTATTGACACTTCTCGTAGACTTATAAGCCATATCTTAAATGTCTCTAAGAAAGGGGGATACAAAGCAAACAAACCAAACCCTAATATTAAAAAAATATATGTATAACAAATCAATACTCTGCTCAGTTTTTTGCAAACAATAAAAGAACAATGGGAAAAGCAGCTGGCATGCATGAATCCAGGGGAAAATTTCATGGTTAGCTTTTCCACTGCTAATCTCTACAATTTTATCAAGAACTGAATTTTCCAAGAGTAAAGTTCCCATAAGCATAGTCAAAATTTAAGATTAATTTACCTAATTTAATTGCTTTCATAGAAAGTGCAAGTGCATTTATTAAATTATCTGCATTTTACCAAAACCTAGCATATCATACATATGTTGTCTATTCTTAAGTAGATCATATTCTGTATAGTCAACAGTAAACTTCATCTACAATGCAGATTCCTTTACTATTGATTAACTGCAATTTTTGGTTGGCTGCATAATATTCAACATGATAAATTAAATTGAAAGATTACGTAACTATTTTATACTTGAAAGAAACCACTTCTGAAAGTTATCTAAGTGAGGAATTTCCTACACAAAATCTCAAAACAAACAGCATAATGACTAGCATTCATGCAAAAATATGCTTGAACATACCATGGTTGATTGTAGAAGTCTGATTTGCCCTCCTTCTCAGCATTCCGGCTTGCTTCACCTGCAACTAGCTTCAAATCCCTGCTTTGTGATGCTATCAAGGCATTTATGAATTCCACAGGAGACTGGCTGAAACCCAGGTAAAATGCTCTCCTGCGGCGATGCTCATGAATTTTTTTAATTGCTGCACAGATTGCCTCGTCACAGGCATCAATGTCCCTATGTTTCTCAGTATTAGCTAAAAAAGCTGCCATTTCTTTCTGCACTGGAATAGGAACATCCACCAAAACATCATAGCAAGCATTGCCAGCAGGACTAGTCCCTGAGAGTTTAATTCTATGTTCCAAATGAATTGGCTGTGGAGGAGACAGATGCTGTGAGAGTTTCTGTGAAATAAAAGAAAATTTAAGCTTCTCGCCACCAAAAAGTTTCTGCAATGGGGGATCACAATTGATGACAGATGGATCAGAAGGATGTTGAAGCTTCTTAACCTTTACATACTGCCAAAGTGCAGCTATAATTCTTGGTCTTGTGTCCACTTCAATTCCCAAAAGCTCTATTAAAGGAGGAGATAACTTAAACTTCTCTGGAACATAATTCATTTCCAGCCGTATAGAAGCCGTAAATTCCTTGTCACCCTTCCGTTTTATCTCAAAGCCCTCCACAGGCATAGGGGATCGGACATTCTCCCAAACAATGTTAGGATTTTCGGGGTACAAACTTGGGTCCAAGGAAACAGTGATTCGCCGGAAAAATGAAGAAAATTTTGGGGACGATGAGTTCTGCTTTGGCATACCTGCATAGTGAAATTTATTTCAAGGAAATTTTAAGGAAACAAATAATATATTTTTCAATAAACCTAGTAGAGTGATAATCTAGAAATATTTTTCCAAATTCTGTAAGATTTTTATGTTTAATAAAGAAGGGTGGCCAACACTCAACAAAAAAAAAATTACTTTATGGAAATTGAAGTGAGTTTTTTTACAGTAACTGAAAATCTGAGAGATCTAACAGTCTTGTCACTACTCTACCATTTTTACAATGGAGTTGGTTTTAAATTCAATTGTCAAGGAAAAGGAATTATTCAACATGAATATTTCTGAAAAGATAATGACTGTTGGAAAGAAGAAATAAGATTGAAATGCACGTTCAATGCTAGCAAATATAATACTGCTGCAAAGTATGTTGACTATGATAGTGCTTTTGAAGGATGAAATGCAACAAACTGAAGCCGTAAAATTCAAGTGCAATCTAAATATTGCAGCCAGTAAACTTTTCTCAGAGCAATATAAGAACCCTGATATAGTGAAAGCCTTATTTCAAAAATAATAAGGATAAATAAATAGAACACATGCAGAATATATGCAGGCATGCAAAATAAGACACTCGAAACCAACCTGAGCACAGGAATGCAATAATATGTACAACATATTGAATGAGAAAACAACAAAATACAGAAAGGAAGATGTGTAGTGAAGATGTGTAGTTACAAGGAAACATGTTTAATAGATTTGACAAGTTTGAGGCATATTGAAAAGTACAATAGAAAATTAACTCTCCATTTGAGAATTTAGCTCCAGGATAAGTTGATATAAACTCAAGAGCATGCTTCAAACATTAATGTGTATGCAGATTTTACTAAACCCAATCAAGGTTTGAACAAATGAGGCTTTGCAGGCACATGATACAGAAATACATGATTAGCATCTACAACCCTTGAGAAGAATATTTCCAACCCTTGAGAAGGTTATTATAAAACAAAATTATTTAATAATAAACCACTGGTGAATATTTCCAAACCTGAAGCATCCAGTTCCACTCCATCTTCCAGGATTCTTCCAAGAATTCGCAGTGTCCAAGATGGGGGCTCCCCCATATTTTGTTGCTGCTGCATATTCTGATTTGCAAAGGTATTGAAAACATAGATTCTCAGAGTCCGCTGGAGAGAGGGTGGGTTTTTGAGTGCTTCCTGGATGTAGGAAAAATTGACAAATATTTTCAATATTGAGTTTTCAAGCTATAAGAAACTATTAATATCTCTCCCAATAATTAATAATACAAACAAAAAACTTTTCCTTAAAACTGTTGAGCCTTGCTCAATATTCAATACTCAGAATCTAACAATTTAAAATGTTTACCAATAATGTAAAAAGAAGTGAACAACTTTTACATATGGATCGGAAGCTTTTTGTAAACATTAACTTTTTAAGTTAATAATATTGTTTAATTATACAAGGCAAAGCCATTTCTACTCAGCAGATTGACATCTTCAATATTATATTTTGAAGCAAGAGAACACATTAAAAGTTCTATGTTCCATGGCGTTTCAGGGATGGTATATATATATATATATATATATATATATATATATGAATTTTTCAAAATATATTGATATATTATAGAGAGACAGGGAAAGAGATAGATATGTCAATAACTGATAACAACAATATCATTTGTAAATAAATCTTGAGGGTAGTAGTACAACAGCATAGTAAATTTCAATAAATCATTGTAACAGCAGTCTCAAACATCAAAAAACCATGGTCTATCAATATCCAAAATTCTCAAACATGTATCCAGAAGTCTTAAACATCAAAATACAACAGTCTATGAAACTAAGCCTCATTCGAAGCTATCAATATGCAAACACTTAGAACCATCTGAGTCACTATCATCCTCTAGCAGAAATGTATCATCCAATAGTAACCTGACCAGTCCTGGTTGTTGGGTTAGTGTTTTGTTTGGTTTTAACTCTTTATGTCATTTTAGGGTTCCTTTGTGGTTTTGAAGTCCTTGTGGCCCCCCCAACAGACCAATATAAGCAAATAATTTTTTTTGAAAAAAACTATTTTTTGTTTTGTTTTTGTAAGCCTGAAATCATTCCCAGCCACAGGGGACGGCTAGCTGTTTTGAGGGAGGGGGGACAACACGGAGATGTCCTCTTGCCATCGTGGGGATGACAAAACTGCCCAAATGGCTAAGAACATTTCCTGGCATTTCCTGGGAATTTTGGTCAAGCGAGCACAGCAAGGGGGCATCCCCCCATCCCTGGTTTTAGAGTAGGGGACGCGTCCCATGTAACATAGTAAAAATTCAATTACAGATGAGTGGAAAAACACTTCTATCTGAAAGATTAGATTATTCACGGATCGTTGATGCATGCAGATCTTCTCGAGCATTGTAACAGCACCTAACAGACTGTTATGTTTGACAAGAGAAACAAAACACACTTCACAGGTTTGCAGTCTTGAATTATCATATTTTTAATATACCTTTACATTGCTACATTATTACCTTCTGAAGGTCCTTTTAAAATATGTTTTCAAATGTATTTATAACTTATGAGGAGTAATGTAGATATGGGACTCGTGTACTTTGAAAATTTGTAAATTGCAAAGAAAAATCCAAATGCTATTTGACTACATCGGAGTTCTGGAGTATTTGTGCAGTCCTGCAGTTACCACCAATGTTCATGAAATCCCCAGAAGTCTGAAATGTAATCTAAGTCTTAACATTTCATGTGCATCTGTGGCATAAAAGTCTACACTGCAATGCTGTCTCAAAACCCACAAACAATGCAGGACAAATTCAAAAGTCTGCCATGAAGCACCTATGTGATAAAACTGCAAAGTGATCACAAATATTTGCCAATGGTGCAAATTAAAATCAAAACTCTGCCATCTAAAAGGTTAGCGAGCAAGACTGATTCAAGAATCTGCCATGTGACAAAACATGTGAACAAAGTAATGTGACCTCGTAGGATACGATAACTGTAGGATATCCACAAAAGGATCTGCTGAAAAGTATGTGAATTGCTTAAACAAGTCTCAACCCAAATACACATGAGATCTGTTGAGAGGCCCTACAAAAAGTCATCCTTGCAAATTTAAAAGATGAAAATGGAAACATGGAAATGACACACAATCTATTTAACTTCATGCCTCAAAGAAATGTGGTCACATGAAATGCACAAATTGCAGGATAAGCAAAACATGGATTTGTCAAAGAGGCTGTAGGTCAAACAAATGCATTTAGGAATTCTAACACTGCATCCTTTGCCTATCTCTTATTGCTTGCATCAAAATGGAAACTTTGGGAGGTGCTTATACAAAATGGAATGGAAAAAAGGATTTAAATAGTTTCTGCAAATACAGCCTGCGGGTGTGAGGAAGCATGACTTTTGGAATATGCACAAGATAAATTTGTTGCGATGACTTTAGAAATCTAAGATCTTCAAACGAACAAACTTAGAAACTGTAGATTAACTTCCACATCTTTGTTTGCATTCTCCCCATTTGCACTAAATGGAACTCTTGGAAGGTAGTATTGGCATCCATTAAACAATATTGTGTAATAATTTTAATCAGAAGTTGAGGATGCAAATAGAGGTAGAGACTACACAAACAAATTATTCAACAAAATACATTACAAATCTCCACCTACATATTTTGCACATAATTTGTTTGACGAAATGTCTCGAGAATTTCAACTATATAACTGCAATAAGAACAGAAATATCCCCTCTTCAAAATTATAACAAGATAAACACAAGTGCCCATCATACAATTATAAAAAATTATTGTTCAACAAAGAAAACGAAAAAACCAATTAACCACTAAACTTTTTCTTACCTGGATGTCAACCTTTTTCCTCGCGAGCGCTGCATCGACCCGGGATTCGAACTCGAGCAGCTGAGTGTAAATCGCTGACTCTGGTAGCAGCGCCGCAACACGATCGGGGATCTGCTTTTCCGGCACCTTCCGCTTTTTCCGTCTGGTGGCTGGCGTCACCTCCGCCGTCTTGAAAGGCGACGCCGAAACACTTCCTGTGCCGGCGGAGCCCATGCCAGTGCCGCCGACAGTCGGGCGGGCGGGGGGCTTCTGCTGCCCTCGCTTAGGGTTTATAGAACCAGGCATCGATGCTACCGTTGGTGGAGTTGCGACTTGAGCCTGAGCCTGTGCTTGTGCTTGTGCTTGTGCCTGCGCCTGTGCTTGCGCTTGTACCTGAAACTGCAACTGTGCCTGAGCCTGCGCGTGCGCGTGCGCCTGAGCCTGTGCTTGGAAATGCACAGCCGCAGAGTTTGCAAGAGGGTTGACAGAATTAGGGTTTGGCCCCGGGTTAGAAACCCCCGAAGCGGGATTAAGTACTCCGCCGGGGTAACCAGAGCCCATTGCTCCTATTACTCCTGCTATGCGCACCGGCGGGTTAGGGTTAAGACTAGGGTTAGGATTACTGTTGTTGTTGCTGGGGTTGGCCGCCATTGTCGCTGTGATTTTAGTTCCGGATGGCTATGTATGAATGCGGTTTCTGAAGCTTTTCTGATGTAAATTAGCTTGGCTGGAGCGTGGTATCCTTCCTTCCGCAGAAAAAACTCAAATGGTGGAGTTCACCCCCTTGCTGGCAGATTGTCCGCAAAACATGTTAAACTAATCTGTCCACCGTTTTCTTTGCTCGTGTTTGGCTGGTACAAAAGAAAGTTGCAGATTTAGAAAATGGGTATAAACTCATAGATGGCAAAGGCCTGGGTGAGGATTTAATTATTTGATTTGAATTATACTAGCACTTGCCCCCAAAGGAGATGTAAGGGTTTCGTTGATAAATAATTATATATAAGTTAATATGTTAGAAAATACAAATTTTTATGTTTATAGAAAATATATTAATTTAATTTACAATATTTTATATGTGTAGTTAGTATTTTTCGATATACATTTTTAAAATACAATCTTGATCTTGGATTGATGATATGTGTTCAAGCTATCATTTTTATTTTTGAATTTTTACTTCATGCTTTTAATGGTCTATTTGTTCTAGTTAACAACTTGGAAATTTTACACCAAAATTATAATAGAGTTGCAATGATTACATCTATTGTAATTTATATAGGATGTCTTATAAATTATAAAGTAGTGTTTGGTCAATAGATTAGCCATGAATTTTATAAAAGATCTTAAAAAATGTTTATTGACATGCTAATATGAAAAAATGCCTCAAATTTAAAGAACTATACTTGAATGAGTATATTGGATAGGGGTGGAGCATAACTATCATCTATCATTCAAATAAGTAATTGATCATTTTCTTTTATAGCTACATATTTGAGTTTTTCTTGGGTTCGATCATAGTGGTGGTTGTTTTCTAATGATGTGGCAGGGTTTTTTCAAGTGCCAAAAAGTATTTAATTGAATCTAAGGACATATCACTTCTACAGATTCATCTCACTCTTTTTTGAGTGGTGAATCCCTTGAAATTTGTTTGCACAAATGAGTAGCAAACTCAATGGAGTTTGTTTTCACCTTTTCAAAAATTGAATCTACAACGTACTAACAAGGATGGACACATGCTCATCAAATTTGGTAAAGCAACATCTATTTCTACTTCTATGTAGTACAAAACCATACATGTGCAACAACAAACTAAGAAGAAACAAAAGAAACACAAATAGCCAACCTCACTCATAGTAAAACCTATATTCAACACCTCTATGATGGTGATTGAATCCCAATATCAATATTGAATTTCAATGATAGAAAATAAGAAAAGCATTTAATTGTTCTTAACAACACAACGATATTACATGGAAACTGTTTATTCAACCATTTTCATTAAAAATTATGTAATTCCAACAAGTTAAACATTATTAAGCTTGGAACCATATTTTATAGCTATGGCTGCAAGAATTGATCAAGATTTACAATTTAGGAAAATGCTATTGTTCCATGGCAAAAAATAATAAAATATGGATCAATATGTTTGATTATTTTTATTCATGTACATTTAAAATTTGATGTTTGTCTTTGGTATTGAATAAGGAAAATATGAAAACAGTGTTAAATTTGTCCTATGCAAAAATGTCATAAAAAATATAAATGTGTATGCATAAGAGCTAAGTAGGCACCAAATTAAAAATTTGAAGACTCAATCTATTTTATGAAGGTTTTTCATATTTTAAGAAATTTTGTCAAGGTACCTTTAGGTTACATGAATAAGTAAATGTTATTGGTGTTCTCAAATATGTGTGGTTATAAAGAAATGTGAATGTTGGATTTTTGTTTTAAAATTTGATAAATTTATCTAAAAGTTGCAAAAAATGGTTGATATATGTCTCAAGGAACGATTGAAAGAGATGGCTTAACAAATAGACATTTCGTTGTGTGTAAATCCAGCTTGTTAATATGCAACAAGGAAGCACAAAGAACACATGCACTCAACAACATTTTTATATAGCTAATTATAAAGGTTAAATGCATTAGATAAAGTTAGCATAGGACATTAGCTTAATTATGAAGAAAATATTGAGTATTTATTTTAGTTGTTTGACAATGATATCAACAAATCACTTCATAAACATTGAAATTATACATACCTCTTCTTCTTAGATATAGGTGAAAGATATAGTAAAAAAATTATATATTGAATAAATTCTCATATGAGAAGATGTGATTTTTTTATATATATTTATTCTTTATGAACCTATACAACTTTGCACTAATTATAATTAAATTATGGTTTCAAAAGATTAACATTAATCTATGTTAACCATGAAGCATAAAATTTGACCAAATTTTATTAATCTCATCTTAGGGTTTTTGAAACTGTTAGCATGTCTCCATAACTGTAGATTCAACATCATATTCATGCTATGCACAGACCAATGCATCATGCCACATACATATCATTTCACCTCAACATCTTGAATATGTGTCAATGCTCTTGCCCAACCTTCAACCCTACCTTGATTTCATGTGTTTGAAGCTAATTGTTGATGGATGCATGAATCCTAGAGGATACTTAAGTTGTTTGGATCATGGTATCTCTTATATTTGATCTTGTTGATAGAATGCACCCATTGTTAGATCAACTCCTCTTTGTGTGCTATTTTTCTTTTGTACATAGAAATTTAAGTTGACATGGGATCTATCGTAGAAAGGATGGGCATAGGCTTGTTCTATTTTATTTTCACATAATTAGATTGTCTTTAACTTGTCACAATTGTGGAGATGTATAAGGTTTATTTGTTATAACTTGATTCATTTAGTTTTAATTTATGCTATAACGAAGCATAGGTTGATGCTTTTTGAATGTGGTGCCAAAAAACATGATTTTTCTCACATTTCCCATACATTATTTTTAGTCTCCTTTTCTCACATTTCCAAACATGATTTTTAGTCTTTTGAAAAATAGTTGATTTGTTTATGTACATGTGAACTATGTATGATTTTGGTAAAATTATTAAACTTGATTGAATTGTAATTCAGAAACAACTGCAAGTATTCGCGATTGTTTATTGTAAGGTGACAATTAATTCTAGGGACATTGATTTTATGGAAGTATGATAAAGAATACCATAAACAGTGGAATCAATAATTCTAAGTGTATTTTCAATCATAAGGGTTTATAAACTCTAAAATGATTTATTAAGGCTGATACTTTGTTTTTGGCATTTAGAGATCTCATATGGATAGTATAGTGAAGAAAAGAAACTATAAAAGCTTCTCATTAATTCATGTCGTTTCCAAAGTATAGTGAAGAGAAACTTTTAGAAGGCCTGCCTAAATGAGTGCAATCTCTATATTCATATGAACCATAGCTTGTATAATGGTCCACTAATGTTTGTGAGTATTTATATTGTGGTGACAATCAAATAATTTCTATTATTATAAGAGTTGGTTATTCTAAATTTTAATGGTAAGTTCATTTTTATCTATATTTCTGTAATATGATGTAGTCCTCTAGACAAGGGTATATGACATAGAAAAAAAATGTGGTTAACATATACCAAAAAAAACCTTCTGATTGTGAAAAAAATTGTCACCCTCAATCATATATCATAGAAAAAATTATATGTAAAACCAATAGATAGATGTTATCCGACCTCCCAAAAAGAAATGCATCTGATTTTGTTTTCAATAGCACTCACCAATCACAGAAATATACAATCTTATTAGAAATATGGCAAAGTTTGGCGCTAAGATGAGTCACCTGTCTGTATAAGCTAGGGGGAGATAACTTACAATTACTGAATAATATTGCAACAGGTTGTCCCTTAGAATACCTCAGTTGGATCCTCATTCTAATGTTTAGTTTGAAAAATTATTGAACTGTGGAGGCTTTTGACACTTCCAAAGGTGAAACATGAAGACCTTTTGAATTATACGTTCCATAGATCAATTCTTCTTTTAATAATTTTTGTTTAAAGAATTCAGGGAATGGTTGGAGGCAGTTGGGAAAATTCTCTACGCAGGATTTGATTGGGCTAAAAATGGAAGTTTATGATAAGACATACACCATTAGTTTTTTCCTGTTGGAATTCAAGAAATCTATATATGTTACTATTTTGGAGTGTTATCTTGAATAAGTAATCTGAAGTACAAGGTGACGAGTAGGGGCCACTTTTAAAAAAGGCATCTGAGCTTATTTTTCAAAGCACTCATTGATCACAGAAATCTACAATCTTTTTAGAAATATTGCATCATTTGGTGCTACCTTGATGTATGTCAATGATCTTAATTTCTTGTTTTGATAAGATGAGCCACCTGTCTGTATAGGTTAGGGGGAAACAACTTACAATTAGTGAATAATTTTTCAAACAGGTTTTCAGTCCCAGGGGATCCTGATGTCGAAATTGTGAGTAATGCAAATTCAATATGTTTGTTTGGCTAAGGGGTTTATTCATTATTGTAAGCTGTGTTGACTTGAAATTCCTATAGCAGATGCCTAAAAAATCCTTAGAAGACTTAAAAGTTGTCATAGGAGCCAACACTAAGTCATGACAGAGCCTAACTGGGGCTTCTTTAATGGATATTGGGGTTACAATTATTATGACCATCTAAGCAGCTGAGACTGGTGTTAAAAAATGTTATTATCAAGGAGTTTACCTGCAGATTTTTGGTTTACGATTTATGATACTTTTTGTAGGCAACATTGATGAGACGTATTTACAATCACAATAGGTCAGGATGTAAGATTTTCCTCCAACAGTTGTGATCTAATGAACCATCTTTTAATTAAATGTAACCGAAATTGACAATTTAGTAAACAAGAATTTTCATGAATTTCAGGACAGTTTCTTTAATGTCCTTTTGTTACTCCAAATTCGTGACAGCGGCTCCCATTTGATTTATTTCTTCTCCTTTTCTGTGTCCCGGATTCTCATGCCTAGTCTTGCATCGAACTGTTCTTTGGTATCTACAACAGAAAAATTAGTAACCCCAAATCTTGGTGAGAACAAAACGATTTCTAGTGGATGAAAGGCAGTAAGATACGAGTAGCTGAAGAAATATTGCTATAAATTGCAATGCAGGGGCTTCACCCCACTTCGGACCAAGCTACAGAAACTTTGCTTCAAGCTACTGGAACTTTGCTTCAACCTATATTTATTGACATTCAAGGCGGTGGGAGGGAAACTGTTGATTCCCTTTCAACTACTAATTTAGATTGCATTCATTTGATTGCGTATAATTAGGAAGATTTGATTTTTATTGTTGAAAGATATGATTTTTATTGCTGAAAGATTTGATTTTGAAAACTATAGTGTCTACGTATGCAAGGAGCAAACAACTTGCAATAATAATGGAAACTTGCAGTGATAATTTTCCTATCTTCTGGAATGTCCACTGCTAATTCGTCCTGTCCAACGCTAAGGGTTGAAATCTCATATCTTGGTTTATTTTTACGAGATTATAAACTGGAGCTGTCCTCCATATTGGATGTATCAATATCTTGAAAAGATAGAGTCTGAATCTTTACATTCGTTGTGACGCAAGACAACTTCTCTGGTGAAAGCTATTACAAAATACAGCCTGCGGGCACAGCAAACCAGAACCGAAAAAATGTTTGGAGAAACCAGTTACCGACGTGAGACAGGTTAGCCTATCGGCTAATAATTCTAATTGTAATAATAAAAATAAAAAATAAAATTAATTATAAATACTTTAAAAATTATAAATAAGTTATAATTAATTTTAACTTTAATCTTCATTTACATTCTAATTAAAATTGTTTTATAAAACATAACAAAAATAATAAAAGAAATAAAATTTAGATTCTAATTTTATTTGTCAAAATATTATTGCATACATAATAATTTAATATATTGTATTATATGTAACATATTAAAAGTGGGAGAGATCTTGTGGTGAGATGGTAGGGCTTCTTACCTATAGTGCCAATTACTAAAGTTTGGACCTTGTGGGGTTGCTCTCTACCACATCAACAATTGAGATTGGTTACCATCAAAATATTATAGATAATAATATTGCTAGGTATAATAAAGGAAAATGTGCACACTTTTTCGTACTCAAGTAGGATGACTATCGATGTTTCCTCCAAGGTAGATAAGAATGTTGTAGCACTTCAACATACAACCATAATCAACAAGGTTTTGAGTAAGCCTCACAAACAATCAAATATCTGTGCATAGCTGTAAGAAAATGAGAAAATGACAACTGTAACAAACTTTCTCCCCCCAAAAATCATAGCTAACTTTGACAACAAAGAAGACAAAGATGAAGTGTTGGAGATGAATGTGTGGTGCATTAGTGATAATTATGTCTTCACACAAGTTGGGATCCCCAACTTTAATCCCAAAGAGATGGCCCCTATAGATGAGCCCTACTAGGTCAAATTATATAACCTTGTTGGTTAATAGATTTGTCTTCTTTAAAGAATCCTTAAAACTGACTCACGATGCCCGAATTGAAAGACAAAGGGGAACCAATAGTTGAGTCATTTGTAATGGAAATTGCAAGTGCTCTTTGAATTATGATATGAAGGTATAACTCCCTTCGTTGGATAAAATGTGTGTTTTCTAGATATGCTTTTAATGAGAAAGCAACAAAGACAACTAACTAGTCATGACCATATGCGAACATTAGATTTATAAACAAGAGGATACCGGAAAAAAATACACAACCTTCCCTTTCAAGTACCCACAACAAAGAGGGAAAAGGTTGAATAATTTGCTCTCGGATGTATGAATGAATGAGAAATCAAAGTTTCTACAAGAAACACGTGCATAACTAGAATGAACAAGAAAGCATCATAAGAATAACTGGACAAATTACAGTCACAAAAAATACACACAAACACAAAGATCTGAAATGTCTTTCTTCCTTTCTTAGAATGCCAATAAAATGACTCAAAGATCATCCTTATTCATATACCATGATTCTACCCCACCAAAACAGGAAATGCCTTTTTTGTTTTGTTTTGTTTCTGAGCATCCCATTACATATATTACCTCCTCCCTTTCCGATGAGACTTTTTTAATCTTGAAAAAGATTATTGATTACAAAAATATTTATTTTTAACCTTTCACCTTCCCGTATCCTTAGTGTCTAGAAATGTAGGAGCTTCTCCATATATTAGACTAGTCTTTGGGCTTAATTTATCTATAGCAAAGGAAAATAGTGATACAACAACTCCACTACACTGTGTGATAATTTTGTTATACCGGTGTGACCACTGACAAAACAAGGCTCTCCCTAAAATTAGAGCACATATCCCCTTCACAAATTCCTCCCAAGACTACAATGTTACATACTCATGGCTCTTGAAGGAAGCTCAATTTCTACATTTGGTTCACCCCGATTAGGGCCTTCAATAACAGCTAATGATCTCCTTTATATGCTCAGCCAGATAATGTTCCAATGCACCTTCACCACAAAGAATTTTAGCCCCAGATCGTTGTGATTCTAGAGTACCCACAACCTAATAGCAGATAAATCTCCTTCTAAAATTATGTGAATAGTATGACTCATGATACAAAACGCATTGGTTCTTCCTAGACCGACACTGCAATGTACTACAAATGGACCCAAATTTGGCGGTATCAAATACAACATCAAGTTCACAAACAGAGTGGTGGATTCAAGCAAATTGTATATGAGAATTGAGCTCAGAATAGTTGCCGAAGCAAAAATCCTGTCATCATAAACATCGGATTTTCCAACACTTCTAAGACCCTTAGTATCAAGAAATAGGGCATATGTCCTCACTTCACCAATATCCACGTCCATTATTTGATTCAAAACAAAACTCGAATGCGAACCTTCAACTTTAATTTGACACAGAAGTTCATAAAGGGCCTGATTTGCCAATACATATCCAACCCGATAGACTTAGTGTTTGCTATCAGTGAGTCGGGGATAATGCAAACTTTATAACCATTCATGTTGGTTCGCGTATTTAAAACAAAGGTGATAATCCGACTCTATGTTGGTGCTCCGAGCTACAACTGCTTCTTTTATATCTCTTGTCCGTTTCCCTAATTTAGTCGCCTCCTTGGTACATGGTGCACGAGTATAACAACTTTGGCCAGTGAAGGGAAGAAAATATATGATCGACTCTTGGAAGATCAAACTGACTGTTTAGAAATGTATTGGTTGCAGATGAAAGATGACCATAAAGAGTTCCAAGCACGAGCCTAACAATAACATCTGTCATAATGACCCACATCGAAGCACTAAGTACTCTTTTCCAAATGCTCCTTTCTTGATATGCTTGAATCCGTTAAACATAGAGGCGTCGAGAACTTTGAAAGATTAGGAAACCACGTGCACTTAGCCGACAATGCACATATCATCGGTGAGTTGGCCTCAATCATAAATTTTACACTTATTTGAAGACCTGACAGTCCAATTATGTGATATCGGCATGTCGCATAACTTGGGAACCATGAAAATCTCTTATTTGGTTTGAGAGTCTCCAATAAGTTCTGACTTCCCAATTAACTATCCTTTCCTTTGTTGGTCGGGTCTGTGTAAGTTTGGGCACCTTGAACTGAATCCGAAAACTTTTGGGATTTGTGAACATACCTCTGTAACGTCTTCCATCCATTCTAACTTTTTCTGTTTGCAAAATCTCTAAGATCATAGATATGTGTGCTAACATTACTAACACTGTTGCATGTCCTTGATTGTTAAAAATACCTTTTCAGCCAATACCATATATGTATCTTGCAATCATTATATACCTTCATTTGGAAGATAACACGGAAAATATTGAATCAACGATTTCATGCTTCGACATTCTTATTAGAGATTCAACTTGGCTAATTACAAATAGGGGCTAACAAACCTATAGATTGAATATTGGTAAGGCAAATGCTTGAAGCACATTGGAGATCAATTGAGCTTTGCATTAAACATCAACATGGGAGATGGTGATTAAGTATTATTCCCACATATCAAATTAATTTCAATTTAGAAGCTTCCATAAAAAATCAGGCTTCATTCCTTGATTGGAGACCGACTCTAAGATATTGAAATTGAAGAAAGAAGTTCTTTTGCCTAAGATGTAGTAGCACATCACACTTGGAAGCTATATGCTCTCACCCCCCATCAAAAGATGGATCCTAAAAAACCCTAACAAAGATGAATCACAATTGGTAGCAGTTACTGACCATCCCAGGGTTGAATATTAGAACTAAACCAAAATGCATAATTAGAAGGGATCGAGATTTGATATTTCACTGCCTCCAATCATACCTAGAAATGTCAATCCATTAGAAGGTAGTTGATGAAGCAAAGTGCATCAAGTCCCCCATCAATACCAGATGCATCCTCACAAACTTCAGTACGAGCACTTTTATGGTGTTTGAGGCTATTGGGTCACCTATCTAGGAGGATAGTGAAGATATTGACAAAGGATCTACTGACCTTTGCTTGAAGGGAGCAATTTTTGACTTGGAAGAATTCAAAATTGCAGATATTTGGTGCATTAGTAGTCAAATTCCAAGGCTTTAGGTCAAACTCAAAAGGTAGAACAAAAAGTTGGCTAAAACAAATAAACACTTAAGGGAGGAGAAGGCTTTTGAAAAAGGTTTAATTAATATTAGAGAGTGTATGCTAAGATCTAAGGGATGGAAAGTTTCCCTTGGAGGACAATGAAGATTGTCACATGGAATGTTAGGGGCTTAAATGCCCTTGACGAGTGGTGCATGACCAAGCGCCACTTAGAAAATTTGTTGGTCGACATAGTTTTGCTATAAGAAACTAAAATTAATTTGGACGAGGCTAGTCATTTCTTGAAATATTGTAAATAATGGAATCAGTTCTTTCAGTGTGTGCTTGGTGCCTCTGGTGGGTTGGGTATTCTGTGGAAGGCTAGAAAAGTCTTGATTCAGGATCTGGACAAGTGTCGTACCTAGATGTTGTGTGAAGTGAAAGAATTGTGTTTAGACTTGATGTTTATGCTTCTCAATATTTATGGACTGGTTCATTCTAAGGACAAATTAAAATTGTGGAAAATTCTTCTTGCAAAGATCAAGGAGGTGAATAACTATAAGCTAATTCTAGGTGGTGACTTCCATGCCATCCTAGAGATTATAAAGAAAATCAATGGACTAAATAAGATCAATAAAACCATTACTAACTTCCCTGATTTTTTGGAAAAGGCCTATTTGTGCAATTGCCCACGAAAAAATGAGTGGTTTGCATGGACAAATAGGTGTGCTAGATTCACAAACATATTTGAGAGGCTTGACCTCTTCCTATTTTCACAAAATTGGCTCCAATATATCTACACCCTTGATTCTTTGATTCTTTCAATTGCCTCCTATGGTCATTTCCTTGTCTCTAGACATTCAACCAACTATTGCTCCCTCGAGAGGCTATTTCAAGTTTGCAAGCATATGGCTTTGAGACCCAAAAATGATTGAGCTCTTCGAGAATTGGTGGAGAACATCTCCAAGTGAGAAAGGAACTACCAACTATGTATTTACCAAGCAATTGCAATTAATCAAAAATAAATTAAAAGAATGGATCAAGATGAGCTTCAAGAACATTTTCAAAGAAAAAGAAAGTGGAAATCAAGATGGCTTCTTTTAACAAAAAAATCATTCAAAATGGGATGTTTTTAGAAGACTTTGAAAAAGATAAGATTCTTCAGAAGGAACATGTTGAATTGCTTGGAAGAGAGGAGATTTACTAGAAGTAGAAAAATAATGAAGCACGTTAACTAGTTAGTGTAAAAATATCACCCAATGCAAATTACTTAATGCGGATCTACACATGCCATGGTAAGACCCGTATCAACATTCTAACTCAACCTCCAATGCATATCTAGACCAAAAGAGTATGATCCAAATAATATAAATCAACCGAGTCGGCCAGAGACCAACACAATTGACAGTGTCAAACACATTGCAACATAACTTCACTTGCCGATCAAATTAACACTAGAAATTTGAACTGGAAAATTACACAAACCATATGAACATGTCTTCCAAGCTACAATACTTGAACCAACATAGCAGAGTAATGCAGAGCATTCTCATACTAGTCCCAATAGACAATGCCATTGTCAACAAACTACCACAACCAACTTCATCATTTGGGAAACTAAGGACATAAAAAAATCATAGTACAACATCCACAAAACATAAAAATTATATCCAAAACTACAAGCCATCATAATCAATAACCAAAGGAATGTAGAGAATTTTTCCATAAGGATATTAAATATCTCTCCTGCATATTGTAACTTCCATTACTGTAACCTTCGAGAAACACCTCATACTCACTTAACATCGCCACTAGACAACATAGCAACATATGAACACTCATTTTCAAACCATATCCTACATCTATGCAACTAAATAACTCCAACTTCCACTTCACTACTGTTACCTCAACACACAATCATAAGAAATGTAGATTGTGTCATCAAAGACAACACCAGACAAGTTTTTTCATCAATGATAACACAACTCAAGTTTCTAACAATTACAATTTATATTAAATTAGTTAAATTTAATATATCTAAATCATTAAGAACTAAATTTTTTTTTGTTGGTAATTGACACTCATCCGGTGGATACTAGTACATGTATAATGGATTAGGGTTGTCATTGATGGCAACTCTTCATGGAAATCCTATCCATTAGTTATGGATTTTGGTAACCGACAGAGGGAGTGATTTGGTAATCTGTCACCGGTATCTCAAGATAGCAGAGCACTTTTGGTTTGAAATCTTTGAGGTGATTGTGGTAATCAGATTCATGCATGGGATGATAGGGCTGGCATGTAGAAATCATTTTGACATCATTTGGTTAATACGCATATGTTTTAGAGATCTGGTCTAAGTCAACACTTGGTTACATGTTACACTGCATAATATGGATGGCTGACTTGATGAACGTTTTATTTGTGATTGCGGATATATATGATCAATGTAGGAGATCTTTTTGAGGTGTGATATGAGCGAGTACTGATCGAGAAACCTATTTGGCGCAGTTTCACATGCACATTCTTGATCTGGTAGCTAGCTGAGAAGAAGAACATGGCAGAGTTGTAGAGAGATTATAGTCAGACTTTTTGCACTTAACCAGAACTCATTCAGGCATTGTTTGATGCTATTTTGGAGTTCAATCATTGTAGTTGTCATTGCAAATGATTTGTAAGTCAATGAGACTTCCATATCATAATTGAATCTTTGGTTCTAGGCAGTGTGCCTAAATGCAAGTGCATTCCCCTTATGTAATATTTATATACTCATGATCACAGTATATGAATATTGTGGGTTCCAATTCCACCGTGGTTTTTCCCTTTCCGGGTTTCCACGTAAAAATCTTGGTGTTATGATTTTATGGTTGATTATCTTGTGTTCCTGCATTTTAATTTCTTGCATTTTCTTCTGGTGGTCTGAGAATAAGTTTGAAAATTTATTTACAGGTAGAACACTAATTCACCCCCCTCTCAGTGTTCCTTGATTCCAACAATTTTATATTATAATTTATTACGTAATAATATTATTATTTACTTCTTAATAATTATATATATGTATATGTATTATTGTTTTTTATTAAGTTAACAAGATAGAGCCTTGATCCCAAAAGTTCACATCATAAAAAATGAGGCAAGACTAGACAAAAACAAGAGGGGCACACAACCCTAAATAGAGCTCAAAACATGCATATATTAGGCTTGAGGATAGCTAAACACTATAAATAACAAAGGTGGCATGTAGGTTGGTAGAAAACCAAAAAGAGGCACACAAGCCTATGGAGACAACATAACTAGAGAAACAAAAAATCATACCATAGTAACAACTATAAAGAAAATAATAACACCAAGGGTGAAACAACCTTGTTTGACAAGGTTCCAATTTTTCATTTTGATATTACTGTTATATAATTCTTGGTGATTTAATATATCATACTAGATTAAAATCATCATAATAGATTAAATTCCAATTCATAATCCACAATTAAAATACAAATCTTAAATTAGAAAAGTAGACCACGTCAAACTAAATTCCCAAATTCAGAATGTTCTATAGATCACTTCATTACAACTTTACCTTCTCCATAGTTTGGAACAAATTTGAAAAAATTATATTTATGTGAAAATCAAATATAATAGGCCAATAAATTCCTTATCAACATCCATCAAACAATTGTCAAACTATATGTTAGATTTATCTTTTATTAGCTAATAATTATTTATTTAATTATTAGTCTATTATACTCTATGCTTAAGCTAAACTTAGGAATCTTATAATTCTTTAGGTTTTTCACCTTTAGGGTTTCGAGTATCCTTTTATAAGGATTTTCTCTTTGTATTTTCATAACAATTGTAATTTTTGAATTGCATTCTTGTTGTACAATCAATATGACTCCTCTTTACTGGATCTCTGAATTTTGGCCTCCATATCTTTTTTGCTTCTCTCCTTCTGTGACAGGTTTGCATGCAAGTAATCTTTGGGAGCTGTAGAGTTGATTTTTCCTCAACTTCAATATGGTATCAAAGCTCCTGATCTGCATGCCCCTGTTCTCTTCATGAGAATTTTTGGGCCTTGTTCTTTAGATCTGTGTATTCAGGGGTTTTTGCAGTTGCTTTTTTCCATTTATGGGGGTAGCTGATTTTTTGGTACATTTTGGTGCCAAACGGACCTCACGGTTGGATTCAGGAGGCCGTTTCCATAAATTTTGATATAAAATTCGATATATTTTGGTGTCATGTGTTCAGGAGGCAAAAAAGCATTTAGGCCGCAGGCCGTACGACCTCGGGCATGTAGATATATATATATATATATATATATTTTTGCAGTTTTACGGCTTGCTTAGGCCGAATTGGTCACGGCTGAGCCGCCGACAGTCTGTAACCCATCGGGGCCAACCTGGTGGTTTATCATTGGCGGTCTTTACACTGCCCACCTCCCTCCCCCGCTTCCGGTTACCGTGGCAGTCTTTTAATCGCCCGTCGCTGTCGTCTGCCTAGAGTCGCCTGCTCCGCCGCCCGCCACCTGCTCCGCCGCCCGCCGCCTGCTCTGCTCGGCCCCCGCCTAGCCCAACCCGACCGTTGCTATTCTGCCCCGTCGTTGCTGCTCAGCTCAACCATCCACTGCCAACGCCCTCCACCCATCCACAGCCCAACCACCTCCCTGCCACCAGTAGGGGGCCTTTTTACTGAAGGGTTTTTTGACAGGTTTTTTGGTTTTTTTGCCATAACTTCGGAAAACGGAGTCATTTTTTGCAAAACCTTATATTGTCGGAAAAATCTTTCCGAGCCCTATCTAGATCTGGAGGTTTGAATTTTTTATTTTGCTTTTTTGATGGTGTTTTTTGCTGTCAAAACCAGAGGTTCTTTTTTGCACTCTGGGAGACATAACTTGAGCATCCGAACTCCGTTTTTTGAAAACTTTATATCGTTGGAAAGCTTGTTCTGTGTTATTTTCATTCATATGAGTTTTCTTTCTAGATTTTGCTCCAGGTATATTTTATTCAGTTTTTTGCTTTTCAGCACTTTGGTGAATATCTTGGATGTTTTAGGTCCTAGGATCTCTTTCTTTGAGTAGGATGTCTCGTCTTTGGCTATTCTTTCTATTTCCAGTCTTTTGTCTCTTCTGATCATTTTAGCATTTTATTTATGCAAACGCACCGAGATAAAGTGCCACCATGCATTGTATACTTGGGATAGATTTCTGGATCTCTGAATTCTGGCCTCCATAGATTTTTTGCTTCTCTCCTTCTGTGATAGGTTTGCATGCAAGTGATCTTTGGGAGCTATAGAGTTGATTTTTCCTCAACTCCAATACTATAGGAACATAAACATGTTCTGAGACCTCGAAAAAACCTGCAAATCTCTTTTCACATGATAAATTATCAATCCCTCTAAATCTACACATTTTTAATGCCTTTTGGTGTAGTTCCTACATGCCAATAATAGTCGCACAATAAATAAGAATTGATATCATAGACTCCGACTTAGAATCAATGAATTTGGTGCTTGTGTCGGGTTGATTTTGTTATGTGATGATAAATACCCAATATTAAATTCATTGTTTGTGGCTTTCGGGGTGGTTTAATAAACAAACGTATGCACCAATGAAAATGATTTGTCTTTTAGATGCTTATAAGAGATGTCAAATCTATGTATCTCATCGAGTAATGATGACTATTCAATTATCAAGTGAAGTTCAACATGATAGGGACTATTTTCGCCAACAGTGACCAACTAACATTTTTAATATATATTGAAACAAAGCAAAAAGTTACAGGAATAAGAGCAGCAAATATGCTACCAAATAAAAGAAAATGAGATGACTAATCCCTGATTACATTGTTAGGATTCCCATAGATACTGAGAGGGGGGGGGGGGGGGGGGGTGAATCAATATATGATCGGTTATAGATTTTCTTAGCTTAAAACATGTAGAGCATATCAATACTGTATATCGGTAAACAAGAAATAATGCAATAAACAGAGATAAGAACAACCACATGAAAAACACACCATAACACAGTAGTTTAATGAGGAAAACCGGTGTGGGAAAAACCTCGGTGGGATTTGTGACCCACAATATTCACTTACTAGACAATAAGAGAATATTACTGCTACAAGAGGGCCTGCACATGCAGGAAGGCCAAGTGCCTAGAGCTCATTGCTCAATTACAAAATGGGAAGTCTCACTGACTTACAAAATGGATTATATAAATCCAATGTCTTGTACTACTTCAAGATAGCATCTACTATGCCAGATCTAGTACCGGTTTATAGCTCTGCTTCATACATAAACCCTTAACCTATAATTCACATAATAGGTCTGCCTTATTTCGCCTATATATTTTCTTCCATCTATTGCAAAATGTTCTACAATGATCTCTTATATATATGAGTCATTTTACAACTTGCCAAGTCAACTTACATGATTTTACAATAATTAACAAAATATATTACAAACAAAATTCCTGTCGGCTTCTATGTCGGTATGCTTCCTTTTACTGTCGGTAGTCTTTGTGCTAGTGTAGAGTCTGTCTTTGCCGATGCTTTTAAATTGTCTTGCCGGTGTCATATGATTGTAAGGTTGCCATCAATGAAAAAACCTTCAATCACCTACAATATCTCATTGGAGTGTGCATTTGCCAACATACATGTCAACAAGTATGCATAACAATTTTCAACCCTTACAAACAGTTGAATGGGCAACCCTGAACATAAAAACAATCTAAACAAAAGGCTAATTAGAACCGACATACATCGTGATAGAAAGAAGGTATCAAAAAGGTCTATGAATCTCATCATAGTATCATTACACAAAAGAACTTGAGCGGTCATAACAACAACAAAATCATACATTAAACTTCAATAATTGTTGCATCTACTTGGAACACATGGTGTATTTCTCATGAAGATGGAGAACTTGGTATTTGATGGCATCCAACTGCTAAGAAGTCTTCACCTGTTCTTTGTGTACCCCCTGCATTAGAGAGCACAAATAGACAATTTGAAAGATGATGCTAGAGTAAAATTTAGCATTTGTTCTTCTGAATGAATAATTTGCTTTGAAAAAATTGCCAAACATTTTATTTTCCATATATGAAGTAAAATAGTCTACCTCATTGTGTTAGCCACAACATTATCATGTAAGCCAAGCCCCAAAATGGCTTGCCTCCAACTTAAAACCTGACAAAAAACAATAGGGAGATATTTGAAAATTGTATTCCACTTCATCTTAGCACATGAGCAATCCCAAAATATGTGTTTTAGATTTTCACTTTTTTGACAAAAAGGACAATTTAGAGGTTGAACCTTCATATATTTCAATCTTTCACCCACTAGCAATTTGAAGTGAAAGAGTTTCCAAGTCAAAATCTGAGCATTATCCTCAGCTTTAGACTTCCAACATGAGCATTGAGTTTCTACCAATTTTTCTCTTTAATTTTGCATTTCTAGTTTAAGTTCAATTTGGGATTAAGAGACATAGTAGGGAGGAGATTCAAATACACCCTTTTTGATAGAAAACATAAAAAAGGATATTTGGATAGCCACGACCAATCCTTGAAAAAAATACAATGAAGTGGAGTACAAATCTTCATCAATAGATCCACAGGAACCAAAGATTTAACAAATATCATGAACCCTTTATAATTGTTGGCTATTCCAAAATTATTTTGAATGTTGTGCTAGGTTTCCCAATCAAGGGTATTAAAATCCCAAATGTCCCCAAACTAGCAAATTCCTTTAAAAAAAAGATAAGGAGCTTGTCTTGGAAAGGAAATAGCTAAGGGTTGGGCATGATATTGAACCAACGTGTTCCACCAAATAGATGAAATACCAAAGTTGAAACCATGTTATAAAGAGTGATTTTTCTAATTTGAACATTTATAGGCATGTTGCCAAGCTTTCCAGACTGATTATAAAGGGAAAGAAGATTTGATAGTAAAAAATGAAGAAAGTAGAATTTTGTCCAGCCAATTAATTGACTGCCATTTCTTTTTACAAGAAGCCATAATAATTCATTGTCTAACTAGATATTTCCATGGTCCGTCCCCATACATGACTCTTATAATCCATTTTGCTAATAAGCAAACCCCTTGAGTCTTGGGATCCAATAAGGCCAAACCTCCTTTAGTTTTTGGTTGAATGCAATGTAGCCATGAGGTAGATTTGAACCCAATAGAACCATTCCAATTAGCCCATAAAAAGTTTCAAATTATTTTAATTAAATCATCATAACATTTATTAGAAGGCATCTAGCACGATGAATAATATACATGAGAAGCTAGAACAATTCAATTCACAACTTTGATCTTGCTAGCCAAAGACAAATATTTGTAGCTTCAAGTGTCAAATTTATTTTTTAATTTATTGAGGTACCAACTCCACATGTCAGAAAGAGAAACTCCAAGCTCAAAGGGGATTCCCAAGTACCGTGAGATTTGACCATGCTTGATCTATTTCCATTCCTTAGGGATCCAATGAGGAGTTGGACCGGAATGCACCATAAGAAACTCAGTTTTATGATGTGCTAACTTTGAACCAGAAACAAAGTAGTAGAGATTGAGAAACTCCATCACATTCTTAATTTCCTCCTCGGTGTTTTGGATGAATAGCATACTATCATCAGCAAAATGTGAGTTAATAACCAACACATTATTAGGAATAGATACACCCTTAGTCAAGTTCATATGGTTGCATTTTTGCAGAAAATAACCCAAGGCATCAACAATGAGAATGTTAAAGTTGTAGAATACAACCTCATAGAACCCAGTGAACACCTATATGCAAATAACCTGTCACAACAATGAAAGATTCACAAAACACAAAGATTGCTTTGAAAACCTAGATAAAAAGAATGCAATAATGATAATCATATCATGAATTACAAAAGGATAAATCCTTATAAAAGGAGATCAAACCTAAAAAAAGAAAACCCTGAAAGCAATTAATTAATAATAAATTAATTATTAATATTCCTAAGTTTAGCTTCCTAAATTTAACTTAAGTGAAACAGAGAAAAGGTGACTTAATTATTAAATCAATATGATTTAATTAATTAAGTAAAATAATACCTTTTACTCTAACACTCCCCCTTAACATGAAAAACAACAACTAAGGACTAGATGCATGAAAGCAAAAATGGGTCCCGACAACAAGGCCTGATTAGGTACCCAAGTACAATGAAATCTTTGTAAAGTGGAGAAAAAAGAGAAAACCTAGTGGGAAAAAACTCTTCTCCTAAAAGAGATAAAATCATGCTGAAGGAAGGAAGGCCTCACAAAAACCCCTCAAGGACAACTTCCTTCACCCTGAGCATAGAGTGTAACTGAAGATAGCGTGGCGATGCCAAAGGTTTCGTGAAGATGTCAGCAACCTGCTCCTCTATAGGAATGCAGTCCAAGGTGAGTGAACCATCCTTAATCAACTTCCCGATGAAGTGCATATGGATCTCAATGTGCTTCATCCGCTGATGCTCCACTAGATTGCGGGAAATGTGTATAGCACTTTGATTGTCGCACCAAAGAAGTGTGGGACTATCATGAGAAAAACCAAACTCTGTCAACAACTGTTGAAGCCATAAAATCTCTTGGCTGGCTAACATGTAGCTCGATAATCAGTCTCTGTAGATAATAATGCAATAGTAGATTGCTTCTTACAATACCATGTGATAGGACCAAAACCAAGACAAAAAACAAAGCCAAAAGTAGACTTCTGATCATCGACATCACCAAACCAATCTAAGTCAGTGAAGCCAACTATGTGAGAAGCCCCTGATGTATAGTGAATGCCATACTATGAAGTGCCCTGAACGTACCTCAAGATACATTTGGCAGCATTCCAATGGCTCTCATGTGGATCATGTGAGAACCTAGAGACAAGGCCAACTGCAAAGGAAATACCAGGACGTGAATGCATCAAGTACAACAAACTACCAACCAACTGCCTGTATAACGTAGAGTCTACTGAAGGAGTAGGGAAAGTGGAAGACAAAACAACACCTGACTAAAATGGTGTGGGGGCAGGCTTGCAATCAAGCATGCTAAATCTCTAGAGCAAGTCAATAGTATACTTTTGCTGATAAATGGAAATCCCATCCAAAGACTGAACAACCTGTAGACCAAGAAAATAGTGCAGAAGACTAAGATCTGTCATCTCAAACTGCTCCATCAAAGCTCTCTAAACACTCTGAATCATAGAGGATGAGCTACTTGTAATAATGAGATCATCAACCTATAACAAAATAATCAAAAGATCACCCTCTAGACGTTGAATGTAAACCGTGGGATCAGAATGACAGTGAATGAAGTGAGAGGAGAGCAAAAAGAGTCCATCTTCTCATACCAAGCTCGAGGGGCTTGTTTGAGACCATATAAAGAACACTTAAGTCTTCAAACCAAAGAAGTGTCCTGCACAAACCCTTGAGGCTGCTCCACATAGATCTCCTCATGTAGGTCACCATGCAAGAAAGCACTCTTTGCATCCATCTAAAAAATTGGCCATCCCTAGGAAGCTGCTAGTGATAGTACAAAGCGAATGGAATTCATATTGGCAACATGAGCAAAGGTCTTGGAGTAGTCAATACCATCAACCTGAGAAAAACCCTTCAAAACAAGATGTGCTTTGTACAAATCTATCGAACCATCTATAGCATACTTGGTACGGTACACCCACTTGCACCAAACCAACTTTCTTCCCTTAGGAAGAGAACACAGATCCCAAGTATGATTCTTCATCAAAGAAGAATACTCCTCCTCCATAGCCCTATCCCACTCAGGTCATCCTGTCACCTCTGAAAATATCCGAGGATCATCTGAAATGGCATGACTCAAGAGACTAGCACCAGCAGTATGTGCTTGTGTACAATGAGTATCTGAAGGGTCACCTGCCATAGATCTAGCTGCCTCTATAGTAAAGCGGGCCCACTTTGGCAAATGCGGTGGATCAGGTGGTGGTGGGGGTGGTGGATCAATATCTGCATCATCCTCAAGAGATGAAGAGGAAGGAGTAGGTAGTGAGGGGAAAGTTGGTGAAGGAGAATCTGTCAAATGAAAGCGCTCATCAAACTGGACATCCCGTCAAAACAGGACCTCTCTGGAATCAGGATTAAACAACCTATATGCATTCACATCCTCACAGTAGCCGAAAAAATCAGTGGTCGACTTTTCCTCTCCATGGCTTTCCTTTGAGCATTAGGAATAAATTCCCAAGCCTCACAACCAAATACTCAAAATGTAGAAACATCGGGCTTGACATGGGTCCAAGCCTCCTCAGGAGACATATGTCGTAATGCCTTATGAGGCATCTGATTCTAAATATAAGTAGCACAACTAACTGCCTAAGCCCAGAAAGAAGAATCCATAGACCGTGACTAAAGCATACAATTGGCCATTTCTCGTAAAGTCTTGTTCTTTCTCTCAGCAACACTATTCTGCTAAGGGGTATAGGATAGAGTAAACTGATGCTGCAAACCATGCTCAGTGCAAAAATCACTGAAATACTGATTCACATACTCCCCCCCATTATCTATGCATATCTGACTGATAGAAAGTCCAGACTACTTCTCCACAAATGTCTTAAAGATCTTGAAGGAATCAAAGACATCAGACTTGTACTTAAGAAAGTACAACCATGTACATCTGGAGAAGTCATCAATAAATGTGAGCTCATATCTAGCACTTGAAAAACAAGGAGTTTGAAATGACATGAGGTTACTATGTACCAACTCCAAGGGTGCCATAGCACGTGGTGATCCTCTCATAGGAAAAGAATCCTGGTGATGTTTGTCAAGTACACAACCTTGACAAACACCATCAGTATAGGAAAATTGGGGAAGCCCAATCACTAGTGCCTGTGTACTCATCTGTTGCAGATATCTGTAATTGACATGGCCAAAATGCTCATGCCAAAGTCTGCTCACTGTGTCTATATGCGCTACAAGAGATGAACCTATACCATTTGTCTTGTAAAAGCCATCAAATATGTATAAGCGAGATGCAAGATCAACACGTCCAGTAGCCACAACCAAATCAGGATCATGAAGGTCTCGAATAACCACATCATGTGGTGAGAACTCAACTGTCTTACCAGTGCCAGAGTGACAAATCTGATAGATGGAAAGAAGATTTGTTGAAATATCAGGAACAACAAGGACTTCTTGAAGACAACCACCATCCAAAGAAATAGTTCCTGAATCTATAACGGAAAGTTGTGTAGAGTTACCAACTACAATGTGAGAAGTGCCACAAGGGGCAAGTGTTGTGACAAACTTCTGAGTGTGTGATATATGGTGAGAAGCACCAGAATCTAGGATCCAAGTGGATCCTAAAGGCAATGCTCATGCAGAAAGAGCATGACCTTTTCCTGTGGATGGGGAAGGTGACTAAGGTGGTGATGTGATGTTGTTGCATGGTCTCCTCTAAATCCTCTAATTGTTTCCAACACCTAGGAACTGGATGTCCTTCCTTGCCATATAAACTGCAAGGATCACCTGATTTCTTCTTAGTCTTTGAGGAAGACTCGCCAAACTTAGAAGAATTGCCCTTCTTAGGGTGGGATTGTGGTTTTGAAGGAGACTTCGGTAGAGGCTTGGAGGAACTCTCACTGCCTATTGAATTTGTCTTCGGCTTCTGTTTCTGCCTCTGCTTCCCCCAAGATGGTTGAGTTACCAATGCTTGGTTCTTAGAACCAAGGAGAGTATCCAACCGTGTGAGGTGGGACCGCTCTCGTGTCAACCTATCACATAATACCTCAAATGAAGGTATGGTAAATCGAGTGCCCAAAGCATCCATGGTGGAATAGAAGGTAGAAGAGAATATCTGAAAGGAACCTCAAAGCCTAGATAGAATCGGGTATATACACTCTGTGTCTGTTTTGTTCTTACCACAACCCTATCACAATGATTACAATGATTTGAATTTCATCAAGAAATCCTCAATAGAGGGAAAAGAATCAAGTGCCAAGGTGGTCAATTATACCTCAATTTGAAGTGTCCTGAACTAATTGATGGTGCCAAAAAGATCATGAAACTTAGTCCATATAGCCCGAGGAGTTGTGTAACCATCCAAGTGAAAAAGAAGACTATCTATAACATGTACAAGGATATCAAACCCATGGCCTCATCCATTCTATTCCTGTGCTAGAGAACCTCAAGGGGTCTTGTCAAGAGAGGTTGAACCTCATCCAAACAAGACCATAACCCCTTAGACATGAGAAGTCTAGTCATATGTGCTTTCTAGGTATGATAATTGTGAGGAGTAAGATGGTCACATGAAGAAATATCTGCCATGATATATATAGTTTTGAAATGTATTTAAGAAAGAGGATTCTGATTTCTGATATGATAATACAAAAATCAAGAAAAAAGACACCCACACAACACAAAAAACCAAACCCCAATACAATTTTGAAAGCGGGAAAGCTGAAAAAGCAAAAATAACTCTGACAAATTTCTATGTACCTGGTAAAATGATGTGATGAAATATCCTACAAATATGGAAAGAGCTCGAAAAGAGATTTCCGACGATATCTAGTTTTCTGAAAATGGACTCCGAATGCAAAAGATATGGCCCCGAGAAGTTAAAAGTCAACCCTGACTTTGACTAGAAAAAAACAAAACTACAAAATTAGAGAAAAAAGACCTCCATATTTGAATCCGTAGCGAAAAGAGCTTTCCGATGATATATAATATGTTGAAAAATGCCTCTGTATGCTCTCGATATCACAAAACAATTCCAATAGGCTTACAAAAACTTCATACAAAAAAAAAACTGGGTGGCCCACTGGTTGTGCATAGGTGGCAGTCGGGCTGAGGTGGCGGCAGAGTAGTTGGGCTAAGGCTTGGTGGTCGTTGCTGGCGGTCTGCTAGCTGCTAGTGGTCATCGTGGCGGGAGCCTCTGCGGGAACCGTTGCAGTTGCCGGTTACCATTAGGGGTTGTTGGTAACCAGCAATGGTTACCATGATGGCTGGTGGGCTTCAACACAAAAAAAAAATTAACTTCTTTTTTTGACAGGGCCATATGGTACAGATTGTACAACCCAAAAAATAAATTTGTTTTGCCTCTTGTGCCTCTGATGCCGAAATATAGCAAATTATATATCAAAATTCGTGGAATCGACCTCCGAAAGCCAACTATGATGTCCTTTTTTTCCCAAATTGCTCCAAAAAATAGGTGCCCCTTGGATCACAAAAAAAGTTGATTTTTTCAAACCCTCACAGATCTGGCCCCGTGAATAAAAAATTGATAAACAAAAGGTCAATCTTGACTATTTTGCACGTGCTAGATTCAATGGTGAGGTCCAAATCAACCCATAATTGCACATAAGACCTTCTATATGAAGAATCTCCCAATCTGAAGAATAAGAAAGCCTTAGGTCTGAAGCTCTAATACCATGTTAAAGTTGTAGAATACAACCTCACAGAACCCAGTGAACACCTGTGTCCAAATAACCTGTCACAACAATGAAAGATTCACAAAACACAAAGATTGCTTTGAAAACCTAGAGCAAAAGAATGCAATAATGATAATCAGATAATGAATTACAAAAGGGATAAATCCTTATAAAAAAAAATCAAACGTAAAAAGGGAAAACCCTAAAAGCAATTAACAATTAATAGTAAATTAATTATTAATATTCCTAAGTTTAGCTTCCTAAATTTAGCTTAAGTGAAATAGAGAAAAGGTGACTTAATTATTAAATCAATGTGATTTAATTAATTAAGTAAACTAATACATTTTACTCTAGCAGAGAACATCGAGGAAATGAGACAAAGGACAACCTTGTCTAATAGAACGTTTTAAAGAGAATGGGTCAGTCATAGACTTATTTATAACCAGTTGAGCATTAGCATCGATAAATAACATTTGAACATGTCTGCATAATTTGGGCCCAAAACCTAACCACTGTAACATCTTAACAATAAAGCTCTAGCGCATCTTGTCATAGGCTTTATCAAAGTCAAGCTTGATAAGAAGAACATTCTATCATAATTGGCGAGCCCATTCATTGGTTTCCCAGGCCAACACAAGATTATCAAGAATAAACCTTCCACCAAGGAACCCTGTTTGTTTAGGCCTCACTATCATTTTTGTCATAGGTTTGATTCTTATAGTTATTGCTTTTGCAATGATTTTATAAGAAATATTAAGGTAATTGGACGCCATCCAGAAACAAAATTTTCTTTCTTCCCTTTTGGAATTAGTTTGATTAAGACTTTATTAATATTAGTCCTTAATGAACCTTTCTCCAAAGCTTCCAAATAAAGCAAAAAAAAAAATTCTTTAATGTGTGGCCACATTGTTTGATAAAACTCAATAGAGAGGTCATCGACCCCAGGGCTCTTATTATGGGGCATTGAAAAGGCTGCTTGTTCTAATTCTTCCATGGAAAGATCATGATCTCAGAATCAACTATATTCAAAGTCTACCTTCTTAGGAATATGACCTTTAACGATCTCCTCTAGAACAACTTGTATGTCTTGCCAATGTGATTCTTCTTTGAAGAGGTTCTCATAAAGATTCTGAAATAAATTCTTAATCTCTTTAGGATTAGTATGAATTATTCCTAAGTAATCTTGAATCGCCCCAATAAACTCCTTTTTATGTTTGTAGTCCAGTAAATAAAAGAAATACTTGGAACCATTGTTACCCTCCTTAACCCAATGAAGCTTGGCCCTTATTTTAGCACCTTGTCCCTTATAGATATCAAGTTTATGAAGTTGGGATTCCAAAGAAACAATGGAAGATTGTAAATTAGTGTCACTATGATTAGAATTCAACAACTTTCTAGTGTGAACTAATTTTCCTTGAAAGGATTTTTCTTTATGCTTACGTTGCCATTTTAGTTTCCTGCCATATGCTTGAAAGAATTCAACACATTGAGAAATAACATTATGCCACCAATCCCTATAAAACTCATCTTCCTTAGTCTTAGTGAAGGAATTCCAAAGGCCAACAAGAGCAACAACACATGAATGGTTTTTTAAGTGTGATGTATTAAGCTTATAAGGGAGTTTAGACTCTATTGATTCACTCTCAGCCCTTGTAACAAAACACAAGATAGAAAAGTGATTTGAAAGGGTGGTGGAATAGACATCATTAACACTTTGTCTAGAGGAATCTTGAACTATTCGAAGATTAGGGGATAAATAGAATATATCAAGCTTGTTAAGCTTTCTTTCAACACCAAACCTGTAGTTGGACAAGGTGTACCAAACATTTTTATGGCTAGAAAATTTATCATGAATAGGATCTATAACTCCCAAACTATTCTAACAAAATAGCCATTTTTCAAACTCTTCATTTCTTAGCTTAAGATTACTAGACTATCTTCAATCATTAGAATATTCCACCATATTGAAGTTACCTCCTATCACCCAATCAACATTAGGCAGATTTTGTGCCATCCAGTCCCACAAAACACTTCTATATTTTGCACTATTAGGTGCATTCACTGAGCTGAAACCAATAGGTTGGCCATTGATAAAGTTGAGGATCCACACACAACTATGTGATAGGTCCTCACCCTTGTCAATAAAAAACCATGAAGCTAAACCAATGAATGCCCTCCCATTGCCTTCTTTATGAGACGTATAGAAAAAATATGCATCTCTAGATACATGTGATAAAGAAGAAGTGAGATGAAGATCATTAAGTTTAACCTCTTGGAGAAACACAATATCTGGTTTCCACTTAGTATTAGCATCTTTGACTCCATATTTGCGACGAGGGAAAGAAATCACTCTTACATTCCAAGACATATAACTTTGAAACTCGTGGTAATGGGGACTAAGAACAAGTTTCTTCTACCGTCAACACATCATAGTGGTTAGCAAGAGAGATGGAGAGATCAATAATTCCTTGATCTTTATATGGAGGTGGGGATCAAGACCTTTGACTTGTAATTGGAGGAGGAGAAGATACTCACCCCCACTCCTTATGTTTGGTGGTGAAGAAGGATGAGGACCTCGAGTGGAACCTTGCACCCCATAGATCTAGAAGTTTCTTTCCTTTTCCTTACTTGCTTCCAACCATCTGTCATAACAGTATCATTAAGAGATGAATCAAACATAACTGAAGACTTGTTGTTATCTTGCACAACAAATGGGATTTAGGACTGCTTAAACATAGTATCATTATACATAACATAATTATGGGACTAATATTTTAACATATACTAGCTGGTAGGGGAAGTGTTATGTAACATAGCGACCTTAATTTTCTTGACAAGACAATTTGGTATCAGATGGCCCTCTTGGTGGTAGTAAAAGCAGACATTGGGTTAATTTGAGTATACTAAAGTTTAGAAGAATTCAAACACAGGGCCTATAAGTTTGATATTTTTTGGTAACTGTTTGTTTAGATCCATTTCTACACAGATTCTTGTGTGAACCCTTAAGCTCAAAAATTTGTCTTCACTATTTTTACACCAAATGACTCTTCCAAGCCGAGACACAATTTCACCCAAGAAGGGCCTAAATGCAAGGTTCAAATATGGAAGTTCTATCCACATAGGGTAACGCAACTTGGAAGAGCCTTCAAGATGAAAGTCTAGAGTCCAAGCTTGCAGATAACAAACTTGACCACAAGTAACCCAAGTGTTGTATTACAATACAGCCTGTACATGTTCGACTGATTTAAATTTGTATGAAACATAGCCTTTACCTAAACCCCTTAGAGTATGAATCTCCAAGCCCCTATTCTCCCAATTAATTCTGGCTCCAACATCATTTGATTCTTTGATCGAATTCACTGCCTCTACCATTCCACTCATTTCAAAATCCTTTCCTATAACTGATGCAACTTTGTCCCCTCCTATGCCTTGAATTTCTTCCTCCATGCCTTTACCAATGTCCATCAAAACATTCCCTTGATTCCTGGCTGAAGACTTCAACTTTATCTATGCCTAATGTCTTATGTCCCCTCCTCCCTTTTCAAAAATTTCAATCTCATCACATGACTCCAAAATGGGGGTGTTAGAGGGTGAACTCATGCGAGCCTGGCCTACCACTATCGTTGACAGAGACCCCAACACCAACAACACAACAAGGGTTTGATGTAGCTAGTGTCAATCAATGTTTTTGCCCCCCATTCGCACCAGGCATTCGCACTAGGAACACAACTAGGGTTTCCAAAAAAGAGTCGCTCCATGACCAACCAATATTTGGAGTGTTATAGGTTTATTAATACAACCACTATCTCTAAAATAAATATTGATAAATTCCAAGTGTGTTAGTAAATTGTGTGATATTTTTTCATTTGTTTCACTTCATGATTGGTCTTTTCAAATGCTTGCTACATAAAAAAAAAATCCAAGGATGTCACCTCTATGAATTCGGTGTTTCAAACTTTGCATGGAAAAAATTCCTTTAAAATGTATAAAAAATGTTAAAAAATATCACAAAAATTGTGCAAAAATGGCTCATATCTAATATTCTGAAAAATCTGCTTTTATAACAATGAAACTATTTTAACTAATGAACGTGATTTTTTAATTTATAAAGTTAAAAATATCATATGTTAACTTCTCAAAAAATTTCCCCCCACCACACACACACAATAGAGTTGAGACACCCAACCCAACCAAAATCTGCATAAACAAAACATTATATACACACATATGTATATGTATGTATGTATGTATGTATGTGTAGATGTCCAAAATTAATTAAATTAAATATTTAATTAATTTTATCCTTTCTACATAATTAATTGATTTAATTATGTTACCTTTATTATTCTCATAATTAATTAAATTTAATTTAATTAATCCTGTCACTATAGTCCAGATAATTGATTTATTCAATAAATTAATTATTCCCCATTCTTCTAAGGTTCTTAAATTAATTAATTCTTCTAAATTCCCTTTCAGTTAATTAATGTTAGTTAATTAACTTAGTCATGTGATTCCTACAAATCACTTTCACTAATTCTTTATTAAGCTAATTAATTCTTCTAGAAACCTCATTATCATTATTTCCTAATTTTTAATTCCTCCACTCATTCTCTCTCCTCTTGTCAAATCCTTCTACAAATCCCACTTGTCTTCTAATCCCTCATTAAACCACCTAATTACCTCCTTAATAATTTGCTAGTGGTTAATCTTCATGATTAGCCACCACATCAACCAATAGCCATAAATGGCTAAATCCTCTTGTCCCCTCCTCACCTTCCAACCTTAAATGCACCTAATTCAATCATTTCAAGGATTTCAAAATCTCACACTCTCCCATGTCTCTCTTCTTCCCAAGGAATTTTTAATTCCTTTTCCCATTTCCTTTCCCCATGCAAGTCATTATTTGAGAAGTTTTAATTCCCTTGTCCTCCCTCCAAGGAATTTTTAATTCCTTTTATTCCCCTAAAGTACTTGAGGGTATCATCCCTATGCACCTTGTGGAGTGTGGAGACAAGAAATGCCTTTATGAAAAATCTCTTGGTCTCCACACCTTGTCCTCTCATGTCCCCTTGATCCATGTGCTTCCTCTCCTTCAATCTCCACCTTTTATTCATCTTTAATCTTAACTGTCCATTCATCCCCCTTCAAATCTATAAATTAGGGTCTCCTCCCCTTCATTTCATATCTCCATTTCAAGTAATCTTATGCGGGCCTAATAGCTCTATAATCTTCATTTGTGCATCCATACTATAGCCACATTTGCATCCATAATCTTCATTTGAGCAATAATCCATCTCCCACTCCACACCCCTAATCACTTGTTGTGCAATTGGAGAGCAATCCACATCATCCAAGAAAGGCAAATCCAAACAAGTGGAGCACATGGGCGCATCTTCCACTTCATCAATCTCAATCCGAAGGAGAAGGTATAATTAGTGAGGTATAATAGTTTTATTTTGTGTTTTGGTTGGGTTATTTGCATTATAACCATTGAATCTTATCTTCCTAGTTTTAACCCTCTTCATACATACATATATACATACATACATACATACATATATATATATATATATGTGTGTGTGTGTGTGTGTGTGTGTGTGTGTGTGTGTGTGTGTGTGTGTGTGTGTGTGTGTGTGTGTGTGTGTGTGTGTGTGTGGAATCAACCCGCAAGAGGAGAAAACAACAAACAAGCACACACATGAAACATTATGTTAGAGTTAGAAATCCCAAATAGAAACTAAACTAGCTTCAAAATCAAAAACTCCAAGCACATCTCATGTTCCTCTATATCCAAGGATCCTTCAAATCAAGGTGGCTCTTAGCTTGGAAGAGCACTTGATCTCTAGGATGACTACCTAAAGAACAAGAGATATATATGATTCTAAAATCTAAATGGAATGCAACTAATATCTTAGTGATATGCTAAATGGACATGAAACTAGATATTTTACCAAGATGAGAAGATTGGTATGAGATTAAGCTAGCATGAGAATGTTATGAAGATGAGATTGATCTAGCATGGAAAAAAAACTAGCAAGATATACTAAACATGATGAAATCTATGCTATAATGCAACTAATATGATCTAAAAATGCTAAGAGAAGACAATGGAGCTCCTTAGTAACCTGCACAAAGCAATTTAGCTATAGATTGGATGCAAATGAAGATGGATATTGGATACGAGACAAGGGCTCATCTTATAGAGTTGAAGACTTAGAAATGGATGGCCAAGATTGATTATCAATCAAGGGTCAATATTGAAGGAGAAATGTGGTCCCAAGTTGGAAGGCTTAGCCTTGTGACAAATGTCACAAGGGGGAGAGGGTGAGAATCAATGCGGTCTCACATGTGTGGTCCTAGATTTGCAAGCTTAGCCTTGTGACAAGTGTCACATGGGAGAGAATGTGAAAAGTCAATGTGGTCTGACAAGTTTGGTCCCACCTTGGGAGAAGGGGGATATGTGCTCACACGTGTGACCAACCTAGGAAGAAACAAAATGGATTAATTAGGATAATGAGGGGATTAGATAGGTTCTAGAAGGATGATTAGGAGGCAAGTGGCATATGTAGGATTTTGCAAGTGAGTGAGGGAAAAAAGGATTTTTAGTTAAATTAAAATGATTTAATTTTAGTCAAAAGGGATGCAACTTGCATTTGTAGGATTTTGCAAGTGGGGGGATTTACAAATAAATTTTGATTTATTTAAATGCAAAGGGGATTTTAATTAAATGTAGATTCAATTAAAATGGGAAAGGGGATAAATGGATATTTTTAATTAAATGTGAATCTAATTAAAATGGCTAGAGGGGTGTTTATTTAAATGCGAATTCAATTAAATGGCTTAGATAGAAGAAGGGGATATTAATTAAATCTTAATTTAATTAAAAAGGTCAATTAGAAGAATAGGGATATTAATTTAATTAATTGGAAGAATTCGGGATAATTTAAATGAATAAAATTCACTTAATTCATTGTGCAACTTTTAGGTGTCTACATTTTGCCCCTCTTTGAGTTAACGAGTGACCACATGTTGATTCAAAGAAAAATGCTCAATTTGTCATCAAAATTTTATGATATGGTGTTATCGCCAGAATTGTCAATATGATGTTGTCGTTGCCAAGATTATCGATATGATGCCCTAGATATGAAGAATTTATTTGATATGAAAAGTCGATATGAAGTTGGTGTCAATATGAGACTGATATGAAATTGATGTTGATATGCCCCCTCGAGAGATAAATTGAGAAAAAATACGATTTTCGGGGTAGTGGCATGATGCGGGATGATTTTCGAAAGTTTGGACAATTTAAAATTTTTAAATTTTTTGCTTTTTTTTGGAATTTTTAAATTTTTTGATATTTATCTGTTGATAAATTTTATTAAAAAGAATATTGAAGAAATGAGGAAGACTAATGTGGGCATAGCGCGTACATGCCCCACACATTTATTGAGGTCGTGTTGGTATGAATCCTGATTGTCGATATGGGTCAAGTGTTGATATGTTTCAAAGGTCGATATGGGTCAAACTGATTGTCAATGTGGGTTAAACGTGATTGTCGATATGAGTCAAACGTTTCGATATGGGTCAAAGGTCGATATGGGTCTTGATTCGATATGGGTTATGAGTGTCGAGATGGGTCAATTGTTGATATGGGTCAATTGTTGATAGGATGCATGATATGCATCCTTGATTGAGTGATTGCAATATGATACCGAACTTCAATATGTTGCTTGATTTCGATATGGGACTCTGGTTGATTGATTTTTGATATGGAACTTAGATTGATTGATTCTCAATATGGAGCTTGGATTGATTGATTCTCTTTGACGTTGCTTGATTCATAGACTTTGTTATTGATATGATATCCAGGGACTTTGGACATATATTTGTTCTGACTGACGATTGGTTCTGACTTGTCTCATTGATTTTCCTTTGGATCAACATGTGGTCACACATATGCATGATGATATGATATGGATGTAGCTATTTTGATTTCGATGAGCTATATGATATACTTTTGATCTATATGACTTTTGTAGATGATAATGCAAATGATGTGATGTGTGTGTGTTTGATTTTTATGATTTACATGCTTATATGATGATTGTAATGATACTATATGTTTAGAACGTGATATGTAGATGATGGTTGGATGTGATGATTGAAGATGTTTCTAACATGTTTTTTGTGCTTTTGTGTGCCTTGGATAATGCAATCTAGAATGCTACATGTTTTGATATGATATGCAAAATGCGATAATGATGTGAAATGTGAAATGTATCGTGAAAATGAGATGGATAATGATATGCATGATATGAGATGTATTTTAAAAATGAGATGTATGATATGAGATGTAATGCACTTACAATGATATGAAAATGATTATGATATGGTAGGAAAATGCAACTATAATGTGATATAAAAATGATAATGCAATCGAATGTAAGTGGAAAATGTTAATGTGAATGCACCTAAATGCATTATTAACATGATGATGATATGCAACCTAATGCAAGATTAATATGATAATAATATGCAACCTAATGCAATTTAAAGATGACATGCAACCTAATGCCGAGAATGATAATGGAATGATGCAAAAAATGACATGCAACCTAATTGAAACTTAAAGATGATAAATGCCACTAATGAAAAATGAAAATGATGTGCAACCTAATGAAAGATTTAATACGATAATGATAATGAAATGATACTAATGCATTCTCATTCCCAAATGTTGCCATCCCTTTTTTATCAAATTGTCAGTGCTTCCCTATTTTTGTTTCATCATCGAGCCTTGATTTGTTAAAAGTTGATACAAGCATCATGTTATAATTGAACCATAACGACCTGAGTATAACTTATATGGATTTTGATATTGCAAGACGACACAAGCGTCGAGGTATAATTGAACGAAGATGACTTGAGTGTTGCTTGCATAAAATAGACAAGAGTTAACCTTTGTCTTATACAAATCCGAAATGTCCTCAGTGATATGTGTTGGTGTAAATAATTATTCATCTTGGATATTATTACACTTACTTAAGTTTACTTAGGAAATGCATTTCATAGTAGTTTGGGTATGAGACACTTGGGTGTTTGTGCCACATTGGGATAGTGTGTGTAGGAGAAATTCCACCTTTTATGGTGTTGATCTTGTTGTTACACTCCACATTCAGTGGGTGATCCACCTCATGTGGACTATTATATTATTTCTCCTACCTACCCACGCCTATTTCCTACCTACCCTTGTTTCTTATTGAGCCACATGTCATGTTTGTGTGCTCACATATCCCTAGCCTTGCCTATATAAGCAAGCTCATCTACATTGTATGTAATTTGACATTATTGATCATTTTCTATTGATGAGAATACAGTTTATTCTTGTCCTATATTGTGTCTCTATTTTGTACATTTCATTGAGCTCTTGATCTTGGCAAAATCTCACAATATGTTACCTGATCATGTCGTAAGACAAATTTGCATAATAGAAGGCTTCACTCCCAAACAGTAGACAAAGAAAACATCACATTCCTTCCTTGCTTCTCTAGTCTGTGAGACATCCTTGAGTCACTTAGGAGATATGATAAGCAAAAATCAACAACCATAAGTAAGCATATATGCTATCTGAAATGTATTCTTATCAAGTAAAACATCTTGCAAATAGATCTTTTGCTCAATGGAAATCAGTTCAAGTCCTTGATGTCTACCCTTGTTGGTTGTGCTTCTCTTGTTGCTATGTTTACTATTGGTTGCTATGATCCTTGTTGTTATGCTATGTGTTTGGTCTGATGTATAAAACCCTCAAGGAAAAATGCCCCAAACAAGGTCAGCATTTTGCCCCTTATTCTCAATACTACCTCAATATGGATATGCACATTGATCACCGAGCCATGGTGGGATGTGAGTCGAATAACTAATTCAGATAATCAGGCATAGTGACTATGCTAAGTATGTCCGGGATAATGCTGCGTGTACCACTGTTCTGTGATGGCAATTGGCTCAGATCAGATAGATATGATACGAGTATTGATAGATAGAGGAGATGCTCCATCACAAAGGATGCCTATTGCAAGGTTTTCACCACTTGTTTTTATTGCACTTTTTTATTTGTTTTTCATTTTTTTGTATTTTTTTGTTTGTTTTTTTTGTATTTTTCTTGATTTTTTTAATTTTTTTAGAGAGATGAAACATGTCCTGCCATCAATTGATAAAGATAAGACTAACTAGAACCAAATCCTGTAGTCATACTGATCTATGTCATTGTTTTGATTTGTTTGATGATTGATAAGAATGTCTAGTTTCAAAGAGTGAGTACCCCATATAAGACCGATATGTCTAGTTTTGAGTGTACCTATCCCTATATAAAACATGTTGATGTTGATGTTGATATATGGATTAATTAATAAGACTCGATGATTGATAGGAATGTCTGGTTTCAAAGAGTGAGTACCTCGTATAAGACTGATCTGTCTGGTTTCGAGTGTACCTATCCCTATATAAGACATGTTGATGTTGATAGATTTTGAGTGATGAATTGATTAACAAGACATGTGATCAGTTTGATTGCAGACTTCGAGAGTTTTCCTGTTGTTGATTTGATGGATGGGCCATGCATTCATGCTTTGATTTTCAATTTTCAATTTTTTATTTTCAGACCTTTTTTATTTTTGGAGCTTTTTCAATTAGAAGAAAGATGTATTTGGTTTCCCTAATGTATAGAAAGACCAGGAATATTATGAATGGAGGACTGAACCATTGAGGTGGAAATGGATAGGAGAAATATGAAGGTAGCTTATGAGGAGACACATCAAGAGCTTTTTGAAATCATGTTTTTGTCCTGAGTTTTGATCAAGATCAAGGATGGAAAATGGGATATGGATGGAGATAGGATATGGATAGGAGAAACAAGATCATAGATAATGAGGGATTGTGGAAGCAATGAATAAATAGGATAAGGGATATGAGCTAAAGGCTATGGATAAGGCGAAGCAAGATCATAGATAGCACTGGATGATGGAAGCAATGAATAGATAGGATAGATGGTATGGATAAAGTGAAGCAAGATGGTAGGTAGCATTGGATGATGGAAGCAATGAATAGATAGGATAGATGGTGTGGATAAAGTGAAGCAAGATCGTAGATAACACTGGATGATGGAAGCAATGAATAGATAGGATAGATGGTATGGATAAAGTGAAGTAAGATCGTAGATAATAATGAATTTAGATAGGGTAATGGATATTGGAGGAAGGATAATGGGAGGCATGGTAGTAAGAATAGAGTGGATGAAATTTTCCCCCAAGCATAGAGGTTTCCATTTACAAAAAGGCAATATGTAATATTTTCACAACATCTAGCACCACCCGAATAAGTGTTCCTAAAATTTTCAAAGATAGAGACCCAACCCACACTTAGAACCTCCGGAAAGATTCAACCGAACATATCTAGCAACTAGGAAGTAGACTCAAAAGGGAAGAAGAATCCCAAACTGGATCAAGGTACTTAGTCTTTGATTACCCATGTGTGTGCAATTGAGTTCATTCTGATGCATATGATCATCATAATCTTAAGAATCCAACGTGGCTAGCTACATGAGTTACCTTGACTTCAAAATCATCTTGGATAGAGCCTTGCTAGCAACAAGCGTCCATAGATCCGACAAGGTTATTGTTGTAATATCACAAATATTGCTCCATTGCTAGATAGGCGTCCATAGCCCCAATGGAGTTACTTGCATGTTCCCAAAGCCAAGCATTTTGATATTTCTTTTCATTGCATTTTCTTGATATTTATTTTCTTGCTCATGCTTTTGATCTTTTGGTATTTCTTTTTTATCTTTATTTTTCTTGCATTGGCTTGTAAGTGATGAAACTTACATGGGTCTGATAATTATAGTGGTGCTGAAGAAAGATTTTAGATTTTTCACTAGCCATGTCTTCGACTAAGAGATCACAATGATTTGGAGCAATTGATTAAGTATATGAGATATAGTAATCAAAAGATTTCGGTACCAAGATACGATAAGTGGTTCTTTTCTGGATTAAGTGTGTATCCCAACCAAAAGAAAATGTTAAAGAGGAACAACCTCATATTTTGAAGCATTTTATGAATAGATATCTAGGAAAAGGACTGAACATGAGATTCAAGCACGGGTAAGCATGCGACAAAATGACACAAATGCCTATTTTACAAATGATGAATTTATGCAAAGGATTGAATGAAAGGGATGGAAGGATAGAAAACAGGTGTTGGAAAATAGATAGAATGTTTGAAGATTTGTGCGAGGATAAATGGAAATGTATTCAAGATGAGTGTTGGTACACAACTCGAGAAGCGAGGAAGAGATGGAGGAAAATTGAATTTTGGGACATAAGGACCCAAAATAGATAAAGGAAATGATGGAAGAATAGTTTTGGAAAGATGTTTAGATAGATGGTTGAAAGAAGTTAAAAGATGAGTGCCTTTTTTTTATCTTTCTTATGGATCATTTGAGGTGATGGATTGGTGGATGGAAGGGATGGAGAGTTTGACTTTGGAATGAAAGAACCTAAAATGGATTTGAAGGATGAAGAGTTTGAGTTTGGAATGAAAGGACCTAAAATGGATTTGAAGGATGAAAGGATTCCTTGATCTTGATCTTGACTTGGATTAGGATCATTTGAGTTTGTGTTTTTCTCATGATTTTGAATTAGATTAGTTAAGGAGATGGGAGGGATTTCATGATCTTGCTTAGGAGGTGGATGTTGAATGGGACTCTGCTCTTGAGATAAAAGGGGATCATAGTGGATGGAATACCAAAAGTTTAGGGGACCATTATAAGGTTCTTGATAGGTGGGATCTTGATAAAAAATGGGATTAGATTGGAGAGCCATGATATCTTGATCTTGATTTAGGCTAGGACTCATTTCCTTTTGAATAAGCTTCTTCTTTTTCAAGCGACAAGGGATGGTCACATGAGTGGTCAAAGTTTTAGTTTGGATAGGTTGATGTTGTTGACTTGATGGATACTTCATTTTGGATGCTCAAGCTTACTAAGTTGAATAGAGGGTTTGTTCGATAGGCCCCTAAGACAAAGCACGTCAAATGATATGGATAATGTCTCCCGATATGGAAACTTGATTTGACTTAACTTGAATACCTAGCTAGGTATTGTTGTCGTTAAGATAGTTGGATGGTAAACTCTTGATCACTTGGTTTGATACTCCCCTAATCTTGTTGGATGAAAGTCTTGCCTAAAGATAGTTGAAAAGTTGATAACCACCTCAAAAGGTGCTTTCTTGGATTTGTAAACTTCTCCACTCTATGATTCCTTTGTTTGAACTGATTTTTGAGTTGGTTGATTGATATTTTTGCAAGATGTTTTAACATTTGTGACAAGAATACATAACACACATGAAGACAATGGTCATCCTAATGCTAAACATTTAGTGTATGTTCTTTTGAGGATGTGTTCAAATCCTAATCTTTTTCATTGGTTTAGATACAAATAAAACACACCAAGTAGACTCTTTATTCAAGGGTCATTGACAATATCATAGCCCACTAGTCTCGATACTCCATCAACTCAAACAACCTTGGCACCCCCTAGAGGGCACCCATTTTTTTGCCTTTTTTCCAGAAATTAACCCAAATTGAATTGCTTCACAATTGGGTATTTATCTTGGGAGATATATGGTGAGTAATCTTGGAGGAAGACTCTTCCCCACCCATGTACTATGATATTGCCAATGTTTGGCAACTGACTCGGATCAACGTCTCTATTGTTATGGTATTTAGTAACGGCTTATGTTCGAAGATACCCTTTAAAGTCGTGCAAGCATGATTGAGGCCTATATCCCAACAAAGTATCAAACAAGATGTAGTCACGCAAGCATGATTGAGACCTTAAGGCCCTACAAAGTGCTTGATATGAGATAACTCAAATATACTCCATCCTCTGAGATTTTCATCTCAAAAGGTGATTTGATTATAGTGAGTTAGAATACTTGGCTTTAATTGTACTCACTTGGGTCGTTCTCTTCTCACTAGCCCCCTCAAGGCGTTCAGGAAGATAGGCCCTCTAAAGGATTTAATTGCATGAAAAGAGTGGGTTTGGCTTTTTGGTCACCCAATTAAGGGGAGAGCATATATATACCTACCACTTTTGAGACAAGGCAAACAATGTTCTTTTTATCCTTCCAAAGCAATGATTTGCTAAATCCTAATTGGAGATGTTGCTCCAACCAAACATGGTGTTCTTTTTAATCCGTCATAGCAATGATTCTCTATACTAGGAAGAGGAAATCCTGGTCAACATAAAGTAAAGCACGTTGCTAGAAAGTAAAGCGATTTGCACAAATGGACAAGTTGATTGTTTTTTTAAACTGATATTGCAAAATGATGGTTCGTGTTAACCAAGATAGTAGAATGAATTATTCTTTTTAAGCCATCATAGCAATGTGAGTGTTTGTTTTAGACCAAGATAGAAAAATGTACAATTATTCGTTTTAACCCCGATTGTGAAATGTGACTATCCTAGGATTGATCAATTTTCCTAATTAGAACGTGTTAACAAAAATAACAAGATTGCAAATGTGAAAGTCTTCCAAAACTTGCAATAAATGTATTAGAAAAACGCTCCTCGATGTCCTGCAAGCACAAGAAAATGGATTTAGAAGGCATACATGAAAAAATGCCTAATTGTTTTGCTTAAATCAACCTTGATAAAGCAATCTTTTATAAAATCCAGTCTTGATAAATCAAAATCTTATCAATAAAACTTTAAAATTTATAAAGTCAAAATTTATAAATCAAAATTTATTAATAAAATTTTAAAATTTATAAATTCAAGTTTTATAAATCAAAATTTTTAAATATAAAAGATCACATTTAATAAATTAAAACTTATTAATGAAATTTTGAAATATAAAATTAGATTTTATAAATCAAAATTTATTAATTAAATTTTAAAATTTATTAAAATCAAATTTTATAAATCACAATTTTAAAATATAAAATATCACTTTTAATAAATCAAAATTTATTAATGAAACTTTGAAATATAAAATTATATTTTATAAAGCAAACTTTTAGAATAAAGGGGTAAAAACTTTATTAATAATTAGAAACAAGCATTACATAAGAAAACCAGAGCCTCAAAGCTCCAGAAGAGAACAACAAACCCAACCAATTATCATCCAGCTTCAAAACTATCCATATTCTTAGCAAAGATCTCATGCAAGTCCTAACATTAATCAGGGGAAAGATGCTCCCAACCCTCAACTTTCCAATCATCACCATGTTCTGAAGCCCACTTATCCAAACAATCAGCTGCTCTATTCCATTCATGAGGAATGTGGATGAAAGACACCTTCTCCATCATAGAACTAATTTGCAAAATTAGGTGAACAATCACTGCTAGCTGCCAATTAATCCCACTTACCTTTTGCTCAATCAACGGATTAACAATAATCTGTGAATCCGATTTGTAGATAACCTTATGCCACCCCAACTCATATGCATGCTCTAGGGCATAGAAAATAGCTAATCCCTCCATAAAATTATTAGACTGCTGCCCTTTATGCACTAAAAAGAAGAAAACCACATCCCCCATACGATCCCTACCAACATCTCCAATCCTAGCAGGACCCGGATTACCACGAGAGGAGCCATCGATGTTAATCTTAATGGATTCATCCTGAGGGGGCAGCCATCTTCCCACCCTTTGAACCTTCTTCATATCACATCTACCTATCTTGACACAAGCTAAGACAAGAGACATCTCTTGCAAACCCAACCTACTCACAATATCAACCTCTCCTCTATCTAGAAGAAATTTCACCTCACATTTAGCTTCCACCGTCTCCTGGATCATTCCAATTATTCTATTCCACACTTTCTGAACTAACAGTTTGACTTCCCAAAAGATCCTCCTATTCTTCTCTAGCCAGATCTGCCAAAGTATGAAAATGGTCCCAATGAGCCAGACAGTTTAGAGAAAAGAGGACAAAAAAGGAGACCTGCCCAAATTGCTCCAAAACTCCACCAAAGAATCCACGTGAACACAAGGGTGTTTCCACACCCCCCACCAGTAATGCCAGATCTTTATTGAGAAAGGTCATATCAAGAACAAGTGTGAAGAATCCACCTCCCCATTACCACACAAAACACAGATGGAAGGCCCATTGAACCCACGCTTGTGAATATTGTCCTAGGTTAGACATCTATTCAAAGCCAAAGTCCAAGAAAAACAATTACACTTTGGCCAAGAGAATTTGGTCCAAACATATTTCCACCAGTGCAGTTCCCTCCCCTCCAATCTACAAGACAACAACTCTTGGTACCCACTAGCAATAGTAAAAACACCCTTAGGATTCAGGGACCAAACAAGTCTATCCCTATCCTTAAGGGAACTACAGTGTCTACTAGCCAAAATGCCATGAAGCTCAACGTAGTCTTCCTCCATACCAACAACTAGCCATTCATTAGGAGCCTTCCACCATACCATCTCCAATTGCCCACACCTATAAACAGACTTAAAAGTCACTCACTATAGACTAGCCCACCTCTAGGAACCTTTGGAAAAGATTCACTAAATTAGGAAACCGATCAATAATGGGGGGATAGCCATCCCAAGAATTGAGCCAAAAAACACCTTTTCCCCCTCTTACAGATCCAAAAAAGTCCTTTTATCAGTGCAACCCCTTTCTTGAGAGTAATCCAAATAGTAGAGCCTTTTCCCACAAGCGGATATCTTGGGATTTCCTCCTTCAGGATCCTCTGCATATACTTGTAAGAAAAAATCCTAGCCCAGCTTCGATCTTGTTCAACACACCACCTCTAGTACAATTTTTCCACTAACGCCTCTCCAAATAAAGTAGACTGTCTTAAGCCAAGCCTACCCAACTGTTTCGAGCTGCACACCAAGTCCCATTTGACAAGACTTCGTTTATAGTAGGACAGGTTGCTTGCCCATAAGAATTGTCTTGCCAAAGAGTCCAATTCCTTCACAAACCACTTTGGGGCCACTTGGATCACACACTTATAAATCAGAAGAGCATGAACCACCGACTGGATCAGTTGAACCTGCCCAACAAAGGATAACCATCTGTGTGTCCAATGTTCAACCTTCATGCGAAATTTATCCAGAATACCCTGCCAAGAGTCCCTAAGAGGATTACCAATAGAGATAGGAATACCTAGGTAAGTCAAGGGAAGAGAACCGACCTGGAATCTCAAGATATGATCAATCCTCAACAGAATAGTTCCAAGTGTGTTGAAGAAGAGAATGGAAGATTTATCCTCATTGATCAACTGGCTAGAAGCAGCAAGATAGATATCCAAGACTTTACGCAGATTTATAGCTTCTCTGATCCTAGCTAGTCCCATCAGGGCTCCAACCATGAATATTACCCAATCCCACATTATACTCTATCAATCTCCCTAGACCCTCAGATAGAAGAATGAAGAGGTATGGGGAAAGAGGGTCCCCCTGACGAAGACCCCTAGACGCACCAAATAACTCATTATGATCTCCATTAATAAGCACAAAGAATGAGGTAGACGAAACACAACTCATTACCCATTGGAGCCATTCATCATCAAAACCAAAGGCCCTAAGAATCTTCTGGAGAAAGGACCAACTAACTCTATCATAAGCCTTTTCCATGTCCAACTTGATAAACATAGCTTTTTCATTGGAAGCTGCCATAGAATGAATGGTCTCAGTAGAAATGACCACTCCATCCAAGATTTGACGACCCTCCACAAACCCACTCTGCTCCTTAGAGATGATACCCCAAGCCAATTCTTCAACCTTTTCGCAATCAGCTTAGAAATAATCTTATAAATCACATTATAGAGAGATATAGGGTGGAACTGGCCTAACCGGTCATCCCCATCACACTTGGGGATGAGTGAAATGAAAGTTGCATTCAAATCCCGAAGCATTTGCTTATTCCTCTGGGACTCTTGGACCACCTCCATTAAGTCCAATTTGATAATATCCCAAAATTCTTGATAGAACTCAATTGGAAACCCATCTAGTCCAGGATATTTTTCCTTCTTCATATGGAAAATAATCCTCTCAAGTTCGTCCAACAGAATAGGTCCCATAATATGCTCATTCATCTCCTTAGTAACTAGAGAAGGAATACAAGCAAGAACCTAATTTTACTCTTCCGATTCCCCCAGAGAATCCTCACTAAAAAGGGATTGGAAATACTTCATAGACTCCCTAGAAATCTCTTGCAAGGATAAACATTGCTCATCTTTGTCATTAACCAAAACAGGAATGGAATTTCCATGTCTTCTTGCTTTCACTGAATTGAAAAAGAACGCAGTATTCTTATCCCTTGCTTGAAGCCAATCAATATGAGCTCTCTATTTCTAGTAGATTTCCTCCCTAAGCTCCCACTCCTCTAAATCCTTGACTACCTTGTCTTACTCCCTAACCAAGGCTTCTGACAATCCAAGCTCTCTTATCTCTCTGGTAATACCATTCAACTCTAATTGAGTAGTTGTCTTAGCATGAAAAATATTACCAAAACACTGACGATTCCATCGTTTAAGTTGAAACTTAACAAATTGCAACTACTTGGCAAAAGTGTACATAGCAGTGCCAAAGGCTCGCCTCCCTTTCTTCCACCACTCTGCGACATGATCTTGCAAAGAAGAATCTCGCAACCACATAAGCTGGAATTTGAATGAAGGAATGCGAGTGACCTGAGCAAAATAAGACACCAATTTGATGGGCTAGTGGTCCGAACCTCTCCAATCTAAAATCTCAGAGCATGTGGACCACCCCCCACTAACCCAAAAACTAGAAACCAAAAAGTGATCCAGCCTCTCCGCAATCCAGTACTCCCCTATCCTCCTGTTGTTCCAAGTGAACAAACCATTACTGGGCTTGATGTCAACAATATTCAAGGTTGATACACTATCTCGAAGAAGGAAGGAAGAAGGCTCCAACCACATAACACCACCCTTCTTCTCACTCAACTCTAAGATGGCATTAAAATCAACTGCCATGATCCACAGATGGAAAGGAAAAAAAACCCATGCATAAAAGTAATATGAGACCACAATTTCTGCTTACCCTGAAGATCAGTGGGGGCATAAATGTTAGTAAGCAAGATAAATTCCCTGGTCTCAAGACTAGAGGCAACCTCAAATAAAGATGATCTGGAAGAAACCCACCATATAGGATGAATCCTCAAGGGGTTCCAAAGACAAGCCACACCTCCAGAGGAGCCAAATGCCCCAATACACTGGCATTCACCCCTCCCCCATAGATTTTGCACCAAACCCAACATACTTTCCATAGATAATTTAGTTTTCTGCAAGAAAAATACATCATGAGAATGACTCCTTATCATTTCCCAAACAATATTTTGTCTAGGGTCAATGTTCAAGCCCCTCACATTCCATGATAGCACAATCATTTCGGGGGATTAGAAAAATGAGAATCCAGAGTCTTTACTAACCCCAACTCAACCAAATTCTCCCCCATCAATTTGATCTTATCCAAGCCCTTCTTTCTGCCAACCATCAAAATCTTCTCTGTTGCTCCTTTTTTAATGTATTTTTGAAGAAGACCCAGATGTAAAGAGATATTATTACTTTTAACCCCAACAGAGTCCAATTTCTGTGCTGCGGGAGAAAAATCCCCACCAACCATATTCACTTCAACACTAGAGATGGGTCCCATCTAAGCCACTACCTACTGCTCCATCTACATCTGTTGACTCCCAACCACCTATAGAACTTGGCTAGTATCCAAGTTCACACTATCAGGAATCAACCTTGTTGCACTATGATCCAAAGGAATTATCCCTAGATTCACCTCCTACTGGCTAAGATCATCCAAGGCTTCAAATATGTTAAAGGTATCCTCCTCATGTCTCTCTTGCAAAGACCTCAGTTCCTATTCTTTGTCTTAACTGGGACGAAACCATCAATACCCACAACCTCACTAGACATGGAAGCTTTGCCTTTATCAGCCCCATCAAGGTTACATGAAGGTTGTTGAGGCTGATGCTCAGTCAGTTTAGACCTAGGGCATTTGCATTGCAAATGACCATATTCATGACATAGATGACACCGGAATGGTAAAGTCTCATAATCAAGATGTTGGACCCAAGAATAAGAGCCCACACACATATCTATAGCATCTGGCAAAGGCTTACTAAGATCAATTTCAACACAGATACGAGAAAAAGTCATTACCTTTCTCCTCAAGGTTTGCATTGAAGATCCAATAGGCATACCAAGCAATGAAGCTAGCATTCACAACACATCCTCCTGACAACATTCCACCAGAAAATGAAGTAATTGAACCCACACTAGGACCTAATTCAGGAGCTCGTCCGAAGGGCTAAATCCCACATGCCAAGGTTTGATGAAAAACCCCACTTGGTTATAAAAATACGACCCTCCTTCAAAGACCCTATTGTGATCATCCATGCAATTAAAAGTAACCATGAAGTAATTGTTAGCCAACATCATAATATCATTCCCCTTTCGGCGCCCAAGTCCTTTGAGCCCAAATCTCCAAAAACTGCAGAGAAACCCTCAACCCCCAAAATTTGCAATATAACGAGTGTTTTGAGAAGTATTCAACATCTTCAGCTATCATCTCCAAAAGAATTACCAATTTTGGCCTCTCATTGCATCTCTCCAGACAACCATTAATCTTCATAATCTGAGAGCCATTAGGCATACCATCTTTACCAAACCACGAATCTGAAACAAAAATATTATTATTAAAGGTTTTGATACCTTGGGAAGGGGATTTCAAACCCAGTACTGCACAGAAATCCATACCAGGTGATGCCCCAGAGCCTCTCCATCAATTTTAGACATCTCACCTCACGGAAAACCCACACCCCAAAGGGAGAAGAAGAGGAAACCACACACCCCTGGAAAACACCGAACACCCACCCCTCCCAAGCACCACCAAAGGGAAAACGGCCCAAAGCCCCCCTCACCCCACAGGTTATCCACTCTTTTATAAAGAAAACTTTATTAATAAAAAAAATGAAATTTTAGATGTTGCTGACTGTGTATTACACAGTCACACGGACTATGTGCTACACAGTTGTCTGTTGTGTTCTACACAGTTACAGGGACTATGTAGCAGACAACCCATGGACTGTGGAGTTCACAGTCACACGAACTCTATTCTACACAACCATGCGTTGTATTCTACATAGTTACACAGACTGTGTAGCACACAACCCATGGACTATGGAGTTCACAGTACACAAACTGTGTATGCACAGTCCCGTGGACCATGGAGTTCATAGCACACATAAAAAAGCCCGCTTTGTTTGTATTTCCAAATTTGTTTACTTATTTTTTTATTTTTTTGAACCAACAAAATAAATAAAGAAATAGAAACAAAAACCAGTCACAAAGTATTGGGTATGATACTTGTAAAATACATGGTGGGCAACAAAAATGTGTGGTTTAAATTATGGAATCAACCTGCAAGAGGAGAAAACAACAAACAAGCACACACATGAAACATTATGTTAGAGTTAGACATCCCAAATAGAAACTAAACTAAGTTAGCTTCAAAATAATAAACCCCAAGTGTGTCTCATGTTCCTCTATCTCCAAGAATCCTTCAAATCAAGGTGTCTCTCAGCTTGGAAGAGCACTTGATCTCTAGGATGACTAACTAAAGAATGAGAGATATGTATGATTCTAAGATCTAAATGAAATGCAACTAAGATCTTAGTGAATATGCTAAATGGATATGAAACTAGATATGTTACCAAGATGAGAAGATTAGTATGAGATTAAGCTAGCATGAGAATGTTATGAAGATGAGATTGATCTAGCATGGAAACGAAACTAGCATGATATACTAAACATGATGAAATCTATGCTATAATGCAACTAAGATGATCTAAAAATGCCAAGAGAAGACAATGGAGCTCCTTAGTAACCTGCACAAAATAATTTAGCTATAGATTGGATACAAATGAAGATAGATATTGGATACGAGACAAGGGCTCATCTTATAGAGTTGAAGACTTAGAAATGGATGGCCAAGATTGATTACCAATCAAGGGTCAAGATTGAAGGAGAAATGTGGTCCCAAGTTGGAAGGCTTAGCCTTGTGACAAATGTCACAAAGGGGAGAGGGTGAGAATCAATGTGGTCCCAAATTTGCAAGCTTAGCCTTGTGACAAGTGTCACAAGGGGGAGAAGGTGAAAAGTCAATGTGGTCTGACAAGTGTGGTCCCACCTTGGGAGAAGGGAGATATGTGCTCACACGTGTGAGCAACCTAGGAAGAAACAAAATGGATTAATTAGGATAATGAGGGGATTAGATAGGTTCCAGAATGATGATTAGGAGGCAAGTGGGACATGTAGGATTCTGCAAGTGGGTGAGGGAAAAAGTGTTTTTTAATTAAATTTAAATGATTTAATTTAGCCAAAAGGGATGCAACTTGCATTTTGTAGGATTTTGCAAGCGGGGGGATTTAAAAATAAATTTTGATTTATTTAAATGCAAAGGGGATTTTAATTAAATGTAGATTTAATTAAAATGGGAATAGGGATAAATGGATATTTTTAATTAAATGTGTATTTAATTAAAATGGCTAGAGGGGGGGTATTTAATTAAATGGCTTAGAAGAAGGGGATATTAATTAAATCTTAGTTTAATTAAAAAGGTCAATTAGAAGAATAGGGATATTAATTAAATCTTAATTTAATTAATTGGAAGAATTAGGGATAATTTAAATGAATAAAACTCACTTAATTCATTGTGCAACTTTTAGGTGTCTACAACACACACACACACACACACACACACACACACACACACACACACACACACACACACACACACATGTACATATACATATACATATTGTTTATGGTAAAAATGGAAACAACAATATTGAAAGACTAAATGAATTCAACCACAAAACCCTAGCCTAACAACAACAAAGATCCACCATAACATATGAAGATTACCTAAGACAATGTAAATCGAGAAAATCACAAAGATGATACCATCACATGTCCAATAGGGTGTGAATCTCCATTATTCCTATCTCCATTGATCTTGCTTGATATATTTACTCTCAGATTTTGTGTGTGGACAAGAGCTCAACAAAGAACGGAAATGTGGTTGATAGCTTGATCGCATATGAAAGTTAGAATGCTAGAATGCTTGGGAGAGGTTGATAATGAAGGAAGCACCTCCTTATATAAAAGATGTCGTAAGAAATGGAGGGATAAGATTGAGAGGTGTAAAAGATAAATGGTTGGCTAGGATTAGAGGGTAGGTAGAGGAAATAAGAAAATAATAAGAGGGTAGGTAGTGTAGGAAATAAGAGATGAATGACATGTGTCATGGGTAGAAAAGGTTAATGAATTAATTAAGTAAATAAAGATTTATTTAATTAATAAAGGAAGTGGGATCAATGAAATAAATAAAATGTTGGCATTATAACAGACAATAAGAGATTGTTGGTATTTCAATTAGGATATTGAGAAGGTTGTTGATAGATATGGATATAACTGATCAAGGATGTTTACTGTCTTCACAATATTATTTTGTCATTGATGTCAAGAAATTGATTTTCTGATTTAGTATGATGTTGCCATATCTTAAGAAATATGCTTTGAAGAGAATTAAGATGTTGGTAAAAGACACAGAAAGAATGTGATGAATAAGGGGAGGAATAAGTTATTCAATGGGCAAATATTACCGAGTTAGACAATGATGAGATCATGTTGTTTAGATTATTCTGATATCCTACATATACTATTGTTTGTAAGGTTAATATTATACTATGTTACCAAGCAAGGAACCTAGTCGGTAAACCCTAAGGTTATCGCTATCGGTTAATGAAGGTGGAATGTCTACTGAGTGAAGTTTAGTATTTACCGAGTTGCAACCGAGTAATAACAGAATGCATTGGATAATACATGCGTTATTAAATGATGGAAGCTGATGAGTTGGTTATGATTAAATGATTGATACAACGTGTATGAAGTTTGTTAAGGATCTATAGCAATGAAAGATCGGCAGGAAGATCTACAGCTCAGATTGAACCGCAATACCCTAGCACAAGTTCCAAGAAATGTATGCAGTTTCCAAGGCGAGGTAAAATGATTTCAGATCAAAGGATACACTGAACCTGGTCAAGATTGAAGATCTGATGGCTATGATTGATCATGGGAAATGTGATCAAAGAGATTAAGCGGTTAGCAAATTGTTTATAAATAAGGAACTGTTGATAAACAATGTATGCAGGCGAGTGTAAGCACAGGGATGCTACATAGTGATTACCGAGAACAGAAGCTTGAAGACCTGTTTGAATAACATAGTAAGTAGCCCAGCAGAGGGACAAGATAAGTCCTATGACTAGATTGTATTGAGCAAATAAGAATCTGCTTTAGCATTTTAGATGCAAAGTTGCAGACATACTCATTACTGTTATTTATTTGTAAGTGACAGAAAATCTCTTAACCGAGTGGACTTAATAGTCTTATTTGTAAATTCTCTAGGAAGGTGACATTCTGATTGAGTGTTTGAAACCCTTTAACAAGGTGAAGATCCTAACAGATTTGAGGGAAATCCCTTAACCGGGTCACATCTAGCAATGTGTTTGTAATCTTTAACATGATTTTCTTTTAACCGAGCATACTCTAGAAGAGTATATTTCTTAGTGGGTCTGAAATCCCACAGTGGTTTTTCCCTATTTGGGTTTCCACGTTAAATCTAGTGTTATGAGTCTTGTTATGATTATGTGTTCTTAAGTTGGCATGTTTTACAGCTTTGGTTACATATATCTGTTAAAGCTACCGAGGTTGAATCTGTTGAATACATTGAAGATTAAGTTTGTATGATTCACCCCCCCCCCCCCCCTCATCTTATTAACAATTGGCATCAAAACTAACAATTGGTATCAGAGCTTTGGACTCTGGAAGAAAAGTTTAAAGGTACTTGAGGAAAAGATCCAAAGATGTATAAGAGGGATGCACCGAAGCTGAACAAGTCAAGTTTCTCTACATGGCAGAAAAGGATGAAGCTGCACCTATCAGGAATTGGAGAATATGTTGTATATTATTTGGAGAATGATTTCATTACACCTAGCACCTATCCATTGATAATGGAAGAGATAAAGGCAAAGCAAGACCATATTCAAGCAATGATTGAAATAACATCCGCATTGACCGACTCAGAGTTTAATGATCGAGATGGTTGCAATGATGCCAAGGCAATGTGGGACAAGCTCATATCTGTGTATGGTGGTGATGAACATGTTCAAAGAGCAAAAGTGGATAGTCTAAGAGGACAACTTGAATCTATGAGAATGAATGAAGGTGAGAACATAACCCAGTACAGTACAAGGTTAAAGGAGATTGTCAATCAAATCAAAGGAGCATGAGGAACCATTGAAGAGAAGGATGTCACGAGTAAGCTATTAAGAACCCTTCTACCTGCTTATACAATCTGAGTCTCTGCAATCAATGAATTGAGGTCTGTACCCAATATGCCAGTTTCTTTGGATGCTACTATTGGTAAGCTACATGCATTTGAGTTAAGTAACTTTGATAATAGTGGGTCTTCGGTAAATAAAGTTGAGTCTGCATTTAGTTCTTTTCATCTTGATGAATCTGATGATTACAATGATAGAAAGTATAAGTACTCTGAAGGGAATCGCAGTGGAGCAACTGAAAGATTTCGCAAAAACATGGAAGAGGTACACAAACTTTATGAAGAAATCAGAAAGCAAGAAGAGTTTGAAGCACTATTAGCCAGAAGGCTACCAAGAGGAAAAGGTAAGTACAAAGGAAAGTTGCCTTTGAAATGTTTTAACTGTGATAGAATAGGACATATGGCTTCTAATTGTCCTGACAAAGAATCCAATGAAAAGAGAGATTACCGAGATGACAGACAAAAAGATAATCATTACAGAGGACACCGAGACTTCAGAAGAAGAGATAAAAAGACATGTCTAATAGCCGATGAGGAATCTAATGATGATAAATCAGATGAAACTGATATAGAGGAAGTTGTTTATGTGGCTATCAAAGATGGATCAGATGAAGAAAGGTACGAAGAAAAAGCTTTAATATCTCACATAAATACTAATGATTCTTGGATCATAGATAGTGGATGCTCACATCACATGACAGGTGATAAACACAAGTTTATTATGTTAGAAGATTATAATGGAGGTTATGTAAGATTTGGTAATGATGCACCATGTCCAGTGAGAGGTAAAGGATCTATAACACTTCTTGACAATGCTAAATGTAATGATGTTTATTGGGTTGAAGGTTTGAAATACAATTTGTTGAGTGTAACACAGCTAAACAATACAGGATACTGAATAGAGTTTCAGAAAGGAATTGTCAAAGTTCATGACAAGCACGGAAAGTTAGCAACTACCGGGAAACAAACAAAAGGTAACACATTTCACCTTGACTCAACTCGGAATAAGTGTCTATATGCAAAGATAGATGATACCTAGTTATGGCATAAAAGGTTTTGTCATGTAAATTTTGATAATCTGATCAAAATAAGCAAGAAGCACCGAGTAAGAGGTCCACCGAGTCTTGAGAAACCTGAGAACGCTATGTGTCGAGGATGCTAGATGGGTAAGATGACAAGATCAAGCTTTAAAAGTAAGTCCTACACTTCTAAGGGAATTTTAGATCTTGTGCATACTGATCTTTGTGGTCCTATGAAAGTTCGGAGTTATTATGGTGATAAGTATTTCATATTATTTGTGGATGATTACTCAAGGATGATGTCAGTAATGTTTCTAAAAGAAAAATCAGAAGCTTTTAAAATGTTTAAATGGTACAAGGCAAGAGTTGAAAATGAAACAGGAAGACAACTGAAATGTCTTAAATTTGATAGAGGAGGAGAGTTCACTTCTGATGAATTTAACTTATATTGCAATGATCATGGTATAAAGAGGCAAGTATCTGCACTGAGAACACCCCAGCAAAATGGGATAGCCGAGAGAAGAAACGGATCAATTGTGGATTGTGCAAGAACCTTTATGATAGAAAAGAAGGTACCTCAAACATTTTGGAGAGAAGCAATCAGCACTGCAGTTTACACCCTGAACCGAGTCCAACTGAAGAAAGGAACTTTGAAGACACCATATGAAATCTGGTATGACAAGAAACCTAATGTAAGTTATTTTAAAATCTTTGGAAGTAGATGTTATGTTCACAAAGATGACATAAATGGTAAGTTTGATCAGAAAAGTGAAGAAGGAACATTTCTTGGTTATTCTTCTGGAAGCAAAGCATTTAAATGTCTGATCAAATCATCTAACAAAATAGTAGAAAGTGCAAATGTGAAAATTGATGAATTTGCAGAAAGAAATGATGAAGGAAACTCCAAAGAACCAGAAGATTATGAAGGATTTGTATATGTTCAACCGAGAAGTCCTACCGAGAAAACTATTGAAGGAAATGAAGAGAATATCCAGTTACCGAGTGATGAAGAAGATCATTCAAAATCTACCAAGCCTATATTAGCCAAGTATGTCAGAAGGAATCATGCATCAAGTCAGACTATAGGAGATAAGAATGATCCAGTGATGACAAGGAATAAACTGAGACAACACATGTCTGATATCTGAATTTGAACCAAGGATAGTGAAAGAGGCATTTAACAGTGAAGATTGGATAAATGCTATGACAAAAGAGATTAATCAAATCAAGAAGAATGACACATGGACACTGGTCCCAAGATCGAAAGACAAAAATGTAATTGGTACAAAGTGGATTTTCAGAAACAAGCTGAATGAAAAAGGTGAGGTCATTCAAAATAAAGCAAGACTAGTTTGCAAAGGTTATGCTCAAGAAGAAGGAATTGATTATGGTGAGACTTTTGCACCTATGGCAAGACTTGAAGGAGTAAGAACATTGTTGGCATACGCTGCTTACAAGAATTTCAAAGTATATCAAATGGATGTCAAATCTACAATTCTGAATGGTATATTAGAAGAAGAAGTTTTTATTGAACAACCTGAAGGATTTTTTGAAGGAGAGAATAAAGATCAGGTATGTAAACTGAACAAAGCTTTATATGGTTTTAAACAAACACCTAGAGCCTAGTATGAAAGATTGAACTCTTATTTAATCAAGATTGGTTTTATAAGGACAAGTGAAAACAACAATATGTACATGAAGAATGATGCAGACAATGGACTACTGATCTCAGCCATATTTGTTGATGATATTATCTTTTGTGGAAATGACTCTTTATGCAAGAACTTATGAAATGAAATGAGCAAAGAATTTGAAATGTCATTAATCGATGAGATAAAGTATTTTATAGGTCTACAGATACTGCAAATGAAAGATGAGATTTTCATTACTCAATCCAAGTACATAAAGGAAATCTTGAAGAAATTTGGAATGGAGGATTCAAAACTAGTAAGTACTCCTATGACTACCAACTGTAAACTATCAAAGAATGATGAATCTGCATCTGTTGATGAGACACTTTACCGATCTATGATTGGAAAGTTGCAATATGTTGTTCACAACAGGCCAGATATAGCACATGCAATAGGTATAGTTGCAAGATTTTCTGCAGATCCCAAGGAAACACATATGACAGCAATTAAGAGAATTTTCAGATATTTGAAAGGCACTGAGGATTATGGCTTAGTATATCAGAAAGGAAATGACTTTGATTTAAAATTTTATACTGATGTTGATTGGGCAGGCAACATAGATGACAGGAAAAGCACAAGTGGTGGAGCTTTCTTTTTAGGAGAAAGACTAGTGAGTTGGCTTAGCAAGAAATAAGGATGTATTTCACAGTTAACAACAGAAGCTGAATATGTTGCTGCAGCAATGAATTGTACCAATATAGCATGGATCAAACAACTATTGGAAGGCATAAATGAGAAAGTTACCAAGCCAGTAATTATATTATGTGATATCACACGCTTTATGGGTATTTGTTTTAGCTCTGAAAAGCTCTCTGTTTTACCAGCTCTGCAATTTTCAAAATTTGACTATGAGAAGCGACACCATGGGCGGAAATAGGAGACGATATGAGCCAGGTAGTTGCAAGGAGTGGAAATAGAAGCCTGAGGTGTGGGGTATTTTGCAGAAGGGTGGTCTGTCGAACTTCATAGAGAGACTACACGACCGTGATGGAATGGTAACTAGCCTCTTCTACAAAAATTGGAAGAAGGGCATGCTAAAAATGGGTGATCAAATGGTGGAAATTGATGAAGATTTAATTGCTAAAGCTACGGGTCTCAACAGGGAAGGCTGCAACTTCTATAGAGATAGGAAGGTCAGCAGGGAAGCCATTGAAAGGTACCCGGTTACTAAGAAACAGGAAAAAAGACTGGTAAAGTTGAGCAAAACCTATTACCCGCCTAGGGCTTTTGCCAAACCCTGGCGGGAAATTCTCTTTGTTTTAATGCGGTATATAACTCTAGATGGTAGGTTTATGAAAGTCTATGGGTATCATTTTGTTCTGTTAAACCATTTTAGGCATAATGATAAGGTGCATTTTCCTTATTTCTTGCTTTGCTCAATGAATGTCTCCCTAAAAGCCTACAAAGAGAATCCTCTGGGCGATACCGCAATGCACCAAGGTCTTATGGTCCTCATTTATGACCATTTAAAGGCTAGTCAAATTAACCGGATGCAGCTCTCTGTGGACTCTGAGGAAGATATGTCTGATTTTGCTTTTTTAGAGGAGGAGGAATCCGACAATGACTCCTCATCTGATAATGAGGATAGCTCTGATGACTCAGAGTATGAGAGTAGTAAGAAGAGGAAATCAAGACCCTCACCTTCTAAGGGCAAAAAACTTCAAAGAAAACCCTTGATCAGCATCTCTTCGAAAGAAGAGGATTCAGATTATTCCGAGGAGAAGAAGAACCCTAAGGTGTTGCTGAAGAAGAAAAGTAAAAACCAAGCCCAGACCTGGAAGAAGCATAAGAAAAATGAGGAGACTGGCAAGGAACCGGAAGTTGACAAGAAAGCTAGGACCCTGGAAGCCGAGCACAACTTGGATAAGGAGACAATGGAAGAGACTCTCAGGACTACCGACACTATCTCCACCCTCCATATCCCTAAAGATGAACAGGTAACCCCTGGAAAAGTGACTCCCTCTCCTGGCCCTCCTCCCGAGGCCTTGAATGGTTTTATGAAAACTATTGAATGGCTCATTGATGGTTACAAGAAAGTTGTGGATGAGTATAAAAAACTATGCAACAGAGTCCTGATTCTAGAGACCATTAATATTGGAGAGGGGAATACAATGGCTGACTATATCGAGGACCTGAAAAAAACTATTGCTAAAGCGGAAGACATCAAAGATGCTTTTAACCCCAGGTTTGAGAAGATTGAAAAGGAGATGTTGGATAGAAAAAGCCTTGCGAAAACTAGTGAAAAAACACTCTTGGATACAGTCACCAAAGTGGAAAAAATTGAGGAGTCCCTTAAGAATATTGCGGAGCAGAGCCTTAGTATTCTGAAAATCTCGGCCAATAATACTCATACCCTCATCAGTAAGCTTGATGACGACAAGGAAATCCAGGAAATTGATCTGGACGCTGAAGGAACAGGGGAAGCTCAAGGCCCCAGAACCCGCACCAAAGGCAAGAGGAAGGAAAAGAAAATGAATAAGGATCTGGAAGAGCTAAAAGTTGTCGGGGTGACCTATGATGAGTTGGTGATAAAGGCAAAGGATCTGCTAAATAAAATTGCTATGTAGTGTCTCCTCAGTTTATTTGTTGTGCTTTGTTGTTTTGTTGTTCTTTCTGTTCACTGGTCTTTTGGCCAGTTGCTATGTATGCGAACTTTAATTCCTTTTGCTGCTCTTTTTCTTTCTATGATGTAATGGTTTCGGGTCCTTAAAACCTATTTTTTAATCAATCAGAACTATATTATGTGATAATAATAGTGCCATTAACATTTCAAAGAATCCTGTTATGCACTCTAAGACAAAGCACATCTCTATTAAATATCATTATCTTAGAGAAGAAGCTCAAGAGAAGAAAGTGGTGTTGGAGTATGTTAGCTCAAAGGAACAAATAGCATATATTTTCACCAAGCCACTGCCAAGGGATACTTTTGAGTATCTCAGAAGTAAGTTAGGGGTCCTACCCCTATCTTCTATTCACTGACTGAGTTTGGTGAATAATCAATTCGATGACTCTAAAGAATACCTTTTAGGAGTTGATGCCAATTTACACACTTTAGGATGTTTTCTAAAGGTGTGCAGGAAACAAAAAAATAGGGAACAAGAATTGAATACAAAATTCTCTAACTGAGACTGAGTTGACACCGAACAGCAAAGGAATTACTTCACAAAGGAAGAAATTGTGTATTAGTTTTATTTTGGCATTGTTGTCAAAGGGGGAGAAGACTAATGTATGGGGGAGAAGACTAATGACAGGGGGAGAGCATTTCAACAATTTGAATTCGAATCTTTTAGGTCAAATCAATTGGTTTTTCCATCAATGCCAAAGGGGGAGATTGTTGGCATTATAACAGACAATAAGAGATTGTTGGCATTTCAATTAGGATATTGAGAAGGTTGTTGATAATTATGGATATAACTAATCAAGCATGTTTACTGTCTTCACAATATTATTTTGTCATTGATGTCAAGAAATTGAATTTCTGATTTAGTATGATGTTGCCATATCTTAAGAAGTATGTTTTGAAGAGAATTAAGATGTCGGTAAAAGACACAGAAAGAATGTGATGAATAAAGGGAGGAATAAGTTATTCAATGGGTAACTATTACCGAGTTAGACAATGATGAGATCATGTTGTTTAGATTGTTCTGATATCCTACATATGCTATTGTTTGTAAGGTTAATACTATACTATGTTACCGAGCAAGGAACCTAGTCGGTAAACCCTAAGGTTATCGCTATCGATTAATGAAGGCAGAATGTCTACCGAGTGAAGTTTAGTATTTACTGAGTTGCAACCGAGTAATAACAGAATGCATTGGATGAATACATGTGTTATTAAATGATGGAAGCTGATGAGTTGGTTATGATTAAATGATTGATACAATGTGTATGAAGTTTGTTAAGGATCTATGGCAATGGAAGATCGGCAAGAAGATCTACAGCTCAAATTGAACCGCAATACCCTAGCACAAGTTCCAAGAAATGTATGCAAGTTCCAAGGCAAGGTAAAATGTTTTCAGATCGAAGGATACATTGAACCTGGTCAAGATTGAAGATCTGATGGCTATAATTGATCATGGGAAATGTGATCAAAGAGATTAAGCGGTTAGCAAATTGTTTATAAATAAGGAACTATTGATAAACAATGTATGCGAGCAAGTGTAAGCATAGGGATGATACATAGTGATTACCGAGCACAGAAGCTTGAAGACTTGTTTAAATAACAGAGTAAGGAGGCCAACAGAGGGACAAGATAGGTCCTATGACTAGATTGTATTGAGCAAATAAGAATCTGCTTTAGCATTTTAGATGCAAAGTTGCAGACATACTCATTACTGTTATTTATTTGTAAGTGAGAGAAAATCTCTTAACCGAGTGGACTTAACAGTCTTATTTATAAATCCTCTAGCAAGGTGACATTCTTATTGAGTGTTTGAAACCCTTTAACAAGGTCACCTCTAACAAGGTGAAGATCCTAACAGATCTGAGGGAAATCCCTTAACCGGGTCACATCTAGCAATGTGTTTGTAATCTTTAACATGATTTGCTTTTAACCGAGCATATTCTAGAAGAGTATATTTCTTAGTGGGTCCAAAATCCCACAATGGTTTTTCCCTATTTGGGTTTCCATGTTAAATTTGGTGTTATGAGTGTTGTTATGATTATGTGTTCTTAAGTTTGCATGTTTTACAGTTTTGGTTACATATATCTGTTAAAGCTATCGAGGTTGAATCTGTTGAATACATTGAAGATTAAGTTTGTATGATTCACCCCCACTCCCCTCTCATCTTATTAACAATTGGCATCAGAACTAACATAAAATATTTATTTAATTTAAGAAAAAAGATAATTTAAATAAATAAATTATATTTAAATGAGAAATAAGGCTAGAAGAGGATAAATGATTTAATTAAATAAATAAAGATTTATTTAATTAATAGAAGAATTAGGCTTAAATAATTAAATAAATACAAATATTTATTTAATTAGACAGGACAATTTTAGGTGTCTACATTTTGCCCCTCTTTGAAACAATGTAGCTTGTCACGTTGTTTCAAAGAAGATAATATGAACTGATACAAAGTTGCCCCAAGATGGGAATATATGCCCCCTCGAGAGATTGGATGAAAATGTCTGAAAAGATCATAGACAATCTCTCGATAAGAAAGAAAGGCTAGAAAGGATTGACAAGATAGGATAGAGTGACAGAGTCACGGGATAAAGAAGACTGACTCGGGAGACTAGGGCTAGGGTAGTCTATAAGATAGACTACGAGGGAAAACATCCTCATTGTCATCCACACACCTAAGAGATTAGAGTGTAGAGAGAGTAGAGAGCAGTTAGCAGTTAGCAGCGATGGCAGTGGTGCATAGATTCAATCGCATTCACCGATATGAGAGGCCAGCAAATGCAGGAGAGTCGATAAGTATCGCAAAACCTCCTTGTACTTTGTTGCATTAATTGTTGTCATAAATGCATGTCAAGTAGTGTAATAAATGTGCTTTAGGTAGGTTGCAAAAAATGTGAAGTGGGTCAAACAACGTTAAGGCGCATCTGCGTTGGTGTCGGGCACGTCTCGATAGGCTAGGCACGTCTATGTCAAGTTTAAGCACGTCTATGATTATAAAAGCGTCTGTCTCCAATGCGAGCAAGTCTACGCAAAACAGGCGCGTTTGTGCAGGACAGGCGTGTCTGCACCGAACAGAGGCACATCTGTGAAAAGAAGTGTGTTTGTGAAGTATGCAAGTGTGTTTGTGTCATGAAGGTCAAATCGACAGTTTTGTGATAAACATACGTTGTCGATTGGATAAGCTGCTGAGAGGATACACTCAAACAAGTCCTGTAGGGAAGACTAGGATAACAGATAGGGCTAGGATTGACAATTTTGTGATAGAATATACGTTGCCAATCAGGAAAATACTCAAGAGGATACACTCAAGAAGAGGCCCTAGGATAGGATAGATCAAGACACTTTGTGATGAACAGGGAGTACCATAGAAATTGACAATTGTGATAGAACATACATTGTCAATTGGATTAGGCTGAAATTGACAATTTTGTGATAGAACATACGTTGTCAATTGGTTAAGCTACTCAAGAGGATACACTCAAGTACGTGCCTTAAAAGAGGATAAAAGCAACACTTTGTGATGAACATGGAGTACTACTAGGATAAAGTGTCATATGATAGATATAAGCACTAGGATAAAAAGAAGCACTTTGTGATGAACAGGGAGTACCACTAGGATAGAGTGCCATATGATAGATATAAGCACTAGGATAAAAAGCAACACTTTGTGATGAACAGGGAGTACCACTAGGATAGAGTGTGATATGATAGATATAAGCACTAGGATAAAAATTAGCACTTTGTGATGAATAGGGAGTACTACTAGGTTTGACACAGTTGATTTGATTGACTACAGGAGGACCTACTTATGCTAGAGTCACGAGAGAGATTCCCTTCGACTCAGAGCTTACAACCAGAGCTGACATTCGAGGATAGAGCAGTAGTGGAATCTATGGGCTTGCAATATATTATGTATGTGCCTGAGTTTCGAGCGAACATGGGATTGCTGACTGCATTAGCAGAGAGATGACACTTAGAGACATGCACTTTTCATTTACCGATGGGTGAGATGACAGTCACCTTAGAGGATGTATACAGGATACTACAGTTACAGATCGTTGGGGAGTTGGTTTTGTATGATCAAGAGGGAGATAGGGAGGCACTGAGATGAGTGTTTCTGGATCCAGGGCTGGAGATGAGGGCAGGACATGTGTCTTGGGATACCATGATAGCGACAGGATTGGCGCTACCGGTGGTGCTGGCAGGAGCGATCAATGGGTTCCTATGTCTGGACAAGACGACACGAGGGTTGGCTGTGGGATGGGGGAGGACTCTGGAGACATTGGTGAATGAGTACACCAGGTTTGCATGGGGACTATGTCTACTGGCACACTTGTACTATGAGCTACATCAGTTTGTATATCACGGATCAATGGGATTGGGATGCAGAGTGACATTATTGAAGGTATGGGCATATGAGCATCTGTCGGTTACATGTTCGATGCACTTTAGAGGTAAGGGACATGGGCACAACTATGTACATCTGTATGATATGATTACTTCTCAGGCACGGATTGGGAGGCTAGAGTATTGGCATCGAGTGATGGATGAGATAGATAGTGTGGTATGGAGGTCGTACTTAGATTGCGAGGAGTGGGAGGATGACGTGGTGGAGCTGCCATATGTATTCTGGAGTAGGTATTTGATCGGGAGGACACCATATAATATTGAGAGGCAGTTGATAGATAAGGTATGCAGGCAGTTCGACAGGATACAACGGATGCCATGGGGGTTGGGGATGTATGCACGAACAATGAGGGATCAGGTGCATTTAGGGCCATTACTGTCTTATGATCAGGCAGTGACACAGATGTTGGAGATGGTTGCAATGCCTTGGGATATATGGGTCGATGTGGAGGATGTAGGGTTGGATGCAGAGTACAGTAGATATTGGGCAGAGCATCCATTTCCATAGCTGACAGATCTAGGGGAGATGATAAAGGGATATGGTGGAGATGGTGGAGGCAGAGGCCGACGATGGAGGTGAGGGGCAATAGTGGAGAGGAGAGTAGCTTAGAGGAGAGAGGGTGGAGAGGAGAGACATGTGCATGTAGTGAGGGGTAGAGGTGGATTTACATTACAAGTGCCAGCAACACAGGTTCCCAGACAGGTACAGGGATGGGGACAGGGATAGGAGCAGCCACAGGGAAAGGGTGAGGGGAAAGAGGAGGAGGATGAGCTACTATCCTTGAGGGAGATCTGCCAGGGACAGACAAATGAGATCCAAGATCTGGAGAGGGATGGGGCCAGGCTTAGGAGAGAGCTGAGAGACACTAAGCGGGAGAGAGATCAGGCTATTCAGCACTACACGGAGGCTGAGACAACACTGAGGGAAGGGAGGCAGGCAATAAAGGACACAGGAGTCGGATACACCTATGTTCTGCGAGCAGGGGAGGAGATAGCCTATTGGAGAGACGTGCAATATGGAGTGGTGCCACTAGATCAGCACTCTAGGAGCCTCCGAAGACCATTACGGACTACGACGACCACTGGAGGGAGAGACAAGAGACAGGCGTCTAGTGGTGGGGTTATGGGTCCTCCACCGCCACCAGATAGAGGGGGAAGGAGAGATGATCTTGAGGCAGGTCCTTCCAGGGCTCAGACTCCGTTGAGGTCAGCTGTCTTTGAGGGAGGGAGTTCATCATAGCCTTAGAGGGCTCCCTATGTATCAGTGTTGTACCATTTTGTATGATGATGTAGACACCTTCGGGTGATTGTAGCCATATGTATTTTGACATCATTGTATCATGACACTTTGATATATATATATAAGATGATTCATCCTTGCGGCAACTTTATGCATGTGTTATATGTGTTCCTTCTATGTGATGCATGTTTCTATATGATGCTTATGATATGGATGCAAATATGTACATGATGAAATGCAATATTTTTTTGTTCTTTTATATTTTTTATATGTCATGCATGATGCAAATGTGAATGTACGAAATACAGATGAGTATGATAATGCAAATAACTATTTACATGATGAAAATGTAAAATGTGCTAACATGTGTTGTGTGCAGGATATGATGCAATTGTGATATCTATATGTATGAAATGCTAATATGTGGTAATGTGGGTGAAAACTACATGAAATGCAAATATTTTTGGCATGTCATTATACTTAGTCATGTGATAGCAGGCTACACAGACTCAAGAAGGATGATGGAGGTCAATCAAGAAAGAGGGATGAAAGATAGAAGATATGGAAGTGAAAGAGCTTCTTGTGCTATTATCATCATTGAGCTTTATTATGGCAAATAGGTTATGACAATCGAGGTATATGTTCGACCCAAAAAGTCATTGTACCTGTTTGCATGGAGATCAGACAATTGTAAACAAGGAATGCCCCAGTTCACACTAGACTCATAGTGTCCTCGTATCCTTGGACAAGTCATAGCATTACTAAGAGACACTCCACAAACAACAAAGAAAAATAGGTGGCGATATCCCATCCTTGCCTTTCTAGTCAAAGACATCTTGGAGATAGAATCTCTAGTCAGAGACATCCTGGAAAAGCTAAAAGACATGTCACCAAAAAGATAAAATCAAAAGAAAACCAAGACTCGACACCAACATCCACTGTAGTCCTCAAGTTTAGTGTCTCTTGTCACTTGTATAAGTCTATTTGATTGTGGTCACAATTTTTACTTTCACAAAAGGATAGATATCACTGAACCATAATGTTGTCTGAGTCTGTTGAAAGATTTGATTTGTTGAAGCCCATTGATGCTTGCATCTCATCTAAAACTAACTGAATCCATGAAACTGATACTTTATTGTGGAGAATACAAAACTTTATTTCAGATTGGCGATGCAAGTGTTGCTTTATTGTGGGTTGTGCACAGATAGACTGAAGAAAACAGGAAGAAATTGTACTCCTCAGAATGTGTGATGCTCTTAGTTCCACACCCATCACTAGACTTAAGATTTTCCTTAGCCATAGATAGGAGCTGATTTATTATGGATGGAAAGGGGTGAAAAGGAAGGAGTATTATGAATGGCTAACCAATCTTAGGTATATCAATAACAAGCCATGATGGGATTGAATAAGTTTATTATGAATGGATAGGCTATGATTGTGTGCAAAGTGAAGGGATGAGATTGAATCCTGAAGGAGGGAGGAGCAATGTCTCTATGTATGGCACCGGTGACCCAGTTTTCACCATGGTACTTGCCCAGGGCACCACCGAAGTGGTTTTCACCGTTCGACGAATTTATTTCTCTTTACTTTCTTCAATTTTTTCAATTTTTTTGTGTCACAAGGCGCTTGTTTGCCAGGTTTTCACCAAGTAACAATTTTTTACTTTTATGATTTTTTTTGTATTTTTGATATATTTATTTATTTTTTTGTATTTTTATTATTATTATTATTATTTTAAAAATTTTGAATTAGGATATGCTAAAGAGCTATGTGTAAAACCTGTGAAGGTGCATGCTATTGATAGGATCCTCCAAAGGTTCACCCTCTGGGTTTGAGAGCTAATATGCACCAGATCCATAGACTGTTGTGATGATGTAAGAACCAAGCCAATTTGGTTCGAACTTGCCCTTTTTCTCTCTATCTTGCTGATTTTTAAGATTCTCTTTGAGAGCTAAGTCACCCACTTCAAATGTGTGAGGCTTTATGTTATGATTGTAGTTGCATTGTTGCTTGATTGAATGATGTATAGCTTGAGTGATTGTCTTCCTTGATACTGAAATAGAATTACTAGTGTGGGGACTACACAAGCCCACATGTGTGTCACCTAAAGAAGTTTGGGCATCCCTGACAACAAAGTCCCATGAGGAAGCTCCATTAAAGGTCCATGATGTATCACCAAAAGTGAAAGGATGTGCAGAACAAGTGGATCAGTGATGAAGGCTTATGATTGCAAAAATAAGTGAAAGTATCATGACATTATGGACACTTAGGATCAATAAGTATTCTTTTTGACTTAAAATTGTAGAGCTTTTGCCCCCAATTATTTTGATATTAGGGAAGATCATCTCTTGCTCTTTTTATTTCATAGGATTTTTATCCTTGACTTTAATTTTTGCAGAGTCCAATAGCTTTTGATTTTGATTTGGACTGAAGGACTTCTCTTTATTTTTGACTTTTAGATTTTTCTTTTCATAGATTGATTTTTGATCCCCAATTAGTAAGGGCTTTTTTTATTCTTGTTGATCAAAGTCTGGGAGAGAAGTGGAAATGGAATGAGTGGATGAAATGGTAAGGCTATAGGATTTCTCAAGAGGACTGGCAATACACTCAATAGATTCTTTGTTGGAACCACTCTTAGGACTATTGATATCAAAAGCTGCTTGCACCGCTAGAGGAGATTTTCATTTAGACTCAGTAGCCACAACACTAGGTGTTTCATACCCAATTCCTTGGCATTGCAAATTATTTGTAGGTTTTTCTTGTCGACTAAATGTGTTAGGAGATAGTGGGAGTTGATCAACATGAAAGATATACTCACCACACCCCATGTCTTTAACCTTGAACTTTTATTCGATCTCTGCTTGTTTTGATGTAGAAGCTTTCAAGGATTCTGGATCAACATATGTTGATGAAGGAACAACCTCTCGATTGACTGGGATTGTTATTTCTGATCTAGGTCATAGATTGTTGTAATATATGAATGGGTTTGGATCAGATTTGATGGTCACTTCAACTCCATTGTGTGGGAACTTGATACATTGATGATATGTTGAGGGAACAACTCTCATTTCATGAATCCATGGGCATCCCAAGAGTATATTGTATGTGAGATCTAGATCAAGGAATTGACAAATCACATCCTTCATAACTGGCCCAACTTTGAGAGGTAAGGTGACTATGCCTTTAGATGAACTCTCTTCGTCATCATATGCCTTGATGGTAATTTTGTTTGTAGCATTCACCGCTTTATCCGAATATCCCAACTGCTTAAGAGTATTCAATGTACATATATTGAGACCAGCTCCTCCATCTATCAGGACTTGTTTTATTTGATGTTTGTGAAGGAAGGCTTCAATGTGTAAAGGTGCATTATGTGGTTGGCTTACAAAGGCGTCGTCAGCTTCGGTGAATGTAAGAGAATGTGGAACGGAAAGGTATCCCACCATGGCTTGAAACTAGTCCATGTTCAAATCAGTGGGGATAGAGGTTTCTCTTAGGACTTTGTCGAGTATGGCTTTATGCGAAGGAAAGATACGCAATAGTTCAAGAATTGAGATAAGTGTGGGTGTCTTCCCTAATTGTTTTACCAGATCGTACTCAGGTTTGGTTGCTGAGGAAGTGGTGGTTTTAGCTAGAGCACCTTGCAGGGTGATTTTACCTCAACGAGTTGTGACATTACATTCAAAGGTAGATTCAAAAGAAGATCCAATGCCTTTTAGGACAACTTTGGGTCTTTGGGTAGAAATTTCAAGCGTTTTGTCCTTTATGATAATAGTAGAAATATAGTTGTCCATCAAAATGTGATTAACAGTTGAATCATAATTATAGGATGCTTTGGTATAGTTGTCTTGCTCATCTGTGGCTTTGGCTTTTTCCTTGTCATGTTTAGGGAATGGTTCCTTAAACATCTCATGTTCTTGATTGGATGTATGTCCTTCGATCTCAATATCACCTCCATCAATAAGATCTTGTATAATGTTCTTCAAGCGATGGCAATTTCTTATTTTATGTCCCTTGCTCTTGTGATATTCGCAGTACTCATCATCATTCCACCAATTTGGTTTGACTTTTGGTTCATATGAAGGATTGCCTGGAATTGTTATTACCTTGTTTGCCACTAGCTTCCTAAAAGCTGACTCAAGTGGTTCTCCCAATGGGGTGTATTTCCTTCGTGGTTTTGAAGTTGCTTGAGTATTTACTTGGTTGTTTGTAGAACTTGATCCAGAAAGAATGATTTTTGGTTTAATTGTGTTAACATCGACAACACCACCATTTACTGTGTTCTTGTTCTTGTTCCAAAATCGTGGCTTGTCTTTTCCTTTAACATCCTCTTTATTTTCTTTGAATATCTTGATGATTCCTTGCTCAATTAAGACTTTCTTTGTTGCTAAGACTTTCTCAATAAAGTCCTTGAAAGTGGACAAACAAGCTTTCCTCAAGTCATAACCAATTTCTCTGTTGACATTCTGTGTAAACATATCTACCATTTATTTTTGTGGAATTTCACAAGAGCATCTGCTGGCTAAATTCCTCCATCTTTGTAAGAATGATGAAAATGACTCCCCTTTGGTATTGCACAAAGTGGCAACTGATATATCTGTCTCTATGTTATATGAGAAATGTTGTATGGAAGCTTTTGCTAGATCACCCCATGACTTAATTTGAGGTGGAAGTTGGGAGAACCATTCCATAGCTTGGTCACCTAAGCTTTGTGGGAACAATCTCATCAAGTATGTTTCTTCTGTTGCTACCTCAATGCAAGCTCTGAAAAATTGTCTTATATGTGCCTTAGGGTCTCCCTTGCCTCTGTACTTATCAAACTTAGGTGTTACGAAGTGTGTAGGAAATGGGGGCATTGGAATGCTTTTGTCAAATAGATAGGGACATATGTCTCTCATTGTGTAAGCTAGCTTTGGTGTATGAATGTCCTCCATTTTATTTTGTAAGTCCTTTATTTGTTGTTCCAAATTGTTCTTGGGTGGAGATTGACTTCTTGGACCATATCCCATGCCTGAGCCACCGAGTGGAGGAGGAGGATACTGCATATATGGATGATATTTATCATAAACATTCCCATATGGAGGTCTATAATGATACTACGTATAGGAACCACCTAGTATAGAGTCATAATGAGGAATATAATATCTTCTTTTCCCATGCATATCATATTCTATAGGCATGTCATGAGTTTTTTCTTGTGTAGTGCCCCCGAATTTGACACAAGGTTTTCTTGTGTCCAAATTTTGAGCATGCCTCTAGATATCCAATTGTTTTGGAGGTTGGTCCTTAGCATTGGTATGCAATTGAGTGTATTTATCCACATAAGATTTCCATAAAGGTCTGCGTAGATGGAGTTGTTCATGAGATGTTCTTTCATGAGTATCATAAGCTAGACCATGTGTATTAGGGATCTCAGGTTTTTGAAACAAGGATGATGGTGACTCAGGCATGAAACGTGGTCCTCTATTACCTCCACTATTAGGTCTCCTTTGATCCATGTTGAGTTGAATTTCTTGAGTAGGTCGATTTTCTACTATTTGGGACATGTCAAAATCGTGAGGTATCTTAGATCCACTTTGTGCCATCACTTGTAGGAAATATTATCTATCTCTTCTCATGATTTCTTGTATCATCTTGTTGAAATGAGAATCCATTATTGCATCTTCCACTTCTGTTGAGTGTACTGAAATATTGTCCACATTGTCATTTTGTGCATCATTGTTGTTTGTGTCATCCATGTTCTCAACATTCTAAATGTTTCTATAGATGTCCATGTCAGGTAATGTGGTATGATCAGAATTGAAAAAGATATCATTGTCGGACTCATAGCCACTCATGTTTGTGGACTCTTGAGCCTCTTTATCTTCTCTCCTAGATTTTTGGGAATGGGTTTCAACCATGAACTAGGGCTTGACGAAGATGTGTAAGACTAGATGAAAATGGAAAGAGTATGGAAGACCAAGAGTTGGATGGAATGTAAATGAATCTGAGGTGTACTTGCAATGTCCAAAGTGTAAGACCAAGTATGTATGTAGTAGAGTAGGTGTGGCTTCCAAAGAGATGATATTTTCTCTCGATGAGGTAAGTTGACCTTGACTCTAAGTAAGACCAAACAATACCCAAAGGTGATAGACCTTGATGAGGGACCACTTAGCAAAATGTTGTTGTATGTAGTGTGTTGACAAAGCAAGATGAGGACAAGCAAGTGACCTTTTGACTCGAGTTTAGACAAATGTGAAAGTAATGCAAGATGTAAAGCAATGATGAACTATGTGAGACCCATAAATAGGTTGAATGCTAGATGAAAACCCGGAGAAATAACCTAGGAAGCTCAAGAAATCTGAAACTGATTGCTCTTGTTTGCTGGACTGTAAGTGTTTTTCAATATGGAACACAAACATGCATGTATACTTCACAGACGCGATTGAATGACACAGACGTGATTAAGCACTCCACAGACGCATTTATGAGATTTTGTGAAAGTAATTTTGCTTATCAGAACACGGACGCGTTTCCAGAATTTGAATGCAATTTTTCCAATTTGTGAAGTTGTTTGTTGTGACCAAATTTGAACTTTTGACTATTTTTCGTGACAAGAAGACACAATGTTGATGAGGACTCAATGTTTGCAAGTGTTTGGACTTAAAATGACTCAAAATAAAAGTTTTTGTTTGATGTAAAAATGTTTTACGTACACTTGAAGACACAAAAAACACAATGTTTTGATGTTTGGTCTTGAATGTTTGAGTGTTTAAAAGAAGCCAAGCACAATTCTTATGGTTGGCCAGAACAATAGTTGTTGATCTGACATGGGGTTTCCCTTGAGGCTATGCTATTCAAATTGGATACTTAGATACTTGACCCCATTGGCTCCACCTCGACACTCACTTCTCTGGGGCAACCAAGTACCAATCCCCATGAAAACTCCCGGTGGCGAACTTTGTATCTTTACTAAGAACTGTATGTGTGTGGGTCACTCTAGAGGTCCAATCTCCTGCCCCAACAACTAGAAGGATTTTGGCTTTCTAAAACAAAAAGGTGCTAGTAAGGGCATCCGCTCATGTGGCCATACATGCGACACTTTTAGCTTTGTAAATACAGAAGGCTCCCAGCCGGTAGGGGTTACGCCCTACTATTGATCAAACGGGTTTATGGAGAGACATAGTGTTGGTATGAACTAATCAGAACACGTTAGCCATGGCTTTCACCATGGATACAATTATTTATAGTGGTTTGGAAGAGGTGGGTTTTCCTCGCTACCACTTGGGTCGTTCTCTCCTCACTAGTAGTCCTAATTACCACACAGGGAAACAGGCCCTCTAGAGATTAAATAAAAAGAGCCTATTGCTCAAGACACAAAAGACACTGGTTCAATTTTAGTGCACCAATTGAAGTGTTTGGTAATCTATAAAAACAAGGCACACAATGAAGATCAAAAGAAAACCCTTGCCAAAGTTCTGCAACAAAGATTTGTTAGTAGTTTTGCAATAATACCCCTCCTGCAAGCACACAAGTTGGGAAATTTTTAGATCCAAAAGAGTTTGTGAAAAAGGGGTCTTCAACAATGCGATTTGCTTCAAGGACAAGTTGCACCAATTTTTTAGCTAGATCACAAGATATTGGCTCGAATAAACCAGATCTAAAACATTAAATGCAAGACAAAATGGCAAAAATGAAAACCCTAAATGAGGGGAAAAAAAAACAAAAAAACACAGACATGATTTTGCCCTACACAGACGCGGTTTCATAACACAGATGCGTTTTAACACCTCATAGACGCGTTTCTGCAAAAAAACAAAAACAAAAAATCCTGCAAGACACAGACGCAGTTAAAATGATCACAAATGCGATTAGATCTCACAGACACTATTAAATCGCCCACAAACTCGCCTATAATGAAATCCTGCAATCTGGAAAATCAAAAATACTGCCTGAAACACAAACGCAATTCAGAGATTCACAAATGCGATAGAAAAACAAAAACACGATTCCAGAATGCGCAGACGCAAAAAATTGAAATGTTGTCGGAAAATGTTAGATCTATAACTTCAAAAACAAAAATCTGCAACAAAAGATGTTAAATGCAAAAGGGACAAGAGTCCCACTGGGCATGCCAAAATGTTTATGGTAAAAATGGAAACAACAATATTGAAAGACTAAATGAATTCAACCACAAAACCCTAGCCTAACAACAACAAAGATCCACCATAACATATGAAGATTACCTAAGACAATGTAAATTGACAAAATCACAAAGATGATACCATCACATGTCCAATAGGGTTTGAATCTCCATTCTTCCTATCTCCATTGATCTTGCTTGATATATTTTCTCTTAGATTTTATGTGTGGACAAGAGCTCAACAAAGAACAAAATTGTGGTTGATAGCTTGATCGCATATGAAAGTTCGAATGCTAGAATACTTGGGAGAGGTTGATAATGAAGGAAGTATCTCCTTATATAGAAGACACTGTAAGAAATGGAGGGATAAGATTGAGAGGTGTAAAAGATAAATGGTCGGCTAGGATTAGAGGGTAGGTAGAGGAAATAAGAAAATAATAAGAGGCTAGGTAGTGTAGGAAATAAGAGATGAATGACATGTGTCATGGGTAGAAAAGGTTAATGAATTAATTAAATAAATAAAGATTTATTTAATTAATAGAGGAAGTGGGATCAATGAAATAAATAAAATATTTATTTAATTTAAGAAAAAAGATAATTTAAATAAATAAATGTATTTATTTAAATAAGAAATAAGGCTAGAAGAGGATAAATGAATGAATTAAATAAATAAAGACTTATTTAATTAATAGAAGAATTAGGCTTAAATAATTAAATAAATAAAAATATTTGTTTAATTAGACAAGACAATTTTAGGTGTCTACACATACATATACATATACATATGTATGATAAAACTCAATTCTTTCTGCCTAATCTTCTCCTCCTCCCCTGTCGCGGTGCTCTGTAATCCTCTAACAGTGGCATGGGCTCTGTGGGATCTGAGATCTGTGGAATCGAATGAGCGGCTTGATATTGAGTATACTCCTCTGTCACCCCTGCATCTGCAACCTTTGCTTGGTATAGCCATGGCCTAGCCTGTAATGTCTAAAACTCTTCTACTGCCTGCTCGTGGGATAATACTGGCCCCCACTAGAACCTCTCTCATACTACTCGAGCATAGTCACCTGAACCTCAGGGCAAACCCTATATACACCCAAACTGTCTCATCACTTGTCCTGGAAAATGCCTCTCTACCACGTACGTCGTTTGTCCAATGAGGAACCACCCCATGAACACATATGGCATCACCTCTACATCATCCTCCCACTGTTGACACTCCCGGTAGGGGCACCATATCACTATATCTAACTCATCCAATGCACGTTGCCATTACTCTAGCTTCCCCAGCTGGGGCTATGTCATCATACCTCCATACATATATACATAGGGTTGGTCAATCGCCCTAAAACTTAGACACACTGGTCTTGATATCGGCAAGTGCTCCAATGCCCAGATATGAAGAAAGGTAATCCCTACTCCCAACAATGAAATCTCATAGTACACAACATCATGCAAATCCCTATATAAATGTGCCAGCACACATGGTCCCCATGCATATCGGGTTCCCTCACTCATCATCCGCTCAATCACCTGCCCCCAGCCCACTGCAAGCCCATGCGACCTCAAATCCGGACATAGTAGCCCTCCCACAATGCCTGATACCACTGTTGGTAATGCCTCATATGAATCCGCTAAGTCCTCCCACAGAACTGATCCATCAAACACCTCTAAATCCGGATACGGGAATACTCGTCGTAGTGCCACCTCGCCTAGTGCCCTGTCATACGTCACCAACTCCCCAATAATCGAGATATGTTGTATCCTCCAGACATCCTCCAATGTCATAGTCATCTCTCCCATCGCCAAATGAAAGGAGCATGTCTCGCTATGCCATCGCTTGGCCAGTGCTACCAATAATTCATGATTTGTCTGAATCACAGGTAGGTGCATCATATCATATAAACTTGTTGCACATATACAGTCTATCTCCACATCTATCAACTAATCTCGCAGGCACTGTGTGGTCGGATGCCTCTCACGCATCTGCAAGACCCCTAGGTGATCCTCCTACAAAAACCACAAATCACACAAACACTATCAACGATCTTTGCTATGCAACATTGACTCTCACCTAGACTTCATCAGATGCTTTTTTAAAGTACCTAAATCTCATCGGGTAACTCGACTCACTACTGAACCTAGACTACCAACAGGTATTTACATCACTTGCCTAGTCTTAACAGGTTCACTAAGTCTCACAGGTCACTATTACGCATGCAAAAGAAAACATTGCTATCAACTATACATAACTCCTTCTACACTTACAGACAAAAGCGCTACAACATTGACAAACACCCCATAACACAATCAACAACGCTATTCCCAACATACAAAAGCGCTACCCTGATCAACCGCGCTATTTTTTACCAAAATCAAAAGCGCTACATTGCGCGACACATGCGCTATCCTAACCTCATTCATTCAACCAGACAAAAGCGCTAAAACTACAAAAACAATAGCACTATACCTACTATACCAAAGCGCTATATTGGCATTAGCGCTAAAACCATTGAACAAACGTGTCGTTGTGGCACAAATGTGCTAATTTAGACGATAAAAGCGCTAAAACATCGTTTTAGCGCCTTTGTTGTCTGCCATTTTCCCCTAGCTATTAAATGCACTAAATGAACTCAAAAGGAAAAAGTCAGAACTAGACTTATCGAGGGACCGTACTCTGCTGCCATTGGTACCTCCGCATGCGCTCTAAACTATGATCGGCAATGGGAAAGACCATTTTCACTATCCTAAACTGTTGCACCAGTCATTGTCAGAGACTCTGGATTGCTATGGCCACGTGTACAAATGAGGATTGTTTTACCCCTTCTCCCCTATATATAGCCTACCCTTGCATCACCCCATGACCACCATGACCCCCGCGTACTTCCGAGGCTTGCCCTTTCTCCGTTTTACCCCCGTTTTCCTCCATTCTCTCGCCATTTCCTCTAAATTCATCTACTCTACCATCCCTTAATTTCTTTCTATTTTTTGAGAGATCGCCCAATTTTTTGAAATTTTGTCCCATCTCTCCCGCATACCTAACCACCAACTTGGTGCATACCGGGGCACATATTATGCTTACTTGTTTTTGTTTGAAATAATGTGATAAACCACACCGTCTCAAAGAGGGGCAAATGTAGACACCCAAATCTATCCACTTAATTAAATGAATACTTAGTATTTATTTGATTATTTCACCATCGATCAACAATTAATTAATTTAAAAATTTAATTAATTCATCTTGAACCTCTTCACCCATTAATTAAATAAATTATTCAATGTATTTAATTTAATTCATTTAACCATGTTCTGACAATTAATTAAATGAATAAAGCATATTTGTTTAATTAATCTCTCTCACATTTAAATAAATAAATATTTATTTAAATCTCTAAAAACCCTCCCACTTGCATTCTCCTACAAATGCAAGTTGCACAATTTTAGTTCAAATAAATGAATTTAATTTTAATTAAAATCCCCTTTTATCCTCACCCATTCGCTCACTAACCCCCTTCTAGACTCTTCTATCCCCTTCTAATTAGCCTAATCCCCCTCTCTAATCATTTGCACATTCCCAAACAAAGGTCACTTCTCAAAAAATGCCTCAAAGTCTTTGAAATGCATTAAAGGCTTTAATTTTTCAACAAGTTAACCCCCAAAGTCTTTCAAAGCCTTTATGGCTCTTATATAACCATTAATGGTTAACTCAACCTCCCCACATGGTTAGAGACTTTCTCTCTAATTCAACCCTCATTTAACTCATGGGTCTCTTCAAGTATTCATTGCTTTGACCATGGTTATCTCCATTAACTCTTGCACAAGAGTTTATCCATTGGATAAAATCATTATCCATTGGATAAAAGCTTTATCCACTAACTCAAGCCTAACCAAACCCTCCTTGGGTAACTCTCATGTCTCCTCAAGAAGTAAATGTTCCTTCTCTCTCCTCTCAAGCCATCTCATGTTGACACTTGTCATCATGGGATTGTTGAAAGCCATCACATGGATCCCAAGCCCACTCAATCTTAGCCATTCAATCAACATTTTTCCCTATAAAAGGACCTCATTCCCCAAGCAAAAAAGGCAAAAAAAAGAAGAGAGCATTAGAGCATTGTTATTATAGTGAAATTCACATAGACAACAATTAGGAGCTTTCTCGTAGCAAACCTTTTACACTTGCATAAGCATTTGTTTTTCATTTACAACCATCTTGAATCTTCATATGGCATCCATGGATAGTGCTAAAAGCTGAGAGCTACACTCATTTGGGACTTGGAGAGGAGAGGAACAAGGAAGAGCCAACATCATCAAGCATAGGGGGGGAGTATTAGAGTTGTCTAGTTCTTTATTTTCCTATTCGCTTTGTTACTAATCTTTCTTGATATGCTTTTGAAATGGATTCATTTTCATGTTATGCCTATGGTTGAAAGTTTACTAACATGATTTATTTATTGTCCGCTAATCCCGTTTTCATGGCATCTATATGTATATATATATGTGTGTGTGTGTGTGTATGTATATATATTTATGTATATATATACATATATATACATACATATATATACATATATATATGTATGTATATATATGTATGTATATATATATATACATATATATTATATATATATATATGTATATATACATATGCATATGCATATGTATATGTATATGTCTGTGTGTGTGTGCGCGCATATATGTATATGTATGTATATATGTAAATATGTGTGTGTGTGTGTATGTAAATATGTGTGTGTGTATATATGTATGTATGTACGTATGCATGTGTGTGTACACATACACATACACATACACATACACATGCACATGCACATGCACATCCACATACACATGCACATGCACATACACATACACATACACATACACATACACATACACATACACATACACATACACATACACATACACATACACATTAGTTGCAAAGAGTGAAGACCATGATCCTAATGGAAGCAATGACCTACCACTTTCGTTCAATCTATTCTGGATAAAAGAGATTTTAGTGGAATCTGACAAAATATGCATGTGTCCATATCATTCTAAGAGAAGTCATTATGCATAATTGTTGTAGCCTCAAACATCTCATTGTTTTCTAACATTATTTTAATATAGATCGTATCCCCAATTAGTCCACTTGATGACTTCTTCTTGAGATTTCTTAGAGTAGTGATGGCTAGAGCTCTTAGCTTGAGATTGACCAACTTGTTGATGGTACACATAGTCCATTAAAAGTTTCTAGAGGTTTGCACAATGTTGTAGATGAACTATAGAGGAAAAAAATGAACCATACCGATAGGTAGATAACAACCTCTAGGGGAATCACTAGTCTACCTCTCCACTCAAGATGAGTACAAAGCCTACCATTGTCAAGTACCTCGTAGATAACATCGAAAATGTCACAGAGGCTTCCTGATGCCCTTTGCTAACTCTCTATTAGAAAACTCACTCACGGGTCTTAGACAACAGCGCAACGGATTAGTATCCCATACAGATAGAGTACAGAGTTCCATACAAAGAGCACAAAATTACAAATATGTGTTCCAAATATTATAAAACTAAGTAAATGCACCAAAAAGAAGAAAATGACCATGGAGATGTAAAAGGATAAAATAAATAGAGAAGAGGAAATAAATTCTCACAACTAGACCATGATTGAAGGTTCTAGCAATGTGCTCCTTGCCAACAAAACTTGCACACAAGCAAAAAGGAAAAATGTTGGGGCTATGTTTAGAAGTTTGCCAAAATCAGATCCCCACTTTAGTGTTTGCACCTCCATGGAAAACCAAGATAGATTGATAGATAAATTGATAATGGAAATAGAAAGCCAAGAGTAATGTAAATTTATAATAGAGACAATAAAGGAGAGGAAAGAACTCCCTTTCCACACCCAAAGCTAAGAACTCACTGAGTGAAGAAGACAAAGCACGAAATATTCTTCAAGCATAGAGAAGAAACAACAATGTTGTAAAATATCACTAGAAAGCTCCAATGGTGAGAGAGAGAGCAATGATAGTGATCTTGCAACCAGAGAATGTGAAATTGAGTTGCTAGAGAGATCCAATGAAGCAAAAGAGGGAGGATATACATGCAAGAAGAAAAATCTCTTAAAGGGGCATTATAAACTTTGTTAGATGTGGGCGTAATGCTCAAATGGCCACTTGCATAATGCTCAAATGGTTACTTGTAGACTATAAACTCGTCGAATGCTAGCGCGGTACATAGATGTCTCTGCAACATGCTAGTCCATGAGTCAGACAGTTAATGGGGTCAGGGAAAAGGCCAAAATAGCGGGTGATGGGGCAAGCCATTCAAACAAAAGGATCAAGAGATGAAGAAGGTCTTCATTCAGCATAAAGAGGAGGTGCCTATGTAGCATGAAATCGCATGAGGTGTAAATAACGACACTACATATTTTCCCCCACTTTAGTGAGCATATTACTATTACAAGATGCGAGCTAAAGTAGAGAGATTTTACCTATATGTGAAGGGGAAGTATAATCCTCTAATTGTGCAAAGTTTCCCCCAGGGAAGGGACCTGAACCTTTGTAAGATGTTGCTAGGCTATTTCATCAAAAACATATTAGCTATAGACAAACATGTTAGATGAAAAAACAAAAATTATAATAAAATAATACGATCAGACACTGAGATAACAAGATTTTGTTGGTATGGGTAGCAAGTTGTGTTATGTTAGATAGGCATACAATGGGGCGATGATCACTTAGATAATAAAAGGAAAAATATTTCACCGGTATGGGTAGCAAGTTGTGTTATGCTAGATAGCCATACGATAGGGTGACTGTAGATAGATAGTGGTTTGGCCCCCACTAAATGAAGAAGATCAAGTGGATTGGCCCCCACAAAGGCGATCTAAAAATCAAGATCAAGTGGATTAGCCCCCACAAAGGTGATAAAAATCAAGGTCAAGTGAATTATCCCCCACAAAAGGAAAAATATCAAAAGATATCATAAGATAGACAACCATGATGCAAATGTAGAATTGAAATGCAGATTTGCAGAGATATGAAATCCCCCCATTAGAATGGTATGTGTGGAATGCATGTCACTCTAAGGAGAAGAGACGTTGTGTCATGTCAACATAATGAGATGTTTCCATAGAATGCCATCTTCGATGGATGACACATAAGACCCACAACATCAACAAAACACAAAGGCACAAGGAGATCCACTGATTCGGCATCAAAACTCATAGTAGTGAAATGAGACAATGAATATAGCTACATATGAGTATTTCATTATAGTGTTGAACTTTATGAATCATATGAAGAAGGCACATGAAAACAAAGATAATAGAAAAATCAGGTCAACAGGGAAGAGAGCCTAGTTCCCCCAACACTTTGCATCGTCCTCAATATCGAAAATCAAGGTATGAAAAATAGAAGAAGCGTGATTAACAAAATAGAAGGGTACGATAGATAATCCCCCTATTTTCAAGCACCAACATAGAAACTTGGGTCCTCTAAGAGATCACAAACACATAAATACAATCAACCTCTTGTTTCCAAGTACCAATAGAGTAACCTGGTTCCTTTGAGAGAAAACAAACATATAAAGCAAGCATGGGGGAACACGAACAATCACACCCTAATCTAGAAGATAAAGAAAAGAAGGCACTATCCTATAAGTTTTCTACCAACAGGTCATCATCATCCCAATCTTGATCATATGGGGAGGGGGGATGAGCCCAAAGAGGGACAACAACAAGGGTAGCACCAGACGTAACACTAGTAGCAAGAGCCAAGAATGATGCAACTTCTACATTCTCATCTAAAAGATCCTGAGAGGTAAGGGTCAACGATCATGTAAAGATTGTAGAAAACACCAAAACATTCTCTAAGGAATCAAACATATACTCCTCAACAAAAGAGGTAGGTGAATTAGCCTGAGGCGATGAAATAGGAGTTGTACCACCGGCCTCCGAAAGAGGGGCAAAGACAAACTACAGAGAAGGTGGAACCTCCTCAACAAAACAAACAAAGGTAGATAAAGAAATAGACATTAAAATAGACAATGAAACAAAAACTAAACATTTTGGAGTTGACTTCCGATGACGAAACTCAAGCATAGAGCCCTATTCAAACTTTTACTTAGGCTTTTGTAGGGCTTGAGTACCTTGGGAAAACTCTGATACAAAAGTGACTGCAAAATAGGCAAAGAAGAAAATACTACACTGGACATAATATGTGTATACAACATATCAATGGATTGGGAAAACATAGGAACATTAGGTAAAGAATTCATGAGGGGAGGCTCCAAGGAAGGAGGAATGGAAACCTATACCTTTTTGGGGTGAGGCTCATCAATGATCCCTGGAGCAGGTGGCAACGACACAAAAGATGAATCAAGTGTAGGGATAGCATAAGCAATAAGAATTGGAATAGGCATGAAAATAATAGAGGCATGAATAGACATTAATGATTCATTTGCATCCTTCAAAGCAACCTCATTCTCTTGGGCCATCGCTCGTTGATGATTCTTACGCTCACGTGCACACTGGTTTTGGCGTAGATAGAGACTAGAAATAAAAGTATGAGAAGGCTTGACAATATCGTGCTCTATGGGAGAGGCTTCCTAAGACACAACCAATAAAGGAGAAGGCCCAACTGATGAAACAAGAGGTGTGACTAAAATGGGTCCCACAAACATAGTCACAGGCACCCTTCTTGATTTTTCTCTAGGAGTACTTGGAGGAACGGGAGGTACCCTTAGGGGTTGTGATGTAGGAGCCAAAGGTGACAAATGAGCTTGAGGTGACCACCTACCCTTACCATATCAAGAAAGATGAGGGATATATGCAAGGATTGGAGGCTTGAAGGGTGGATGAGCTACAAAATGTAGTAACACAGGTGTCTTTCCCTTGTCTATACTAGGTGCAAACATAGGAACAAAAGGCACTGATATAGGCCACATGGTCCTAGGTGGATGAGGAGGTCTACCCTAAGGAACAACTATATCATTTTCCCTTGACAAAGGAGGAGAAAAAGATACAACCCGCTATAGAATAGGAGCAGACAAGGAAGGAGGAACGAAAACTAATGCAGGAGGAGGTAGAGAAACAACAGGCTAAGTTGATGTAGAGGCCCTCCTATTTTATATTTGTAGTAAGCTTAAAATAAGAGATCTCCATTGGGAATCATAGGCCAAAAGCGATCTAATGAAAATCCCCCATGGGCAATTAGTGGTTGAAATCTAGTGTCCTAGATAGTGTGCATTGTGCCCTCGTGAGGAAATTTTAGACATTTTTGAATAATTAAAGGGACTATTTCCATGGTGATCAACCAGGGGATACCCAACTTAACCTAAAAAAGGTCAAATTCAGGGATAACAATGAAAGTAGTTGATACTTCTTTGGGTCCCATGAGGACTGCCAAAGTGGTGTTACTTAGAGGAGGAACCAAGAGCCCATCATGTGTGTGGACAAAGGCATGACACTCGTCATATCTCACCCTATGCCAACCATTAATAAACAAAGCCTCCTTCATAATGACATCAACATGACATGTAGGATCAACCATCACACCTATAACAATATGCTTATTTATCGTAGTTGAGATGTATAATGGGGCAAGTAACTCACTATAAGGAGCATCATGAGGTGTGAAGGATATGCCAATATTTTTCATCCTCTTGTTAGGTGGAGATATCATAGTGATAGTGACCATTTAACAAATGGGCCACCACTCATTTTAGAGTCTAATGATGCAAAAATAAAGTTCAGTGAGTGAGGTGGGAAAGGATTAGTGTAAATATACAACTCATTATTTGTTTTATTGACAGACTTGTTGGATTTCTACTTACATTCACCGACCTTGATAGCCCCACTATCTATATGGTCTTGGACTAAATGTCGAAGATGAATACAGTGCTCGATATCATGTCTAGGCACACAATGATACTGATAAAATTTAGAACCATCATACCATCAAGGGTATGGTATGTTGTTAGGGAGTGGTCTAATCTCAGGAAGAGTTATTAGGCTATCTTTCAAAAGTTTCTTCATGATAGTCAAATAGGAATCAAATAACTTCATAAAGACCCGATTCTGTTGTAGATCCTGCGTAGGTTTGTTAGTAGCTTGAGGGATTGTAATGACATTTGCTACAACTTTATTCTTTTTAGATCCTCCTCTGAAAGTGTCAGCATGAGTGTTTGAAGAGGATTCTCCAAACCGAGTCATTGTATGTTGGTAATCAATGAGTGCAGAACATAAATTGGTAAAGTTTGAATAATGATTAAGAGCTAACTTCTCCCTTAGTGCCGATTGTAGATTCTCAATAAACATCCTTTGTAAATTTCTATCTGACAAGGCAAAAGGGATCTTGGTAGAAATTGATTGATGCCGAGAGATGAATTTTGTAATACTCTCATTGGGTTTCTGCTTATAGTGAACAAGGTCTGCTATAGTGACCTTGCTACCAATGTTCACCTGAAACCATGTATGAAAGGCATCTATGAGTTTATCAAGCGACTTGATAGAATAATCAAGAAACAAGTTGTATCAGTCTAATGCCATTCCCTTAAGGGACCGAGATAATAGTTTCAACAACACGAAATCAAGATTATCATAGTCGCTACAAATTGTCGTGAAATAATTATATGTGCATTAGGATCTCCTTCTTCGTCATATCGATCAAATTTTAGAGATTCAACCCCATTGATGGGTAATTGTGTTTAAGATGTTTACGTCAAGAGGAAATCAATGATAGTAAGCAAGAAGAGAGGACTGGTGACCAGTAGATGCTAGGGTGGTAAGTTGTTGTAACTGTCCCATATTATGTAGGATAGTATTCAACACAAGATTGTTAGGCATAGGAGGTGGAGGAAGAGCAATGGAGCCACGAGGGCCTATATTGCCTCCACTACCACCACTGGTGCTACCACCACTAGCACCATAGATTATAGAAGTCATAGATGTAGTAGCCATCCCAGTGTACCTCAAGGGTGTTTGTGAAACATTGATGCCAGGTATATTGGAAAACAGATCTACACTAGGTCAAGTATCTACCATGTGAACCGATGCTCTAGGGATTTTGATATCAATGTATAGGCCAATGAGGTTGGATTGGTCGTCTTGAGTAGGGGTTTTAGCAAGAGGCACATGAATTATAACAATCATAGATAGAGCCCTCAATACCTCCAGGTCTTTCTTATCCAAGATAAGCATATCTCTTAAAGTGTGAACAACAGAACCAACCTGAGGAAGGATATCTTCTCATTCAAGGAAGCTCTCAAAGTCCTATGGGATTCTCTCCAAATAATGAGCTTTGTCAAACGAAACCTCAATAGCAGATTCATGATCGATAGTAGGTGGAGATGCTAGGGGACTATTCGTTAGGTTATTATGTCGCGAACTATTTCCAAAAGAGCCCCTACTCATAATATTCTTAAGGGGTTAAGAGGAAAAGGAATCACTTGGATCCATTGTACCTATAAACATCGAACCCGGTCAGGTAGGAATATAGAAATTTAGAGGGATACTCAGTTGAGAGGTTCTCCTCGCAATAACCCCATAGGTAGTCTGGGTCGTAAAGCTCATAAACAAGTCTTACAACACTTAGATGATCCCTAAAGGTGTGAAGAAATAATATAACACAAAATGCTTGAATATTTTAAACTTGTTTCACATTGGGTTCACCAAAATGTAGAGGGGGAAAAGTGATTTGATCACATTGATAGGCAAATAACAGACTCTCGGGGACTCATTAGTCTACCTCTCCACTCAAGATGAGTACAAAGCCTAAGGCTACCAAGTACCTTGTAGATAAAACTAAATGTGGCATAGAGGCTTCTTGACACCCTCTGGTAACTCTCTGCCAAAGGATGCATGTGTGGGTCTTAGACAACAACATGGAACGCTAACATCCTGGACGAATAGAGTACAAAGTTCCATATAGAGAGCACAAAATGACGGATATGTGTTCTGGATATTATAAAACTAAAGAAATGCATAATAGAAAGAAAAAAATGATTATGGAGATGGAAAAGGATAAAATAAATAGAGAAGAAGAAAGAAAGTCTCACAATCAGTCTATGACAGAAGCTTCTAGCAATGTGCTCCTTGCCAACAAAACCTACACAGAAGAAAAAAGGAAAAATGTTGGGGTTGTGTTTAGAGGTCTTCCACAGCCAGACCCCTGCTTTGGTGTTTCCACCTCAACGAACAACCAAAATAGATTGATATATAAATTGATAATGAAAATAGAAATCCAAGAATAATGTAAATATGCTAATAGATACAATAAAGGAGAGGAGAGAAGAACTCCCCTTCTACACCCAAAGCCAAGAACTTGTTGAGTGAAGAAGACAAAGCATCTAATCTTCCTCAAGCACAAAGAAGAAACAAGAATGCTAGAAAATATCACTAGAAAGCTTCAATGGCATGAGAGAGAGCAATGAGAATGATCTTGCAGTTAGAGAATGTGAAATTGAGTTGCTACAAAGATCCTATGAAGAAAAAGAGGGAGGATATACATGCAAGAAATGAAACTGACGTCGATGATCGCTGAAAGGGGTATTAAAAACTCTACCAGACATAGGCCTAATGCTCAAACAACCACTTGTGGACTGCAGATTCACGGGATGCTAGCGCAGTGCATAGATGTCTATGTGGTTCACTAGAGTTCATGAGTTAAACAATCAATAGGGTTAGAGAAAAGGCCAAAATAGTCGGTGATGGGGCAAGCCACGTGAACAAAAGGACCAAGAGATGAAGAAGGTATGCATTCAGCGTAAAGCAAAGGTGCCTATGTAGCGTGAAATCACATGGGGTGTAATTTATGATACTACACGAACCATTCCAAACATTGTGAGAATGAACCCTCAATAAAATCTTGCCACTAATAATGCATCCAATAACACCATCCACTATATCTCCCTTGATTGCAAACATTTCCCTCAATTGGTCATCCAATGTTCGCTAGTTATAGTTACATTCAAACTTAGGAATAGAAATAAACTCATTCTCTTTCACACTTGAAGCTTTTGAGGTGCTCACCATTTGGCAAAACAAACTCAAATAATACCATTTGAAAAATGAGTTGAGGCTCCTCGAAAGGTACTTCATGCCCATCGTATAGTCATATCGCATAGGCTTGTATTGTTCAAGCATTGACAAATGATCTCATCTTATTGTTTTCACTCCCCAGGTGTACCTTTGGAGGCAACGTGTGTGCTTAGATTTTATTCTAATCAATTTCTACCTTGCATGTATCGCAGTGTATCCTAAGGTTTAGATTGCTCTTTTGAAATGTCTATGGAGATTATTTTGTGAAGTGACAACTATGCAAGTAACAAGTCTGGTATATTTTTTTCATCACTTTGATCAATAGCACAATTTGATAGGTAGTAGGTGGCCTTATTTGCTTCTCTGAGGACATGTTTAATCATGTAGTTATTGATACCATTCAATAAAGCACAAATAACATCGATCCACATATTGAATTTCCAACAAGGTATTTTTTTGACATAACTTTGACAACTATAGAAGAGTCACCTTTTATATCTACTTTAGTTATATTATGGTCAATTTCTACCTTGCATGTATCATAGTGTATCCTGAGGTTTAGATTGCTCTTTTGAAATGTCTATGGAGATTATTTTGTGAAGTGACAACTATGCATGTAACAGGTCTGGTATAATTTTTTTGTCACTTTGATCAATGACACAATTTGATAGGTAGTATGTGGTCTGATTTTCTTCTCTAAGGACATGTTTAATCAACTAGTTATTGATATCGTTCAATAAAGTACAAATAATATCAATCAACATATTGAGTTTCCAACTAGGTTTTTTTTTTACATAACTTTGACAACTATAGAAGAGTCGCCTTTTATATCCACTTTTATTATATTTTGGTCTCTACACACGTTTAGCCCTTCATATATTGCAACAAATTTTGCATTATTATTCGTTCCATAAGGTGGCTTAATCAAATCTCACCTAAAGAAGATTCCCTATGCTTCTCTATCAAAGTTGAGCTTTAGCCTACCTTATGGAGGAATTTGCTATCTGACAGACATCCTATTGTTTTTTATCTTGATAAAATCTCCTTTGGGTGGGCTGAGGTGTCTCCACATATTGGTCATTTTATCATCTTAGTTGGTGTATTCTTTAAACTTCTTGTTAATAGCTCTTGTGCTTAGGTGTTCACTAATCCCAATTTTGATACTGTTCTAAATTCTCCCAATCATAGCTTCAAATTCCTTTAAAAATCTAGCTTTTATTTCCTTCCATAGTTATCATATTACCATGGTAAGGGTAGCCATCCATAATCTGGCCCATGGTGAGTCGTTCTTTAGCTGTAGCCAACAAGAGAAAATGTCCCTAATATTATTGGGGAGGGGACCTTGCCAATCCAACATGCTTCTGAATTTGGATCAGCAATCTTGAGCGACTATCCACATTGAACAAGTAGATTATCTATTGTTTCTTCCTAGATTTTACATAGGGGACAACGAAAGGATCCCAAAAAGCCCATTTTTTGAGTCTATCACCAGTGAGTATGCAATTATGTAGTATTGTCCATGCAAATGTTCCTACCTTGGGGATAATATTTGAATCCCAACACAAATCCATAGGCCAAAGAAAAGATTCAGATCCTATCTTAGCAACTTCATATCCCATCCAAACTGAGTATTATCCTGATTTTGCAACACACCTGATTATTTTGTCTTCTCCAATAGATAGAATCACTTCTCTGTCATCCAGTTCTTTGTTATGTATTCCATGGTCCCCAATACTGAGCATCCCAAAGTCTTTCCAATTAAATGTGACCACATCACCCTCCTAATGGACCTCCATATGGTCATGGACATGACTGCCCATAATTGCCTTGGTTAAATGATTTGTACCCCCCAAACCTAGGATAGAGCTAAGAGCCTTGTAACCATTCCAATAATATTGGCAAAAGGAAGCTTTAATTCCATTTTTATTTTCTAACTTAAATAATTGGTTAATAAGCTCCTACATTTTGTAATGAAGTTCCATATTGAGGAACCAAACAGAGGGTTGGCCACTGTCATAATTCTCAATGGGAAATCTTTGTCTAGGTATTTCTTTTGAAGTATTCAACACCACATCACATTCAGGTTCTGATACATTCACCATGCAAGTTTTGTGCCCAATGCAATGTTCTATGTTTTTATGTCATGGACATCGACTCCACCATTTGCTTTACTCTTTTTGATCACATACCATGCCACCAATGACATATTTTTATTGTCATTGGCCCCTTCCTAGAGGAAATTCCTCTAGTCTATCATCAATTTCCATGCCATGTTGTTAGTTATTTCCACACATGAGAGCATATGTATTGGGATTGCGACAATGATATATTTTAACATTGTAATTCTCCTAGCGAATGTTAGCTATTGTCCTTTCTAGCACTCCATCTTCTTGGCATATTTAATAGTTATTATTTATGGTGAAAGTGGAATAACAATATTGAAAGGCTAAATGAATTCAACCACAAAACCCTAGCCTAACAACAACAAAGATTCACCATAACATATGAAGATTACCTAAGACAATGCAAATCAAATAAAATAACAAAGATTATACCATCACATGTCCAATAGGGTTTGGATCTCCATTCTTCCTATCTCCATTGATCTTGCTTGATATATTTGCTCTCATATTTTTATGTGTGCATAAGAGCTCAACAAAGAACAGAAATGTGGTTGCAAGTAGGCTTGATCACATATGAAAGTTCGAATCTAGAGTAGTCGGGAGTGCTAGTAGTTGAATTGAATAGAATGATTAGGTTGATGAGATGATTAGAGTATCCTCTTATATAGAAGACACTATAAGAAATGGAGGGATGAGATTGAGAGCTGTAAAAGATAAATGGTCGGCTAAGATTAAGAAAATAATAAAGGGGTAAGTAGTGTAGGAATTAAGAGATGAATGAGATGTGCCATAGGTAGAAAAGGTTAATGAATTAATTAAATAAATAAATATTTATTTAATTAATAGAAGAAGTGGGATCAATTAAATAAATAAGATATTTATTTAATTTAGCAAAAGGATAATTTAAATAAATAAAAGTATTTATTTAAATGAGAAATAAGGCTAGAAGAGGAAAAATGAATTATTTAAATAAATAAAGATTCATTTAATTAATAGAAGAATTAGGCTTAAATAATTAAATAAATAAAGATTCATTTAATTAATAAAAGAATTAGGCTTAAATAATTAAATAAATAAAGATATTTATTTAATTAAACAGGACAATTTTAGGTATCTATAGTTATATCTTCCCACAACTTGTTAGAGTTTACTCCACAAACTAGAGGTACTCCTAGAAAGGTTGATGAGAGTTTTGCACTTTGAAACTTCAGTATATTAGCAATCTGTTGGTGACTAGTAGGGGGGCGTGTTGAAGAAATAAATCCTTGATTTTTTCCTATTAATTATCTACCCGAGTCTAGTTGTATTCCTTTAGGACATTAATTGTCAGTCTCTTTTAGGACGTTAATTGTCTGTGTCTCTTTTAGAGTAGAGTATCCATATAAAAGGGTATTGTCAACAAAGAAGTACTGATGTGCGAATGCTAACATTACATTGATTGTTTCAATTTCATTTCATTCTTAAATATGAGACAATGAAGTGATTTTCCTACTTAGAGGATCCTCCATTTTAACAAACAAGGAGTTAATTGGGTCTCCTTGACTGAGGCTCCTTGTATCCACATTAATAACAATTGAAAATCTTGGAGTCGATATACATCCAAAGATCACCTTATTCATTCATTGCAAAAACTAGTGCTCTCCATGATTTTTTAATGAAAAATCGCCATCAAACTTGATCATAAGCTTTGCTAATGTGCAGTTTCAATAACATATTTTTTAGATTATGCATCTTGATAAAGAAGTATTCTCTGTGTTGTTATTACTGTCAGTGATGTTTTGGTCTGGCACAAATTCCCTTTGCTCGGGGGATATTAGTTTTGAAAGAATTAATTCCAATCTATTTTCCATTACCTCATGACAATTTTATATATGGTATTACACAATGATATTGGTTGAAAATCTACAAAGGTGGCTATGTCTTCCTTTTTTGGGATGAGCACGATGTTTGTATTGTTTATGTCTTTCAAAATCTATGCTTTCCTCTTGAATTCTTCAACCATACTTACAATGTCGTCCACCATAAATTCCCAAAAAATCTGAAACACAAAGGTAGGAAATCCTTTGTGGCCCGGTGCCTTGTCAAGTGGTTGATTTGACTTAAAAATTTATGGGAGAAGTTAAAATTGTTGTCTTTTTGTGAAACAAAATGTGGGATATCTCTCAAAAACAGGTTGTGTAATAGTTATGCATCTTCATTGCTTTCCAACATCTCTTTGCAGAAATTAACACCTTCAACCTGTAGGTCTTTTGGATCTAATGATATCTGATCGCTTGAGCTTTGTATTTGACTAATTTTATTCTAGCTACTCTTTATCTTGGGTGCGTTGTGAAAAAAAATTGTATTCAAGTTCCCCTCTTGAATCCAAACTTCTTTGAATTTCAATTTCCAAGACCATTCTTGTCTTGCCAGTACTTCCTTGTAATCTACCAAAAGTTCCTTCTCCTTTGTGTATTTCAATTGGGTCATTCCGTTGTGTATAACAATTTTGCTTTTCATCGAAATGATGGTTCCATTGTTTTAGTTTCCCTTTAAGGAACTATAATCTTTTGCAAAATGTGAACATCTTGGAAGCAACAGAGGTATTCGAATCTGCTCACCGTATTTGCATAAGGTCCTTTAGATCTAGTCTTTTGAACCACATTTTCTCAAACTAAAATTGGGCTTTAGAGGGAGGGGGCTCTTCAGTATTTTGTAGTTCAGAAATTGGAATTGATCTGATTTGGGATGTTGGTATGAGGAGAGTCTCCATCCAATCTTTTGACATGAGGAATCGATCAAGTTGCTCTAAGCTATGTTTGTAAACATCTCACTTGTTATTCCATGTGAAAAGACCATTGAACAATTTGATATCAATTAGAGGCTATAAAATCTATGTTTGCGCTATCCTTACGAATCCACCCATTTTTGACTCAGATCAAAAATCACATTAAGTCGCTGGATAAATTGAATTTGTCCCTAACTAAATTAAAATCCTAATTAAGCACTTCTTAGAGAGCCTTCTTTTCTTCGATTTTTAAAGGTTCGTAGACCTTACAGATGTGGAAATTTAGATTTGAAGATAGGCTTGTCACATGGGCCTTCAACTAATTAGAGTTTAAGTCCACCATAGTCTCTAATAATTTGTTAGGCCTCCACATTATGCCCAATCCTCTTGACACCCTAATAGAATTATTGAAACAACCATGTTAACCTTTGCAATTATTAACAAAAACCTCTACCTCATTAGACAACGGTTTTGGTTCATGGATGAGTAGTAGATCGATCAATTGGTTTTTTGATTCACGCTTGATCATGCACCTCTTTTTCGGGGCATTTAAGCCCCTAAAATTCTAGGTGAGGATCTTTATTGCCCTCAAAGAGAGGGTTGTCCTCCCTTGGATTTGAGCATATAGGTTTTGATTGACAATTGTTCCTGCAATAGACCATGTTCTTCTCTCTTATGCTTATTGGTTTCCCTTCCTGTTTTGGGCTTGAGTGGACCAAACTTTAATAATTTGGCTACAGATTGACTAATATTTCTTGGCTCAACGATATGGATAGTGCATCTTCCTTTGATTTAGGTTTCGATATTGGATATGTTGCCTCCTCTTCCTCTATATTCTTCTTGGGAGGAGGCTTCAATTGAGTCATTGTATCCTCTTTAACCTCCTTTCTATTACTTTTATTTGCCTCAAATGGTGACCTATACGCTGAAAAGGATATTCCCTAATATTTTGCTTCTGGGGTGGGATATTTCCTCTAGAATCATGTTGGATAACTCGAGTTCAATTGTGTTCGTATCCATCTTTTTAGGAATCTATCTCTTTATCAGGGGTCTTCCGCACCATTCTTCAAATTGCAACCATCTGCCACATCTTAGACAATAAAAGTTCTTCTCCTCATCCTCCACATTTTGCATCCATGAGCCACTAGATGTGAAAAGTTTGATATGGAGATTATTGTGATGCACACATAAAGTATCAAACCCCCTTCATTCTTTTCAATCTCTAGGGTTTGACCTAAAATGTTACCAATATGAACCAATACTCAAATGGAAGGTCATATAGTCTTAGCCATATGGGACCGCTAGAGGGATTCATCTCCCTTGGATTGAAATTTGGCACCCATTTCTAGGTATAAACATAGAGATAAACACATTTCCATGGGATTTCCATTAAGACTACATCTCTATCCACTTCAAATATTAAATCAACTATAATAAATTGCTTAGCCATAATTTCAATTTCATGTGCTTTCTTCCAATTCTACTTAACCCATCTCCTTATTTCTTCCTTCCAGTAATGGCTACCCAAAACTCTTCCTATGATACTCGTGTCTTGATAAGCATGGGCATCTTTATACATTATCGATGTTACATCTATGTTCTATATTTCACAACTAACAACTCCATGCTTTGCAAGCCCTAAATTGGTGTGCCATTCAAATTCGTTATTTTGTGATTTCTCATCTTTTTGCTTTTGCTTTTGTGTGTGTGAAAAGTGGACTAAGAATCTGTATCTACAAGACACAACACTTCAATCAAGTCAGTACATGCATGGTTAGACAGATGTAAATATGAATATGAAAACCATAGCAAATCAACCCGTTGTCTTCTAAAAAATGCGAGTATAAGATTGCTCTCAGATTATCAGCAATACCAGTGACTAGACAACACCAAGACGAAGGATTTAATCTATATGAGCATGATGTTAAGCTAGATGGATGCAAGATTAATCTAACAAGATTTAGCAATATGAATCTAAATGATTTAATCAATATGAAACAATTAATATGCAATATCTCAATGAAATCCTAGAGCAAAAACAGTATAATAACAATATATTCTCCAACCTCCTTCTAGGATGAGAGATGAGCCTGAATTTATAGAAAATTCAGAAAGATACCAACGGCTAAGATCAAATGATGATGAGCGGTCAAGATTTTCCAAGAGGAAGCACAATCCAGGTGAATTGATATGATTGGATGCTTTTATCAATTTTAAAGGAAGTTGAACTAAATTTAAGATTAAAATTAGGAAAAAACTGATTTATTCTCTATTTCATTCAATTTTAATATTTAATTGTTTTAATTGCTTTCTTTGAGATTATCTATCAATTTTTAATTTGTTTTTCTCAAGATTATCTCCAATTGATTTCTTTTCTCAAATTTGCAATTCTTTTTTGTCAATTAATTCCTTTTTTGATTTATTTCCATTTTTGAAGATTTGTGCTCAATTGATTTGTTTAATTGAATTAATCCTCTTTTTGATGATTTGTTTCCTTTTTTTGAAGATTTAAGGCAAAATGATTTATTTAATTAAATATGCTAGGATATTTAATTAAAATAAATAAGATAATTGTTTAAAATGATTTACTTGGAATGATTTATTTAATTAAATATGCTAGGATATTTAATTAAAATAAATAAGATAATTGTTTAAAATGATTTACTTGGAATGATTTAATTAATTAAATAAATATTTAATTAATATTGAGTGATTGATTTTCCATGTGACATTTGATGATTAAAGAATTAATTGTGTGCTCAAGATTGATTTAATTACCTTTGGTTAGGACTTTGGTGATGTTGCCGAGATTAGGGGCTCATGGTTTAGATGACCATTTTTAGGGTATTACAGCTTCTACTTATGCGCCATTTTTTAAAAGCATGAAAATAATGATATTCTATCAAATGATACTTTATATATAACTCTTATAATAGGTGGAAAAACAATTTATTAATAACTAGTTAGGGTTTCAATGAATGCAAAAGTATTACCAAATGACTAGTATTAATAATGTTTGTAGATTAAAATGGTTCATGAGATCAAGAGTAAGAATAAAGAGTTGCAAGGAAGTATCATCTAGATACAAGGATATCAAAACTTAATGAGGTTTGCAAACTCCTCTTTAAATAGGATTTTATTAAGTGGAATAGATAGGGCCTAACCTAATTTGAATAGTATTAAAGTGGTAGTATATATATTATGCATAAAATCATGGAAATATTTTAGAGATATACATTATATGTTAGTTTGATTAGAACTATTGATGTAAATTTATTATAAATTATCTATAAATTAATTTGTATGAATTATAGATGTATATGCAAATAGATATAATATACATTGACTATCACTATTTAATGTGAGAAAAAGGGTTTCACAAGTTAGGCTATGAATCCACTTATTTCCACCAAATACATTAAAAGGGAGAGTGATCCCAAGAGACCCAAACTCAATTATATTAGGAAAAGGGTTGAATGCAAATTGATTTTCACTCTCCTCCTGATTAGTTGAGGATGCAATTCAAAATAATGTAATTTAAAGGCTAGATCTAGGGCAAATGATTGGAATTTGACATAAAATAACATAAACAACAAGCTATAGGTCTAGTATGCAAACACAGAGCTAGATTTGGGCAGAACAAACAAAGAGGAACATGTGCCTAAAAATTCAGCTTGAAAGTGCGGGAGGCAAATATCGACTTGGTCTGTAGTTATCAAACACAAACAAACAAGAACCTTTCAGAATTAGAATCTATTCCCTCAAGCTCATCAAAAATTTGCAAGATCGGGATGCAAAAATTGACCTGGTCCTTCCATTTTCACTCTTGTAAAAGTAAGATATGATCGTCGTCGAATTCTCTGCTAGAATATTCATTTGTAGCTCCTAAATTTGTCTCCTGCACATAGAAAGAAGGAAAATGGTGTTGCTGATAGGGGTTTAGCTAGGTCAAACCTTGGGTTTGGAATTAACCCTTGAATTGAATTGAAATTGGACTTGAAATTGATGCTCTGCAAAAAGGATTAGAAAATCTGTTTGATGGCAACACACACAAGAGCACAAGAAACAAACGTTAGTGTTAGCAACAAAAGATTATCCTAAACAGGCATATCAAGAGAGATATTAAGCATGAAATAGAAAGCATATAAACATAGAATAAAATAGCTAATCAAGATGCTCATAGTTGCTCCTCCCTTGTTCCTCTCCTCTCCAAGTCCCAAATGAGTGTAGCTCTCAGCAGCTTTTTGCACTATGGATGCTTATGGAGGATTGAGATTTAATATTAAGCTTCAAATATGAAATGAAAAGCTAAATACTATGCTATTGATGCTAAAATGATTGATTTTACCAAAAAGACAAGATTTTAGTTATGCTATGCTAAATGCTCTCTAAAAATGTATATAGCCTAAATGCATACAAGTTTTCAGGATCTGGATTATGAAGGAATGGGCTCTATTTATAGGAAAAATGGAGCAATGGATGGCCAGGATTGAAAGGTTTAATCAAGGGTCAAGCTTGAAAGTTGGGGATCCATGTGCACAATTTGCACCAATGAAATGGTGACAAGTGTCAACATAAGATTGGGTTGAGAGAAGAGGTTGGAGGCATTAAATGCCTGAGGAGACCTCATGGTTATCTAGAAGGTAAGGGTCAAGCCTAAATTAGGATTACCCACTGGATTAGGAGTTAATGCAAGGATAAACCTTTGTGCAAATGATTAAGAGATAATCATGGTCAAAGCATTAAAGGCTTGATGAGACCCTTGGGTTGGGTAGAGGTTGAGTCAAAACAAATGTTTTAACCATGTGGGAGGGTTTGAGGTAACCATTAATGGTTATTGGAGACTTTGGGGATTAAGTGGTTGAAGGTTGAAAGCCTTCAATGGTTATCAAAGACTTTGAGCCATTTAGTGGTTGAAGGTTGGAAGCTTTCAAAGGTTATCCAAGACTTTTAGGCTTTGAGAAGTGACTCCATTTTGCTTAGGAATGTGACAATAATTAGGGGATGGATTAAGTTAATTAGGAAGGGGTTAGAAGAATCTAGAAGGGGATTAGATTTTGCAAGTGGATTTGGTGGGTGAGGGAAAATAGGATTTTATTAAAATAAAAATTCATTTATTTCAATAAATGTGTGCAAGTTGTATTTGGATAAATATTCAAATAAATATTAATTTATTTAAATGAGAAAAAGGAAGATAAAGCATTAAAATGCTTGAAGACTTTGAGGGGAACCATTAAAGGCTTGAAGACTTTAAGGAAAACCATTAAAGTCTTAAGAAGACTATAGAAGGAAGCCATCAAGTTTGAAGACTTTAAAGCCATCAAGTTTGAATACTTTAAGGGAAACCATTAAAGGTTTCAAGTGGGAGGATAAATAGGATTTTAAATAAATAATTTATTTAAAATAGTTGTGCAACTTGCTTTTGTAGGAAAATACAAGTGGGTGGAGGATAAAGGTGATTTAAATAAATTATTTATTTAAAATAATTGTGCAACTTGCTTTTGTAGGAAACTACAAGTGGGTGGAGGATAAAGGTGATTTAAATAAATGATTTATTTATTTAAATGTGAGAGGTGGGATTTTGGGGGATTTAAATAAATATTAATTTATTTAAATGTGAGAGAAGATTTAATTAAACAAATATGATTTATTTATTTAATTAATGGTATGAATTTGGTTAAGTGAATTAAATCAAATAAATTGAATAATTTATTTAATTAATAGGAGAAGAGGGTTAAGATGAATTAATTAAATATTAATTTAATTAATTATTAATTGATGGTTAAATAATCAAATAAATACTAAGTATTCATTTAATTAAGTGGACAGATTTATGTGACTACATTTGCCCCTCTTTGAGACGGTGCAGTTTATCGCGTCGTTTCAAAGAAAGAAAAATAGGTGTAAAGAAATGCCCCATAAAATGTAAATTTAATGGGTGGTATGCCCCCTCGAGAGATGGGCCAATTTTTTATTTTTTTTTTGAAAAATCGGGCGATCTCTCGAAAAAGAATGAAAAGTGGAGGGGAGGTAGAATAGAAGAAATTAGAACTAATGATGAAAGAATGGGAGAAAATGGAATGAATATGAAGAAACAACAAGCCAGTGGGTACCCTGAGGTCATGCAAGAGATACATAGCAGATGTAGTGTGGGGTTTGGATTGATGCTATACAATTGATCAAAATTGGTTGGACAATCTGGTGCAATTGGTTTAATTGCCCCGGTCAAGTCAAAGCATGACAGTTGATGTCAGTTGGTCGCTTGGACATGATAAAGTCTGAGTAAGTGAATCAAAGTGACCTGATGGTGACTTAGACAATTGATGTAATTGTCCGATGAAGTCAAGGTATATGAAGCAAAATACTCGTTGAGACGTAGACAATTGATGTAATTGTCCGTTGGATTGTGTTTGATTGGTTGATCAATTGATATGTATGTGCGTGTGATGGATGGTTCTGGGGAATCATGGCAGCCCCGTTGAGACTAGGTCATTATGATAAATGTCTGTTGTAGTCTAGGTTTACCATAATCGATTACCTGTTGAGACCTGAAGATACTTGATCAGAGTATCTGTTGATAGTCTAGGTGTGTGGGAGTCGATGTACCTATGCAGATAGAGTAACTGGCTTAATTTTGTGGATGAATGAGGATGGGAAACACAATCCCTCCTATTAGAGATGGATGGTGATGAACGTGGCTTGATTAGGTTGATTGGGACACGATGTAGGGTATGTGATGGTGATTATCGAGATGGGGAGGGTTGGGGGGGTTCAATGTTAGATAGAAGAAATGGAGGACCTATTACATTCCTATTGAAGAAGAGGAAAATAGAGTATCCATTGTTATGACTATGTATGCATGATATGCAGCTATTATGAATGTATGGATGGTTGGAATGCAACGGAATGCAGTATATACAGATGAGATGGAATGACGATCCATAGTGCTCTATTTTCATCATTGAGCTTTTAAAATGTTGGAAGAGAATACAAGCATCTTGACATAATGATTCAAGATGACCTGAGTATTCCTTACATGGATTTTATATAGCAAGTTAATACAAACGACTTGATATAAGGGATCAAGTCGACCAGAGTATTGCTTGCGGAACAGACAAGGATTATCTCTATTCATGCATGACTTGGATCGTCCTCCTTGATCTTAGGCTGATCATATCCTGAGACAAGTGCATACCGTACTAAGAAATAAAAACCTTTATCCAGTTTGGATGAGGAGGAACCAAAGAATGAGCATTGTACCTGTAAACAAATAGTATATACATAAAGAATAAAAGAATATGGATCCTTGGTAATGGTTCATGCTCATATGGTCGAGGTATACGCTGTAGTCAGCAAGCCGTAGTGATCTATGACTGTATTTTTGCCTATGATCACGTAGCTTAGTGAACTTCCCACGTAGACACCATTAGTACATGCCCCAGAACTTCATCGGAAATAATGCGCAAACGATACAAAACAATGCTGAAAGATCCCGATACAGATAAACAAATGAATTACTCACGAATCAACCAAGCATTTGATAGCTTAACATAATTTTCTTGTCAAAGAAAACGTCACTTTTGTCTTTGTTTTGGTAAGGAAGGATGCATCCTTGTTTTTAAAGACAGTTTCTGATTTGTTGGATGTGGATTGTGTGGTCGATTGATAAATGGTCATTGTGTGAGTACTGTGTTAATGTTGGTTTTGCATCTGCTTGAATGAATATGTACAAGGTGTTGCCATGTTTTTGTGTGATTTTCGATGGGTTTTTCGATGTTTTTGGATTTTGTGTAATAGTTTTTGAATGTTTTTGGATTTTGTGAGTCATTTTTGAATGTTTTTGTATTTTGCGAGACATTTTTGAATGTTTTTGTATTTTGCGAGACATTTTTGAATGTTTTTGCCAATGAATCACCAGTAATGTAGAATCCACTTCCATCATCTAGATTGTAAGGGCATTGCCCCCAAGTTGGACATGATTTATGAAAAAGCAAGATGCCAGATGCATGAAGTACTTTCTTGGATTACAGATCAAATAACAAGCCATGGTTAGATGGATGGATGTGTGTATGTATGAATGTGATCGCAACGAGCCTGAAAGATACTGGAGCCATTACCTTTGCGAGTGGCGTCTGTTTGCCAGGTTTTCGCCATCGTACTTACCCAAGGTGCCACTGGAGTGGTTGTTCACCGTTTGGATGCATGATTTTTCTTTACTTCTTTTTTTTTTTTTTTTTTTTGAATGTTTTTGGATTTTCTTCAGGACATTTTTCTAAATGTTTTTGGTATTTTCTGGTATGCAGGGGAGCCTGATGCTCTGTACAGCTTAGGTATAAAACCGTTTGAGGTGCATGCTATTGATTGGATCTGTGAGCGGTTCTCCGTCTGATGTAGCCAACTGATATGCCCCGGACCCGAATACAGTAGTGACAACATATGGGCCAAGCCAATTTGATTCAAACTTGCCTTGATGTTCTCTGTTTGGTTGGTTGCGAGGATTCTCTCGAAGAACAAGATCACCTACCTCAAATGTACGAGATCTAACTCGGTGATTGTAGCTTCTACTCATGCGCTGCTGATAGGCTTTGAGGTGATTGTATGCAGCTTGTCGCTTCTCATCAAGTAACTCTAAGTCCTGAAGACGTGAGACTCTGTATGCTTCATCATCGATGAGATTATGCAAGGAAACTCATAATGATGGTATCTCAACCTCAATAGGTAAGATAGCTTCTGCACCATAGACCAATGAATAAGGAGTTGCACCTGTAGGGGTTCGAATGCTAGTTCGATATGCCCATAATGCTGGATTCAATTGAACATGCCAATCACGACCGGCATCATTGACTGTCTTCTTTAGGATTCTCAATATGTTTTTATTGGATGCTTCAGCCTGACCATTGCCTTGTGGGTAATAGGGGGTGGAAAAGCGATGTTGGATATGAAATTTCTCACAAAGCTCACGGACATCCTGATTTTTGAAAGGAAGACCGTTATCTGTGATGATGGACATGGGTACACCATACCGGCAGATGATGTAGTTGAGGATGAATGAGGCGATCTGCTTGCCGGTGACTTGGGTAAGTGGAACAGCTTCGATCCACTTTGTGAAATATTCGGTAGCGGTAATAATGAATGTATGGCCATTGGATGAAGATGGATGAATCTTACCCACAAGGTCAAGGCCCCATTGACAAAAAGGCCATGGTGTTGTGATTGGTTGCAGTCCCTGTGCAGGTGCATGTATCAGGTCACCGTGAACTTGACATTTCTTGCATTTCCTGACAAAGTAGTAGGAATCCTTTTCCATAGATGGCCAATAGTATCCAGCTCGCATGATCTTCTTGGCTAGTGATGGACCACTTGAGTGAGTCCCGCAAATTCCTTCATGTACCTCTTCCAAAACCTTTGTTATCTCATCCTGTTCCAGACATCGAAGGAGAGTACCATCAAGACTACGTCGGTATAGGGTTTCGGCAATAATGGTATATCGAGCAGTTTGGCGAATGAAGGTTTTTCGTTGGTTATTTGATTGGTTGGGAGGAAGGGTATGATCGCGAAGATAGGTGTAGAACTCACCGTACCATGGGGATTCGGAACCAACAAGGTGACATATCGTTTCAGATTCGGGGATATCATAAGCGGGGATCCAAAGCTGTTCTACCAAGAACTCGTAGCCTGTTGAATTTTGTGGAAGATCTAGGAAAGATGCGATGGTAGCCATAGCGTCAGCAGCTCGATTCTGATCTCTTGGTATCTGCTCAAAAGTGATAGTAGTAAATGATGTCTTTAGAGTGTCCACCATTTGCTTATATGGCATGAGTTTATCATCCTTGGTTTGATATTCATCTGTTGCTTGTCGAATGACTAGTTGGGAATCGCCATATACTTGTAGTTCTTGTAATTTCCATTGTACGGCTAACCTGAGTCCTGTGATCAAGGCCTCATACTCTGCTATGTTGTTTGTGCATGGAAATGTGAGCCTGTAAGACTTCGGGATGCTATCACCTTGAGGTGTGATAAACAGAATGCCTGCCCCCGAGCCATGCCTAGTGTATGACCCATCAAAATATAGTTTCCATGGTTGTGCTGTTGTGATCATGAATATCTCTTCATCTGGAAAATTGGAAATAAGAGGATGATCACCTGTGAGTGGCGCATCGGCCAACTGATCTGCAATAACTTGACCTTTGATAGCTTTACGGTCCACGTACTCAATGTCAAATTCACTTAGAATCATCACCCATTTGGCCAAGCGGCCTGTCAATGCTGCTTTGTTAAGTAAATACTTGAGTGGATCAATCTTTGCAATGAGTTGTACCTTGTGTGTTAACAGATAGTGCCTCAGTTTAGTGGCTGCTAAGATTACTGCTAGGCAAGCTCGCTCAATAGGTGTGTAATTGAGTTCATAGCCAACCAGTGTGCGAGAGATGTAGTATATAGCACATTCTTTGCCTTCTGCATTATGTTGTGCCAGTAGTACACCCAATGATGTACTTGTTGCCGAGATATAGAGTAACAATGGTCTACTTGGATCTGGTGGCATCAGCAATGGTGGATTCATGAGATAGTCTTTAAGTGTCTGAAATGCTTGCTGGCATCGAGCATCCCACTGAAAGCGGATGTTCTTGTGTAGCAAATGTGTAAATGGTTGACACTTATCAGCCAATTGTGCAATGAATCTTTGGATGGATTGAAGCCGTCCTTATAGTGTCCTTAGCTAACTGATATTCTTTGGAGGTGGCATGTCCATGATTGCTTTTACCTTTGCTGGGTCGACCTCAATACCTTTGCTTGAGACAATGTATCCTAGAAGCTTCCCAGAGGTTACTCCAAAGACACATTTCTTTGGGTTGAGTCGAACATGGTATTGTTCCAGTCTATCAAAGATTTTATCTAAGATGTGGAGATGCCCTTCTCTAGTGAGTGATTTTGCTAGTAAGTCATCAATATAATCTTCCATCATGGTATGCATCATGTCATGGAAGATGGTGGTCATTGCTCTTTGATAGGTTGCTCCTGCATTCTTTAGACCGAAAGGCATTACATTCCAGTAATATGTGCCCCATGGACATGTGAAGGTTGTCTTATGTTGATCTTCGGGTGCGATCTTTATCTGATTGTAGCCGAAAAAGCCATCCATGAGTGAAAGCATCGCATGTCCTACTGTTAGATCCATGATGATGTCGATATTTGGTAGGGGAAAGTCATCCTTAGGACATGCCTTATTCAGATCTTTGAATTCAGTACAAATGCGGATGCCCCCTTTTGGTTTGCCGATAGGCACAATGTTGGAGATCCATTCTGCATAATCAATTGCCTTAATGAAACCAACATCTAGGAGTTTCTTGAGTTCTGTTTTGACTAGCACTGCAATCTGGGGATGCATCTTACGAAGCTTCTGCTTGACAGGTTTGGCTCCTTCTGCTACGGTGAGGTGATGCATGACTAAATCAGGATCAAGCCCAGGCATGTCTGCATATGACCATGCAAAGTTGATCTGATGCTTCTGGAAGAACTCTATAAATTTAGGTTGTTCCTCTGGAGTGAGAAGAGATGCCAGATGTATGATATGAGGATTTTCAGGAGTCCCCACATTGTATTCTTTGGTTTCCTTGATGAGAATCGTTGATCGTTCCTGTTGTGTACTATCAGGGAGAATGTCAAACCCTTCATCCTCAGGCGCCTCAGAGAGGTTTTCACCGTTGGATACGCTCTTTCTTTTTACTTTTGTTAGATCAAACAGTGCCACAGTGTGGTTTTCACTGGAAGATCCATGTTTTATTGTTATATTTTTGCAGCTAAAAGGTTTGGCATCCGCCCCGAAGTATGCTGCGTTATTAAGTTCAATGGCGAATCCAGCTTTGTGATCCCCGCTTGGTAGGTTATCCCTTAATTCCAAAAAGTCAATGATGGCCTCATCGTTTTGGAAGAAGTCAAGACATGGGGGATTTGGTTGGTTCCATTCGATGAGTTCAGGGTGGATAATGGGCATTACTTCATCGATCAGGTTAAGTGCATTAGATGTATCAGTGAGGGTTAAGACAGTGTGGTGAAGGTCGTTGATGGTACTTTCCCTGTCAGAATCAGGTGTAGGATGAGACGTAGGGTATGTGGAAGATGTTTCCAGCTCAGGAACCCAAGTGGTCTTTATCTGTGCTTCTCCGTAAATAGGTATGTCTTTGCGTGGCGGAGGTGGTGATGTGTCTTCCTCATCTGAAGTATTAAGTTGTACAGAATCAAATTCCCACTCATGCGAGTCGGTCTCTGAATCACTTTCCAACATCCGATTGCTATACCATACTGGGATGTCTTTAGAGTTAAACACGGCAGGTGTGATTGGTTTATGTATCTTTGTAGTAATCGATGCTGCAGGAACTGTGATGGGGATTAAAGGATTTGTTACTGGAAGTATCGGTAGTGTTGATTTAGTGGCTTCTGTTGGAATGGCTGGTGCCATAGATGTTGCTGTAGGTTTCCATATAGTTGTTGCTACAAATGGTGTTGCTGATGGGATTACTGGTTCGTTTGGTGGGATGAATGATATTGATGACGGTTGCGGTGGGGTTGTGAGCCTCGATGGGGCAGTGGGGATAGTGCTTGATGGTGCTTTGATTATGAAAGGTGTCCTCTTTGTAGTAGGTGGGCAAAATGGTTTGCTGGGTTTTCCTTTGAATTTGATTTTAGGAAGGATCTCTTTTTCAAAGCCTAGGCCTGTATTACCTTTGGGCTTGAATTCTGGTAGCAGAGGTTCATGTCATCCTTGTTTGCAGTATCCCAAAGCACTCTGACCATCATATCCCATTCTTTGCATAATGAGGAGGCCTTTGCCATACTGTTCTGTAGGAAGTGTAACTCGCGGTTTATCAGTGGTGATGGGATCTTTATAGATCCAGTCCGCTAGGTCCTCATCTTGTGTCTCTTCCTCTTGACTCTTTCCAAGGACGAATGGCGTCAAGGCACATGCTGGTATGATTAGTGGTTGCTGGAGTAACTGCTGTGGCTTACCATGTGTTCTAGGAGAAGTGGGCATTTGTCCCACACAAAAGAGCTAACTCAAGTTGTATTCTCCAGGACCTTCCTCTGCTACTTTCATCTTAAGCTTTTCTTGCTTGGGTATAGGGGTGTTCGAACTGGCAAGAGAGGCGGGACTTACATATGATGTGGAGGAAATGGCTTCCCTATTATTAGGAACAGTAATTTCTGGTTGATGGCTGATATTATGGCAAAATGCAAAGGGATTTGCATCGCCCAGGATTGTGATCTCTGTACCGTTATGTGGGAACTTGATACATTGATGGTAGGTAGATGGAACAGCTTGCATGGCATGTATCCAAGGTCTCCCTAATAATAGATTATATGGCAGAGGAAGGTCCAGAACCTGACAGTTGATGTGCTTTACCACAGGGCCCACTCAGATTGGTAGTACCACAGCTCCTTTGGATGAACGCTCTGCATCATCATAGGCCTTGATGGTGATCTTCTTGCGAGGATCCACTAATTCTATTGCATATCCCAATGCTATGACCAACTGTAGTGTACAAATGTTTAGGCCTGCTCCATTATCTATCAAGACTCACTTGATCCTGTGTTGGTTGATAAAGCCTTCAATGTGTAGTGAAGCATTATGAGGTTGTTGGAAAGAAGAGTTGTCACTTTCAGAAAAAGTGACACAAGGTGATGACTTTAGATTTCCAACCATGGCTTGAAACTGGTCCGTATTCAGGTTTGCAGGGACTGACGCCTCTTGGAGTGCTTGATCCAAGATTGTTTTATGAGATGGCGATAGGCGCAATAGCTCTAAAATGGATATAAGCGCAGGCGTTTTGTCTAATTGTTCCATAAGATTGTACTGCTTTGGGACGGAGGTGGTGCCTTGTGGAGCTGCCTTGATGGTGACCTTGCCACGACGTGTAACAACATTGCAATTTGAGGTGGGATTTTTGAAGGTTATGGTTGCAATTTGTTCACTGGCATCATACAGGTGATTTACAGTATAATTATACACAGCTTACGTATAATCAGTGGTATCAGTGCCTCGCCTAGAAGTGGAAGGACCCCTTTGATCTTGTGATGGAAGTGGATTCTTGAACATCTGATGATCATTATTGGTTGTTTTTGGGTCATGTCCTTCAACTTCAATTTCTCCTCGATCAATAAGATCCTGAATGAGATCTTTCAATCGGTGACAATTACTTGTCTTGTGTCCTCTTCCTTGATGGAACTCATAGTGTTCAGTATCTCTCCACCATGCCGGTTTGACCTGAGGCTCATAGTTTGATAGCTTAGGTAGAGTGATCAAATTTTGAGAAATGAGTTGTCGCAACACCGTTTCAATGGGTTCCCCTAAGGGAGTGTATGTGCGTTTTTGTTTTTGCTGACGAGGTCTTGGTTCATCATGAGACGTGATGCGACCTTGATTGGAAGGAACATTTGTGTTATTCTGAGGTGGAGGATTTTGTCCTGCAAACCGAACCACAGGTTGTGCATTTTGGATAGTTCGAGCATCCACAACCCCATTGTTGATGATATTCTTATTCTTGTTCCAGAAGTTTGGTTTATCACTATTGAAGCGCGGGCGAGGACCATTTTTTGGTTCATTAAAGATTTTGATGAGTCCTTTCTTGATGAGTGCCCTTTCACATTTTAAACCCTTGGTGATCATATCGTTAAAAGAGTCTGTGTCTTTGACATCCAAGTGAAATTCCATTTCTTCGTTTAAGTTGGAAATGAAAATTTCCACTAGTTCTCGTTCAGGTAACTGAAGAGAACGTCTACTAGACATTTGGCGCCATCGTTGCAGGAATACTGAGAATAGTTCACCTGGTTTTTGTTTGGTATTGCATAGATCAGCCATGGTGATGTCGCGTTCAATGTTATAAGAGTAATGAGTGAGGAATTTCTGGATGAGTTCCTCAAATGTTCTAATGCCACCTGGTAGTCGGGAAAACCATGATGTGGTTGTGCCTCCCAAGCTTTGGGGAAAAAGGCGCATTAGGTAGGTGTCTTCATATGCCACTTCAAGACAAGCGGAATGAAATTCTCAGACATGATCGCGGGGATCCCCCTTTCCTCTATATTTTTCAAACTTGGGTGTTTCGAATCCTCGAGGAAATGGTGGCATGTAAAGATTCCTATCAAAAGGATAGGGACAGATGTCATTGAGTGAGAATTGGTTAATCTTGACACCACTATGAAGTTGTTGGGCAAGATTCTCGACTTGTTGCCGCAACATCTCCATTTCATTTGGAGGAGGAGGTGGTGGGTTACCTCGAGGGATGTTATATCTGATGGGATCTCTACGCCCTTCCTCCTCATGGTGACTTTGTCTTTCTGATGCTTGTCTTAATTGGGCAAGATCAAAGTTTGAGGGGAGTTTGGCTCCTTCTTGAGCAAGTCTTAAGAAGTGAGCATCCGCATTGCTCCTGAGTATTTCGTCAAAAAGTCTGTTAAAGAGAGGGTTATGCTGAGCCCTTTCTATTGTTGCAGGAGTGGGAGTACTTGGGTTTTCGTCATCTGCATTTCCTCCAAGTGCTTCTTGAAATTCATTGAGATTTTCCTCTTCTTCTTCTTCTCTTTCTATTTCTCGTTGTCTCGACTGTGATCGGGTTTGAGCCATTTTGTTTGCAAGTTTGTGTTTGAAGTTGATTGAAGATGATGATGAGTTGGTGATGAAATGAAAGATTGATGGTTGGTGATTTGTGTTGTATGGGGATCTCTAGCACTTTAAGGTAGATGTAACCGAAATTCCTTCTTTGAATTGCTTGTTTGTTTTGAGGAGTTTGGATGTGATAAGGTGTAGAGAAATCTGAGATGTGTTACAGATTTTGACTACCTAGTAATGAGAGGATTCACTCATGAACTAGTTTTAACCTACGTAGATGTGTCTCTTCGGATGAGCTTATCCTAGATGTAGAAACAATCTAAAAAGTGATGTGATGTGTTTGATTTCAAGCAATATCTAAAAGAGAACTTGGGACAAGAACCTCTTAATGTTTTGAGAGTTGGGACGGATTGATGATGAAGTGATGATGTATGAGTGAGATGATGGATGAAAATGTTTCCAACTTCAATAAAAACTTTGCGTTACAAATGGGACAAACTCTACCTCTTCCCTTTCGGGTGTTGGTGGTATTTCTCGAGCTGTGTTGTAGGTGATGCAGACGTTTGGGAAGAAGTTGGGATTAATCCTTCCTCCTTGATTTTTGTGATAACTCAGAGCTCTATATTGCATAAAAGCTCTGTGGTTCAATGATTCTGAATCAAACTCGTTTGTTTTACCTTGAAGGTATAGACGCATGCGATGTAGAAAGACTCTATGTGAGACAAAAATTTGTCTATTGAGATAGAAGAATTTCCTTCGTTTGATCAAAGCCTTTGAGCTTAATGGTCTTCTTTTTAAGTTGATATTCTGATCACACTTCTTCTTTCGCAGAATGTGAAGAATGGTCATAAAATTTTGACTCTTTTGTTGTTTGCACTTTGTTGATGTGTTTGGTTGTTTTGAGAAATGTTGGATGAATACTTTGTTTTTGGGAAGTGATTTTCTGATTTTTCTTTGACAAGAAAACAAAGTAAGCACACAAACACAAGATTGTAGCCTCAAAGGCACAAATGAGTATGGGTCTAGATCAACCCAATCCTTGGACTTGTATATGACCCTTCCTTTAGATTTATTTTAAGGTGTATTTCCAAAGCCTGAAGTCGGCTCAATTTGCACTAGGTCTGTAAAACGAACACACTTCAAACACTTTTTATCCCTAAGGTCAAATGGCCAGTTGTGATAAATTTAGCCCACATCTTTATATTTCTTCGACTTTGGTACTACATACCTTATGAATCCCGCCGTGGCAGGTAAGGATGTGATATACTAAGTCTTGCACGAGCATAACAAATAGATGATCCCTATGATGGGAGAATCACCACTTTTATCAAGCCACAAGTGACTTTTCAAAAAGCTATGTTTCTACTCAAGGAAATATGTATGGTGAGTATCTTGGGAGCAAAACCATCTATGCTCTTGCACTAAATTATATCTCAAATATCCTCAATCAATAGAACAGGTGGGCTACTACTTAAAGGTGTTTAGTCATGTTCGATGTTTTTGGACATAAGTTCATTCTGCAGTGACTCACTTAAGAGCCTTGTAACTGGTGGTGGGGCCCATTTGTCCTTTCGGCCAGTTACACTGTAGGAACAGCTATACCCAAGGTTACAGCTTTCGCTCACACCTGATTTCTATAGCGGCTCGAAGGATTTACCGCTCAAGGTCGTTCCCAAGAGTGATGTGTCTCTTGGCAGACCTCTCTTAAAAAGATAAAATTTTGAGTGTTACTAACACTTTTCTCTTGCACCTAGGACCACGAAAGCCAAGGGAGAGGATAGTGTATGTTAGAAGTAGGACCACTCGACCAACTCTTTGCACAAGTGTGCCAAGCACAAAAAACACTTGTTCTTTTTAATCTATCATTGCAATGTGATCTAACTATTTGGAGATGTTGCTCCAACAATCATGGTGTTCTTTTTAATTTTCAAAGGCAATTGTTTGAGTAAACTAGAATTTGAAAATCCTGGTCAACTTAATGAAAAATACGTTTGCATGAAGTAAAATTGCTTTAAAAATGAGACAAGTTGATTGTGAATTTTATTTGCACCAAAAATGGAAGTGTGGATTGTGAGTTTTATCTTGATGCAAGAAATAAAATTTGCCTTGTTGATTTTAAGCACCAAAACGAAGTTTGTTTCCTAACTTGCAAAAAAAAAAAAAAAAGTTGTTTTTGTGTAAGTTTGTGGTTCTTTTTACCTTGGAACAATGAAATTCTTTTTAAGAGCCCCAAACAAATGTGTGATTCTCTTTTTTTTAAAAGCCCAAATTTGAAATGTGAAGTTAATTTTAAACCAAAATAAAAAGTGAATTCATTTTTTAAAACCAACTTCAAAAAAACAAGTTAGTAAAAAATATAAATCTACTTTTTAATCTAATTTAAATCTGCACAAAAGAGAAAAATAGTTAGTAAAATCCGCCTATTTGGTGGGCTTCTACAAGCCTAATTTTTTATTTTTTATTTTTTATTTTTTTTGGTTACAAGGTGATTTGTACAACGTTTTGTTACAATAGCGCTAGTCTGCATTTGAACAGAGGCACTATTTAACACAAATGCACTAAAAGAAAGGGAAAGACAAAGAAGGGAAAAGCACTGAAATAGGGTGAATAGCGCCAAAATAATGTCAAACGCACCAAAACAGTGTCAAAAGCGCAACCTGTGTGACATTTTCAACATTCAAACATGTTATTGGTTAAAAAAAAAAAAAAATTGATCTTTTTGGTGTTGGATTCACGTCGGGTTCACCAAATGATGCTCTGCAAAAAGGATTAGAAAATCTGTTTGATGGCAACACACACAAGAGCACAAGAAACAAACGTTAGTGTTAGCAACAAAAGATTATCCTAAACAGGCATATCAAGAGAGATATTAAGCATGAAATAGAAAGCATATAAACATAGAATAAAATAGCTAATCAAGATGCTCATAGTTGCTCCTCCCTTGTTCCTCTCCTCTCCAAGTCCCAAATGAGTGTAGCTCTCAGCAGCTTTTTGCACTATGGATGCTTATGGAGGATTGAGATTTAATATTAAGCTTCAAATATGAAATGAAAAGCTAAATACTATGCTATTGATGCTAAAATGATTGATTTTACCAAAAAGACAAGATTTTAGTTATGCTATGCTAAATGCTCTCTAAAAATGTATATAGCCTAAATGCATACAAGTTTTCAGGATCTGGATTATGAAGGAATGGGCTCTATTTATAGGAAAAATGGAGCAATGGATGGCCAGGATTGAAAGGTTTAATCAAGGGTCAAGCTTGAAAGTTGGGGATCCATGTGCACAATTTGCACCAATGAAATGGTGACAAGTGTCAACATAAGATTGGGTTGAGAGAAGAGGTTGGAGGCATTAAATGCCTGAGGAGACCTCATGGTTATCTAGAAGGTAAGGGTCAAGCCTAAATTAGGATTACCCACTGGATTAGGAGTTAATGCAAGGATAAACCTTTGTGCAAATGATTAAGAGATAATCATGGTCAAAGCATTAAAGGCTTGATGAGACCCTTGGGTTGGGTAGAGGTTGAGTCAAAACAAATGTTTTAACCATGTGGGAGGGTTTGAGGTAACCATTAATGGTTATTGGAGACTTTGGGGATTAAGTGGTTGAAGGTTGAAAGCCTTCAATGGTTATCAAAGACTTTGAGCCATTTAGTGGTTGAAGGTTGGAAGCTTTCAAAGGTTATCCAAGACTTTTAGGCTTTGAGAAGTGACTCCATTTTGCTTAGGAATGTGACAATAATTAGGGGATGGATTAAGTTAATTAGGAAGGGGTTAGAAGAATCTAGAAGGGGATTAGATTTTGCAAGTGGATTTGGTGGGTGAGGGAAAATAGGATTTTATTAAAATAAAAATTCATTTATTTCAATAAATGTGTGCAAGTTGTATTTGGATAAATATTCAAATAAATATTAATTTATTTAAATGAGAAAAAGGAAGATAAAGCATTAAAATGCTTGAAGACTTTGAGGGGAACCATTAAAGGCTTGAAGACTTTAAGGAAAACCATTAAAGTCTTAAGAAGACTATAGAAGGAAGCCATCAAGTTTGAAGACTTTAAAGCCATCAAGTTTGAATACTTTAAGGGAAACCATTAAAGGTTTCAAGTGGGAGGATAAATAGGATTTTAAATAAATAATTTATTTAAAATAGTTGTGCAACTTGCTTTTGTAGGAAAATACAAGTGGGTGGAGGATAAAGGTGATTTAAATAAATTATTTATTTAAAATAATTGTGCAACTTGCTTTTGTAGGAAACTACAAGTGGGTGGAGGATAAAGGTGATTTAAATAAATGATTTATTTATTTAAATGTGAGAGGTGGGATTTTGGGGGATTTAAATAAATATTAATTTATTTAAATGTGAGAGAAGATTTAATTAAACAAATATGATTTATTTATTTAATTAATGGTATGAATTTGGTTAAGTGAATTAAATCAAATAAATTGAATAATTTATTTAATTAATAGGAGAAGAGGGTTAAGATGAATTAATTAAATATTAATTTAATTAATTATTAATTGATGGTTAAATAATCAAATAAATACTAAGTATTCATTTAATTAAGTGGACAGATTTATGTGACTACATTTGCCCCTCTTTGAGACGGTGCAGTTTATCGCGTCGTTTCAAAGAAAGAAAAATAGGTGTAAAGAAATGCCCCATAAAATGTAAATTTAATGGGTGGTATGCCCCCTCGAGAGATGGGCCAATTTTTTATTTTTTTTTTTGAAAAATCGGGCGATCTCTCGAAAAAGAATGAAAAGTGGAGGGGAGGTAGAATAGAAGAAATTAGAACTAATGATGAAAGAATGGGAGAAAATGGAATGAATATGAAGAAACAACAAGCCAGTGGGTACCCTGAGGTCATGCAAGAGATACATAGCAGATGTAGTGTGGGGTTTGGATTGATGCTATACAATTGATCAAAATTGGTTGGACAATCTGGTGCAATTGGTTTAATTGCCCCGGTCAAGTCAAAGCATGACAGTTGATGTCAGTTGGTCGCTTGGACATGATAAAGTCTGAGTAAGTGAATCAAAGTGACCTGATGGTGACTTAGACAATTGATGTAATTGTCCGATGAAGTCAAGGTATATGAAGCAAAATACTCGTTGAGACGTAGACAATTGATGTAATTGTCCGTTGGATTGTGTTTGATTGGTTGATCAATTGATATGTATGTGCGTGTGATGGATGGTTCTGGGGAATCATGGCAGCCCCGTTGAGACTAGGTCATTATGATAAATGTCTGTTGTAGTCTAGGTTTACCATAATCGATTACCTGTTGAGACCTGAAGATACTTGATCAGAGTATCTGTTGATAGTCTAGGTGTGTGGGAGTCGATGTACCTATGCAGATAGAGTAACTGGCTTAATTTTGTGGATGAATGAGGATGGGAAACACAATCCCTCCTATTAGAGATGGATGGTGATGAACGTGGCTTGATTAGGTTGATTGGGACACGATGTAGGGTATGTGATGGTGATTATCGAGATGGGGAGGGTTGGGGGGGTTCAATGTTAGATAGAAGAAATGGAGGACCTATTACATTCCTATTGAAGAAGAGGAAAATAGAGTATCCATTGTTATGACTATGTATGCATGATATGCAGCTATTATGAATGTATGGATGGTTGGAATGCAACGGAATGCAGTATATACAGATGAGATGGAATGACGATCCATAGTGCTCTATTTTCATCATTGAGCTTTTAAAATGTTGGAAGAGAATACAAGCATCTTGACATAATGATTCAAGATGACCTGAGTATTCCTTACATGGATTTTATATAGCAAGTTAATACAAACGACTTGATATAAGGGATCAAGTCGACCAGAGTATTGCTTGCGGAACAGACAAGGATTATCTCTATTCATGCATGACTTGGATCGTCCTCCTTGATCTTAGGCTGATCATATCCTGAGACAAGTGCATACCGTACTAAGAAATAAAAACCTTTATCCAGTTTGGATGAGGAGGAACCAAAGAATGAGCATTGTACCTGTAAACAAATAGTATATACATAAAGAATAAAAGAATATGGATCCTTGGTAATGGTTCATGCTCATATGGTCGAGGTATACGCTGTAGTCAGCAAGCCGTAGTGATCTATGACTGTATTTTTGCCTATGATCACGTAGCTTAGTGAACTTCCCACGTAGACACCATTAGTACATGCCCCAGAACTTCATCGGAAATAATGCGCAAACGATACAAAACAATGCTGAAAGATCCCGATACAGATAAACAAATGAATTACTCACGAATCAACCAAGCATTTGATAGCTTAACATAATTTTCTTGTCAAAGAAAACGTCACTTTTGTCTTTGTTTTGGTAAGGAAGGATGCATCCTTGTTTTTAAAGACAGTTTCTGATTTGTTGGATGTGGATTGTGTGGTCGATTGATAAATGGTCATTGTGTGAGTACTGTGTTAATGTTGGTTTTGCATCTGCTTGAATGAATATGTACAAGGTGTTGCCATGTTTTTGTGTGATTTTCGATGGGTTTTTCGATGTTTTTGGATTTTGTGTAATAGTTTTTGAATGTTTTTGGATTTTGTGAGTCATTTTTGAATGTTTTTGTATTTTGCGAGACATTTTTGAATGTTTTTGTATTTTGCGAGACATTTTTGAATGTTTTTGCCAATGAATCACCAGTAATGTAGAATCCACTTCCATCATCTAGATTGTAAGGGCATTGCCCCCAAGTTGGACATGATTTATGAAAAAGCAAGATGCCAGATGCATGAAGTACTTTCTTGGATTACAGATCAAATAACAAGCCATGGTTAGATGGATGGATGTGTGTATGTATGAATGTGATCGCAACGAGCCTGAAAGATACTGGAGCCATTACCTTTGCGAGTGGCGTCTGTTTGCCAGGTTTTCGCCATCGTACTTACCCAAGGTGCCACTGGAGTGGTTGTTCACCGTTTGGATGCATGATTTTTCTTTACTTCTTTTTTTTTTTTTTTTTTTTGAATGTTTTTGGATTTTCTTCAGGACATTTTTCTAAATGTTTTTGGTATTTTCTGGTATGCAGGGGAGCCTGATGCTCTGTACAGCTTAGGTATAAAACCGTTTGAGGTGCATGCTATTGATTGGATCTGTGAGCGGTTCTCCGTCTGATGTAGCCAACTGATATGCCCCGGACCCGAATACAGTAGTGACAACATATGGGCCAAGCCAATTTGATTCAAACTTGCCTTGATGTTCTCTGTTTGGTTGGTTGCGAGGATTCTCTCGAAGAACAAGATCACCTACCTCAAATGTACGAGATCTAACTCGGTGATTGTAGCTTCTACTCATGCGCTGCTGATAGGCTTTGAGGTGATTGTATGCAGCTTGTCGCTTCTCATCAAGTAACTCTAAGTCCTGAAGACGTGAGACTCTGTATGCTTCATCATCGATGAGATTATGCAAGGAAACTCATAATGATGGTATCTCAACCTCAATAGGTAAGATAGCTTCTGCACCATAGACCAATGAATAAGGAGTTGCACCTGTAGGGGTTCGAATGCTAGTTCGATATGCCCATAATGCTGGATTCAATTGAACATGCCAATCACGACCGGCATCATTGACTGTCTTCTTTAGGATTCTCAATATGTTTTTATTGGATGCTTCAGCCTGACCATTGCCTTGTGGGTAATAGGGGGTGGAAAAGCGATGTTGGATATGAAATTTCTCACAAAGCTCACGGACATCCTGATTTTTGAAAGGAAGACCGTTATCTGTGATGATGGACATGGGTACACCATACCGGCAGATGATGTAGTTGAGGATGAATGAGGCGATCTGCTTGCCGGTGACTTGGGTAAGTGGAACAGCTTCGATCCACTTTGTGAAATATTCGGTAGCGGTAATAATGAATGTATGGCCATTGGATGAAGATGGATGAATCTTACCCACAAGGTCAAGGCCCCATTGACAAAAAGGCCATGGTGTTGTGATTGGTTGCAGTCCCTGTGCAGGTGCATGTATCAGGTCACCGTGAACTTGACATTTCTTGCATTTCCTGACAAAGTAGTAGGAATCCTTTTCCATAGATGGCCAATAGTATCCAGCTCGCATGATCTTCTTGGCTAGTGATGGACCACTTGAGTGAGTCCCGCAAATTCCTTCATGTACCTCTTCCAAAACCTTTGTTATCTCATCCTGTTCCAGACATCGAAGGAGAGTACCATCAAGACTACGTCGGTATAGGGTTTCGGCAATAATGGTATATCGAGCAGTTTGGCGAATGAAGGTTTTTCGTTGGTTATTTGATTGGTTGGGAGGAAGGGTATGATCGCGAAGATAGGTGTAGAACTCACCATACCATGGGGATTCGGAACCAACAAGGTGACATATCGTTTCAGATTCGGGGATATCATAAGCGGGGATCCAAAGCTGTTCTACCAAGAACTCGTAGCCTGTTGAATTTTGTGGAAGATCTAGGAAAGATGCGATGGTAGCCATAGCGTCAGCAGCTCGATTCTGATCTCTTGGTATCTGCTCAAAAGTGATAGTAGTAAATGATGTCTTTAGAGTGTCCACCATTTGCTTATATGGCATGAGTTTATCATCCTTGGTTTGATATTCATCTGTTGCTTGTCGAATGACTAGTTGGGAATCGCCATATACTTGTAGTTCTTGTAATTTCCATTGTACGGCTAACCTGAGTCCTGTGATCAAGGCCTCATACTCTGCTATGTTGTTTGTGCATGGAAATGTGAGCCTGTAAGACTTCGGGATGCTATCACCTTGAGGTGTGATAAACAGAATGCCTGCCCCCGAGCCATGCCTAGTGTATGACCCATCAAAATATAGTTTCCATGGTTGTGCTGTTGTGATCATGAATATCTCTTCATCTGGAAAATTGGAAATAAGAGGATGATCACCTGTGAGTGGCGCATCGGCCAACTGATCTGCAATAACTTGACCTTTGATAGCTTTACGGTCCACGTACTCAATGTCAAATTCACTTAGAATCATCACCCATTTGGCCAAGCGGCCTGTCAATGCTGCTTTGTTAAGTAAATACTTGAGTGGATCAATCTTTGCAATGAGTTGTACCTTGTGTGTTAACAGATAGTGCCTCAGTTTAGTGGCTGCTAAGATTACTGCTAGGCAAGCTCGCTCAATAGGTGTGTAATTGAGTTCATAGCCAACCAGTGTGCGAGAGATGTAGTATATAGCACATTCTTTGCCTTCTGCATTATGTTGTGCCAGTAGTACACCCAATGATGTACTTGTTGCCGAGATATAGAGTAACAATGGTCTACTTGGATCTGGTGGCATCAGCAATGGTGGATTCATGAGATAGTCTTTAAGTGTCTGAAATGCTTGCTGGCATCGAGCATCCCACTGAAAGCGGATGTTCTTGTGTAGCAAATGTGTAAATGGTTGACACTTATCAGCCAATTGTGCAATGAATCTTTGGATGGATTGAAGCCGTCCTTATAGTGTCCTTAGCTAACTGATATTCTTTGGAGGTGGCATGTCCATGATTGCTTTTACCTTTGCTGGGTCGACCTCAATACCTTTGCTTGAGACAATGTATCCTAGAAGCTTCCCAGAGGTTACTCCAAAGACACATTTCTTTGGGTTGAGTCGAACATGGTATTGTTCCAGTCTATCAAAGATTTTATCTAAGATGTGGAGATGCCCTTCTCTAGTGAGTGATTTTGCTAGTAAGTCATCAATATAATCTTCCATCATGGTATGCATCATGTCATGGAAGATGGTGGTCATTGCTCTTTGATAGGTTGCTCCTGCATTCTTTAGACCGAAAGGCATTACATTCCAGCAATATGTGCCCCATGGACATGTGAAGGTTGTCTTATGTTGATCTTCGGGTGCGATCTTTATCTGATTGTAGCCGAAAAAGCCATCCATGAGTGAAAGCATCGCATGTCCTACTGTTAGATCCATGATGATGTCGATATTTGGTAGGGGAAAGTCATCCTTAGGACATGCCTTATTCAGATCTTTGAATTCAGTACAAATGCGGATGCCCCCTTTTGGTTTGCCGATAGGCACAATGTTGGAGATCCATTCTGCATAATCAATTGCCTTAATGAAACCAACATCTAGGAGTTTCTTGAGTTCTGTTTTGACTAGCACTGCAATCTGGGGATGCATCTTACGAAGCTTCTGCTTGACAGGTTTGGCTCCTTCTGCTACGGTGAGGTGATGCATGACTAAATCAGGATCAAGCCCAGGCATGTCTGCATATGACCATGCAAAGTTGATCTGACGCTTCTGGAAGAACTCTATAAATTTAGGTTGTTCCTCTGGAGTGAGAAGAGATGCCAGATGTATGATATGAGGATTTTCAGGAGTCCCCACATTGTATTCTTTGGTTTCCTTGATGAGAATCGTTGATCGTTCCTGTTGTGTACTATCAGGGAGAATGTCAAACCCTTCATCCTCAGGCGCCTCAGAGAGGTTTTCACCGTTGGATACGCTCTTTCTTTTTACTTTTGTTAGATCAAACAGTGCCACAGTGTGGTTTTCACTGGAAGATCCATGTTTTATTGTTATATTTTTGCAGCTAAAAGGTTTGGCATCCGCCCCGAAGTATGCTGCGTTATTAAGTTCAATGGCGAATCCAGCTTTGTGATCCCCGCTTGGTAGGTTATCCCTTAATTCCAAAAAGTCAATGATGGCCTCATCGTTTTGGAAGAAGTCAAGACATGGGGGATTTGGTTGGTTCCATTCGATGAGTTCAGGGTGGATAATGGGCATTACTTCATCGATCAGGTTAAGTGCATTAGATGTATCAGTGAGGGTTAAGACAGTGTGGTGAAGGTCGTTGATGGTACTTTCCCTGTCAGAATCAGGTGTAGGATGAGACGTAGGGTATGTGGAAGATGTTTCCAGCTCAGGAACCCAAGTGGTCTTTATCTGTGCTTCTCCGTAAATAGGTATGTCTTTGCGTGGCGGAGGTGGTGATGTGTCTTCCTCATCTGAAGTATTAAGTTGTACAGAATCAAATTCCCACTCATGCGAGTCGGTCTCTGAATCACTTTCCAACATCCGATTGCTATACCATACTGGGATGTCTTTAGAGTTAAACACGGCAGGTGTGATTGGTTTATGTATCTTTGTAGTAATCGATGCTGCAGGAACTGTGATGGGGATTAAAGGATTTGTTACTGGAAGTATCGGTAGTGTTGATTTAGTGGCTTCTGTTGGAATGGCTGGTGCCATAGATGTTGCTGTAGGTTTCCATATAGTTGTTGCTACAAATGGTGTTGCTGATGGGATTACTGGTTCGTTTGGTGGGATGAATGATATTGATGACGGTTGCGGTGGGGTTGTGAGCCTCGATGGGGCAGTGGGGATAGTGCTTGATGGTGCTTTGATTATGAAAGGTGTCCTCTTTGTAGTAGGTGGGCAAAATGGTTTGCTGGGTTTTCCTTTGAATTTGATTTTAGGAAGGATCTCTTTTTCAAAGCCTAGGCCTGTATTACCTTTGGGCTTGAATTCTGGTAGCAGAGGTTCATGTCATCCTTGTTTGCAGTATCCCAAAGCACTCTGACCATCATATCCCATTCTTTGCATAATGAGGAGGCCTTTGCCATACTGTTCTGTAGGAAGTGTAACTCGCGGTTTATCAGTGGTGATGGGATCTTTATAGATCCAGTCCGCTAGGTCCTCATCTTGTGTCTCTTCCTCTTGACTCTTTCCAAGGACGAATGGCGTCAAGGCACATGCTGGTATGATTAGTGGTTGCTGGAGTAACTGCTGTGGCTTACCATGTGTTCTAGGAGAAGTGGGCATTTGTCCCACACAAAAGAGCTAACTCAAGTTGTATTCTCCAGGACCTTCCTCTGCTACTTTCATCTTAAGCTTTTCTTGCTTGGGTATAGGGGTGTTCGAACTGGCAAGAGAGGCGGGACTTACATATGATGTGGAGGAAATGGCTTCCCTATTATTAGGAACAGTAATTTCTGGTTGATGGCTGATATTATGGCAAAATGCAAAGGGATTTGCATCGCCCAGGATTGTGATCTCTGTACCGTTATGTGGGAACTTGATACATTGATGGTAGGTAGATGGAACAGCTTGCATGGCATGTATCCAAGGTCTCCCTAATAATAGATTATATGGCAGAGGAAGGTCCAGAACCTGACAGTTGATGTGCTTTACCACAGGGCCCACTCAGATTGGTAGTACCACAGCTCCTTTGGATGAACGCTCTGCATCATCATAGGCCTTGATGGTGATCTTCTTGCGAGGATCCACTAATTCTATTGCATATCCCAATGCTATGACCAACTGTAGTGTACAAATGTTTAGGCCTGCTCCATTATCTATCAAGACTCACTTGATCCTGTGTTGGTTGATAAAGCCTTCAATGTGTAGTGAAGCATTATGAGGTTGTTGGAAAGAAGAGTTGTCACTTTCAGAAAAAGTGACACAAGGTGATGACTTTAGATTTCCAACCATGGCTTGAAACTGGTCCGTATTCAGGTTTGCAGGGACTGACGCCTCTTGGAGTGCTTGATCCAAGATTGTTTTATGAGATGGCGATAGGCGCAATAGCTCTAAAATGGATATAAGCGCAGGCGTTTTGTCTAATTGTTCCATAAGATTGTACTGCTTTGGGACGGAGGTGGTGCCTTGTGGAGCTGCCTTGATGGTGACCTTGCCACGACGTGTAACAACATTGCAATTTGAGGTGGGATTTTTGAAGGTTATGGTTGCAATTTGTTCACTGGCATCATACAGGTGATTTACAGTATAATTATACACAGCTTACGTATAATCAGTGGTATCAGTGCCTCGCCTAGAAGTGGAAGGACCCCTTTGATCTTGTGATGGAAGTGGATTCTTGAACATCTGATGATCATTATTGGTTGTTTTTGGGTCATGTCCTTCAACTTCAATTTCTCCTCGATCAATAAGATCCTGAATGAGATCTTTCAATCGGTGACAATTACTTGTCTTGTGTCCTCTTCCTTGATGGAACTCATAGTGTTCAGTATCTCTCCACCATGCCGGTTTGACCTGAGGCTCATAGTTTGATAGCTTAGGTAGAGTGATCAAATTTTGAGAAATGAGTTGTCGCAACACCGTTTCAATGGGTTCCCCTAAGGGAGTGTATGTGCGTTTTTGTTTTTGCTGACGAGGTCTTGGTTCATCATGAGACGTGATGCGACCTTGATTGGAAGGAACATTTGTGTTATTCTGAGGTGGAGGATTTTGTCCTGCAAACCGAACCACAGGTTGTGCATTTTGGATAGTTCGAGCATCCACAACCCCATTGTTGATGATATTCTTATTCTTGTTCCAGAAGTTTGGTTTATCACTATTGAAGCGCGGGCGAGGACCATTTTTTGGTTCATTAAAGATTTTGATGAGTCCTTTCTTGATGAGTGCCCTTTCACATTTTAAACCCTTGGTGATCATATCGTTAAAAGAGTCTGTGTCTTTGACATCCAAGTGAAATTCCATTTCTTCGTTTAAGTTGGAAATGAAAATTTCCACTAGTTCTCGTTCAGGTAACTGAAGAGAACGTCTACTAGACATTTGGCGCCATCGTTGCAGGAATACTGAGAATAGTTCACCTGGTTTTTGTTTGGTATTGCATAGATCAGCCATGGTGATGTCGCGTTCAATGTTATAAGAGTAATGAGTGAGGAATTTCTGGATGAGTTCCTCAAATGTTCTAATGCCACCTGGTAGTCGGGAAAACCATGATGTGGTTGTGCCTCCCAAGCTTTGGGGAAAAAGGCGCATTAGGTAGGTGTCTTCATATGCCACTTCAAGACAAGCGGAATGAAATTCTCAGACATGATCGCGGGGATCCCCCTTTCCTCTATATTTTTCAAACTTGGGTGTTTCGAATCCTCGAGGAAATGGTGGCATGTAAAGATTCCTATCAAAAGGATAGGGACAGATGTCATTGAGTGAGAATTGGTTAATCTTGACACCACTATGAAGTTGTTGGGCAAGATTCTCGACTTGTTGCCGCAACATCTCCATTTCATTTGGAGGAGGAGGTGGTGGGTTACCTCGAGGGATGTTATATCTGATGGGATCTCTACGCCCTTCCTCCTCATGGTGACTTTGTCTTTCTGATGCTTGTCTTAATTGGGCAAGATCAAAGTTTGAGGGGAGTTTGGCTCCTTCTTGAGCAAGTCTTAAGAAGTGAGCATCCGCATTGCTCCTGAGTATTTCGTCAAAAAGTCTGTTAAAGAGAGGGTTATGCTGAGCCCTTTCTATTGTTGCAGGAGTGGGAGTACTTGGGTTTTCGTCATCTGCATTTCCTCCAAGTGCTTCTTGAAATTCATTGAGATTTTCCTCTTCTTCTTCTTCTCTTTCTATTTCTCGTTGTCTCGACTGTGATCGGGTTTGAGCCATTTTGTTTGCAAGTTTGTGTTTGAAGTTGATTGAAGATGATGATGAGTTGGTGATGAAATGAAAGATTGATGGTTGGTGATTTGTGTTGTATGGGGATCTCTAGCACTTTAAGGTAGATGTAACCGAAATTCCTTCTTTGAATTGCTTGTTTGTTTTGAGGAGTTTGGATGTGATAAGGTGTAGAGAAATCTGAGATGTGTTACAGATTTTGACTACCTAGTAATGAGAGGATTCACTCATGAACTAGTTTTAACCTACGTAGATGTGTCTCTTCGGATGAGCTTATCCTAGATGTAGAAACAATCTAAAAAGTGATGTGATGTGTTTGATTTCAAGCAATATCTAAAAGAGAACTTGGGACAAGAACCTCTTAATGTTTTGAGAGTTGGGACGGATTGATGATGAAGTGATGATGTATGAGTGAGATGATGGATGAAAATGTTTCCAACTTCAATAAAAACTTTGCGTTACAAATGGGACAAACTCTACCTCTTCCCTTTCGGGTGTTGGTGGTATTTCTCGAGCTGTGTTGTAGGTGATGCAGACGTTTGGGAAGAAGTTGGGATTAATCCTTCCTCCTTGATTTTTGTGATAACTCAGAGCTCTATATTGCATAAAAGCTCTGTGGTTCAATGATTCTGAATCAAACTCGTTTGTTTTACCTTGAAGGTATAGACGCATGCGATGTAGAAAGACTCTATGTGAGACAAAAATTTGTCTATTGAGATAGAAGAATTTCCTTCGTTTGATCAAAGCCTTTGAGCTTAATGGTCTTCTTTTTAAGTTGATATTCTGATCACACTTCTTCTTTCGCAGAATGTGAAGAATGGTCATAAAATTTTGACTCTTTTGTTGTTTGCACTTTGTTGATGTGTTTGGTTGTTTTGAGAAATGTTGGATGAATACTTTGTTTTTGGGAAGTGATTTTCTGATTTTTCTTTGACAAGAAAACAAAGTAAGCACACAAACACAAGATTGTAGCCTCAAAGGCACAAATGAGTATGGGTCTAGATCAACCCAATCCTTGGACTTGTATATGACCCTTCCTTTAGATTTATTTTAAGGTGTATTTCCAAAGCCTGAAGTCGGCTCAATTTGCACTAGGTCTGTAAAACGAACACACTTCAAACACTTTTTATCCCTAAGGTCAAATGGCCAGTTGTGATAAATTTAGCCCACATCTTTATATTTCTTCGACTTTGGTACTACATACCTTATGAATCCCGCCGTGGCAGGTAAGGATGTGATATACTAAGTCTTGCACGAGCATAACAAATAGATGATCCCTATGATGGGAGAATCACCACTTTTATCAAGCCACAAGTGACTTTTCAAAAAGCTATGTTTCTACTCAAGGAAATATGTATGGTGAGTATCTTGGGAGCAAAACCATCTATGCTCTTGCACTAAATTATATCTCAAATATCCTCAATCAATAGAACAGGTGGGCTACTACTTAAAGGTGTTTAGTCATGTTCGATGTTTTTGGACATAAGTTCATTCTGCAGTGACTCACTTAAGAGCCTTGTAACTGGTGGTGGGGCCCATTTGTCCTTTCGGCCAGTTACACTGTAGGAACAGCTATACCCAAGGCTACAGCTTTCGCTCACACCTGATTTCTATAGCGGCTCGAAGGATTTACCGCTCAAGGTCGTTCCCAAGAGTGATGTGTCTCTTGGCAGACCTCTCTTAAAAAGATAAAATTTTGAGTGTTACTAACACTTTTCTCTTGCACCTAGGACCACGAAAGCCAAGGGAGAGGATAGTGTATGTTAGAAGTAGGACCACTCGACCAACTCTTTGCACAAGTGTGCCAAGCACAAAAAACACTTGTTCTTTTTAATCTATCATTGCAATGTGATCTAACTATTTGGAGATGTTGCTCCAACAATCATGGTGTTCTTTTTAATTTTCAAAGGCAATTGTTTGAGTAAACTAGAATTTGAAAATCCTGGTCAACTTAATGAAAAATACGTTTGCATGAAGTAAAATTGCTTTAAAAATGAGACAAGTTGATTGTGAATTTTATTTGCACCAAAAATGGAAGTGTGGATTGTGAGTTTTATCTTGATGCAAGAAATAAAATTTGCCTTGTTGATTTTAAGCACCAAAACGAAGTTTGTTTCCTAACTTGCAAAAAAAAAAAAAAAAGTTGTTTTTGTGTAAGTTTGTGGTTCTTTTTACCTTGGAACAATGAAATTCTTTTTAAGAGCCCCAAACAAATGTGTGATTCTCTTTTTTTTAAAAGCCCAAATTTGAAATGTGAAGTTAATTTTAAACCAAAATAAAAAGTGAATTCATTTTTTAAAACCAACTTCAAAAAAACAAGTTAGTAAAAAATATAAATCTACTTTTTAATCTAATTTAAATCTGCACAAAAGAGAAAAATAGTTAGTAAAATCCGCCTATTTGGTGGGCTTCTACAAGCCTAATTTTTTATTTTTTATTTTTTATTTTTTTTGGTTACAAGGTGATTTGTACAACGTTTTGTTACAATAGCGCTAGTCTGCATTTGAACAGAGGCACTATTTAACACAAATGCACTAAAAGAAAGGGAAAGACAAAGAAGGGAAAAGCACTGAAATAGGGTGAATAGCGCCAAAATAATGTCAAACGCACCAAAACAGTGTCAAAAGCGCAACCTGTGTGACATTTTCAACATTCAAACATGTTATTGGTTAAAAAAAAAAAAAAATTGATCTTTTTGGTGTTGGATTCACGTCGGGTTCACCAAATGATGCTCTGCAAAAAGGATTAGAAAATCTGTTTGATGGCAACACACACAAGAGCACAAGAAACAAACGTTAGTGTTAGCAACAAAAGATTATCCTAAACAGGCATATCAAGAGAGATATTAAGCATGAAATAGAAAGCATATAAACATAGAATAAAATAGCTAATCAAGATGCTCATAGTTGCTCCTCCCTTGTTCCTCTCCTCTCCAAGTCCCAAATGAGTGTAGCTCTCAGCAGCTTTTTGCACTATGGATGCTTATGGAGGATTGAGATTTAATATTAAGCTTCAAATATGAAATGAAAAGCTAAATACTATGCTATTGATGCTAAAATGATTGATTTTACCAAAAAGACAAGATTTTAGTTATGCTATGCTAAATGCTCTCTAAAAATGTATATAGCCTAAATGCATACAAGTTTTCAGGATCTGGATTATGAAGGAATGGGCTCTATTTATAGGAAAAATGGAGCAATGGATGGCCAGGATTGAAAGGTTTAATCAAGGGTCAAGCTTGAAAGTTGGGGATCCATGTGCACAATTTGCACCAATGAAATGGTGACAAGTGTCAACATAAGATTGGGTTGAGAGAAGAGGTTGGAGGCATTAAATGCCTGAGGAGACCTCATGGTTATCTAGAAGGTAAGGGTCAAGCCTAAATTAGGATTACCCACTGGATTAGGAGTTAATGCAAGGATAAACCTTTGTGCAAATGATTAAGAGATAATCATGGTCAAAGCATTAAAGGCTTGATGAGACCCTTGGGTTGGGTAGAGGTTGAGTCAAAACAAATGTTTTAACCATGTGGGAGGGTTTGAGGTAACCATTAATGGTTATTGGAGACTTTGGGGATTAAGTGGTTGAAGGTTGAAAGCCTTCAATGGTTATCAAAGACTTTGAGCCATTTAGTGGTTGAAGGTTGGAAGCTTTCAAAGGTTATCCAAGACTTTTAGGCTTTGAGAAGTGACTCCATTTTGCTTAGGAATGTGACAATAATTAGGGGATGGATTAAGTTAATTAGGAAGGGGTTAGAAGAATCTAGAAGGGGATTAGATTTTGCAAGTGGATTTGGTGGGTGAGGGAAAATAGGATTTTATTAAAATAAAAATTCATTTATTTCAATAAATGTGTGCAAGTTGTATTTGGATAAATATTCAAATAAATATTAATTTATTTAAATGAGAAAAAGGAAGATAAAGCATTAAAATGCTTGAAGACTTTGAGGGGAACCATTAAAGGCTTGAAGACTTTAAGGAAAACCATTAAAGTCTTAAGAAGACTATAGAAGGAAGCCATCAAGTTTGAAGACTTTAAAGCCATCAAGTTTGAATACTTTAAGGGAAACCATTAAAGGTTTCAAGTGGGAGGATAAATAGGATTTTAAATAAATAATTTATTTAAAATAGTTGTGCAACTTGCTTTTGTAGGAAAATACAAGTGGGTGGAGGATAAAGGTGATTTAAATAAATTATTTATTTAAAATAATTGTGCAACTTGCTTTTGTAGGAAACTACAAGTGGGTGGAGGATAAAGGTGATTTAAATAAATGATTTATTTATTTAAATGTGAGAGGTGGGATTTTGGGGGATTTAAATAAATATTAATTTATTTAAATGTGAGAGAAGATTTAATTAAACAAATATGATTTATTTATTTAATTAATGGTATGAATTTGGTTAAGTGAATTAAATCAAATAAATAGAATAATTTATTTAATTAGTAGGAGAAGAGGGTTAAGATGAATTAATTAAATATTAATTTAATTAATTATTAATTGATGGTTAAATAATCAAATAAATACTAAGTATTCATTTAATTAAGTGGACAGATTTATGTGACTACAGAAATACTAAAGAAAATGATGAATGATATACCTCAAATCTATTGCAATTGATAATGGATGATGATGCAATGCTCTTTAAATGTATTCACAAGTATTTATGCAATAACATGACGTGACATGAACATGAATGACCTAATCAAATGCACACGCTTTCATTAAAATCAATGTAGATTTGTTGCTCCATGATGCTTGATGAATATGGTGGGATGAAATGTTGCCTTGAATCCTTGAAGATGCTTGATGATGATGCACGAATGATGGGCATATGTGGATTGTTCATTATGAAAATGAATAGGAAGAATGATATTCTATAGGGTTCCCAAGACAATTTACCAATTAGGACGATCTCCAACAGTTAAATTGAGACACCAAGAATCAAAATCATTAGGGAGGGTAATTGCACCCAACATATTTAAATTAGGTATTGTTTAAGGAGGACCAAGATGCCCCAAGTACCATGGTCTTGGACCAGAACAACTTGGGCATCATGGTCCACCAAAAATAGGGAAAACAAGTGGGAAAGTAGAATGCACAACTTGAGGCACAAATTTAGCTCTCCACAGATAAATGACATCAAATTTGAGGTAAAAAGGCCAAAAATGGACTTAGTCGAGAGCTAAGATGGGACACACTAAAGCAGGAGCACAAAAGGTGGTGTAAATTGTGCAAGGTTACAATTTACGATGCTACATCTAGCCCGCACTTTAGTGGGAGTATGAGCCTACACACATACTCATAGTAGAGCAGCAAAAAGATAGAGAGAGAAAGATGAGAAACAGGGAGAAAGATCACAAAAAGGTAGGGCATCACTAAATTTGAGGGAACAAGCTCCCAAGTTTAGGATCTTAACTCATACAATCATATGCAAAGACACACAAAACAAGAGAAAATAAAAACAAAGTCAAAGCAAAAGACACAAAAACGACATGCAAAAACACACAAAAAGGGTTAGTACTAAAAACAAAATCTCCAATTCAACTGGTTGAAGAGATCTCGATAATCAAAATATCTCAACCGCTAATATCATTCTCAAAATACTATTATGAGACCACAAGTGGTCAAATGGAAAGAGAAAGAGCATGCACCAAGTGATGAACCGTGATCCAACAACTAGCAAGATGTATTATGCTATGAGATCATGGGGAAGAGAAAGGAAAATTATGGATTCCATAGGCTAGCACGTTGTGTTATGCTAGGTGATCCATGGGAGAAAGCAAGAGGGAACATGGATTTCATAGGTTAGCAAGTTGTGTTCTGCTAAGTGATCCATGAAAGCACGGATTCTCACAGGACAACAAGTGTTATGTTGTGTGATCTATGTAGGAAGGAAGAGTTGAAGTAGAAAGTTGTGTTATGCTAATTCCACTCATCCTAAAAATTGAAAAAGAGGAGTTGAAAGGTCTAGCAAGTTGTGTTATGCTAGTCAAATTATCTTGCAAAAGGAAAACAAAGAGTTAAAAGGTCTAGTGAATTGTGTTATGCTATTCAACTCATCCTGCAAAATAGAAAAGGAAGAGTCAAAAGATCTAGCAAGTTGTGTTATGCTAGTCAACTCATCCTGCAAAGTGGTGCCAATGATAACTAAATAAAGCATTGTCTATAAGGAAATCCGAAACATAAATGTGAAAAGGATAACGGTTGTCATTTCTATGTAACTATTAAGCCATAGACTATAACCAATCTGAGATATCTTCAATGGCTTAAACCCCCTCTACCAGTCAAAAAATATCCAAAAGATAAAACCCTTACCATCCAAGCCTCATGTCTTAAGCCACTTTTGACCTTGTTCTAATTTTTCGTTGACCCCTTCAGCTGATCATATCACTTAAGTTGATCGGTCGAAGGCCACTCTATTATTCTCTAACCAGCCCCTCATCCCTAGTACCAACCCCTTTGATTTCACGTCCCCACACTCTCTCACATTGTCATCTCATCACTGGAACGAAGAGAACCAAAACATGTCTCCTTTGAAGCACCCAAGTCTCTTCGATGAGGTCTGCGAGTGACATCATCGATCAAGTGGGTCCTTGACCATATGCTCTATCGGGCATCAAAGAGACTCAAAACACATCTCTTCAAGATGTTGATGTCTCTCTGATGTGTCACATGTTATCAGGAATTTGGAAGGACCAAAAAAGAAGTTTCTTTGATGTCACGAGGTTTCTTCAATGGTCCAACTTGGGTTCGACAACAACAAGTGCTGACAATGACTGTCATGGAGCCATTTCATTGGCCTGATGCCCTTTGATGTTGATGTGGATGACAAATGTTGTGGTCGTCCATTAAAGGGACTCTTTTCGTACCTCTTTGGTCCATCGTTGGCGATATATTCTATAAGGGCTCCTTGGTTCGATCTCGGTCGTTTGTTTAACAAGAAAGATCATATTGACAACGGTGTTTTAGTCGACCATTGTGAAGACCCCTACAATGCATCTTACTTTCTTATTCTCATGTGAAGATGAATCCAATGGCTATCATTCAAACCTGAGAAAGGACATTTAAATTCAAATGACCATCTGGGGTAGTTGTCAACTAGCAAGTCGAAATTTATTTCTGACCTTGTCAATGACCTGAATCTAATTTGATTTTGCCCCAACCACGTCCAGATGATGCAAGATGATTTCTAGTATTTCATCTAGGCTTTGTAGATGCTTCCAAAGGCTTTCTATGCCCATTTATTGCTTGCAAAGGGTTTTTTGTCTTGCTAGAGAATATTCAGATGCCATCCTTGCCACAAAACCGCTCAGATTTTGGGGATCTCCTGCGCTCATCAACTGCAACAACATCTTCTTCTTCCCTTTTCAACTTACAACAGATCGAACCAACACACAATCAACTAGATTTCCAATTTAATTCAATTATTGTCTTTGTAACCTAACCCCAATTGGTTAGGGTTTCTGATCTTGATGTTCACCATAGTTATGCCTGCACTTAAAGAAAATCTTGTAAAATAGTTGGGGGTCCTCTCCCTTAGTCTTTTCGGATTTCTCATATAGAATTATTTTGCATCTATAAATCATCTCGCCTTTTATTAATGAAATCACTTGTTCTGCCTCTTTTCTCATTTATACTTGTTGTGTAAAGTTATTACCTTCTTGTTTAATGAATTATTTCCTTGCTTCTATGTCATATGATTGTGCAAGCCTCCTTAATTGATAGTTTATGTGGATTTTTCTCTATTCCTTTCATCATCTTGTTAAGAACCATACCTTCATATGTTTCTTAGGAAATACATTAAGATAGGAATTTGTGTAGTGGTGGTGATTTCAAATATTTTATATTATGCGCGTCTTAAGGCTAGGATGTAATAACCCACTTAACTTAAAAAAAATCAGATTCATGATTGTATTACCCACCATACAGTTTACATTAAACCATAGTTAGAAAGTAGAACTACATACTCTACGCCTTGATCTCGTGTCGAAACAGGTATGTAGGCAGTCTAGGGACGAAGTTGTCCCTTGTACTTAGGCATTCGGGGATGGGGATTAGGATTTGGTTAAGGATGAGTTGATCATGTTTTTTTTTAAGTTCTTTGGTCTTTCAATCAAAGGGTTATAGTAACATAAATTGGAAGATTAAAATTAATTCAATGCATACTCACAAGGGATCTCGTATGGATTCGCTTGACTTCCCGAGGCTTTTGGCCAAATTTCGAGGTGGACCTCAAGCTTGTTTATTTTTAGTTTTTTTTTATACTCCTAAAGACGACAACCTTGGTGCATTCCTAATAGGGGAGTGTAGTCTTTAGAGAGTGACTCAGGACCTGGATGGTCTCAATGAGTCTAAAGTCTCTGGCGAGAGCATTTCCTATTCTTTGAATAGATGCCTACTTCATGATTGTATTAGTATATTGCTTTACATAAGATTTATTAATTTAAAATTAGATTCTTAGTTAGACAACTAAACAAGAGGAGACGAAACCAAAACCAAAACCTTAGAAGTGTTTGGTATCTGTGGTGCCTTTGGGTCATACTTACGGGTAATGACGTCGTGTTGAACTATTGCACTTAATGCCTAATAAAGTTACAACAATGACATCTATGGCATCATCCCTATAAATCATCGGGGAGAAATAAGGGTCATATGGAAGTTAAAAAATCCAAGGCGCAGGTAATCCCCCTTGGACCGATAATCTAAAAAGATAATTTTAAAATTAATTTACATCCACTCAGTTAAACCTTAGAAAACCCCATTAGGGCTTGGTGGTGTGTGATGATTTGGAATTTATCTATCTTGATGATTTTTCAGAGGATGATAACGGTTTAAGGGTGACATTTTTAATAGGAAATAGGACTTAGTTATTTTAGGCCACAAGCAGAAGGCCACCTTGAGCCTTTTTTCTATAGAGCTACCATCATGGGTAGCAACCATAGAGAAATTGTCTAGGACATTGACCCTAGAAAGGGTTGTGTACCCACCAAATAGTTTACATTAAACCATAGTTAGAAACTAGAACTACATACTTTACACCTTGATCCCATGCCGAAATGGGTATGTAGGCAGTCTAGGGACGAAGTTGTCCCTTGTACTCAAGCGTTCAGGGATGGGGATTGGGATTTGGCTATGGGTGAGTAGTTGGTTCTCGAATCTCCTTGGTCTTTTAATCAAATGGTGCAAATACTAATTGAAAGGTTAAAATTAATTCAATGCAAACTCAGAAGGAATCTCATATGGATTCGCTTGACTTCCCGTGGCTTTAGGCCGAATTCTGAGGTGGAACTCAAGCTTGTTTATGTAATTATTTGTATACTCCTAAGGACAGCGACCTTGGTGCACTCCTAGTAGGGGAGTGTAGTCTTTAGAGAGTGGCTCTAAAGACTCCAGCCAGAGCGTATCATATTCTTATGAATAGATGCCTACCCCGTTTGGGTAGATGCCTATCCTGGATTGGATAGATGAAACCTCATATCCTACATGGACGGATGCCTAACCTGTATGGTTAGATGCCTAGTCTCCTATGGATAGATGCCTAACTCGTATGGTTATATGCCTAACCTATATGGTTAGATGCCCATATCGATTGGATGGATGCCTATCCCATTTGGATATATGTACCTGAGTATGTGATTGAATAAAAAAAAAATAGAATAAGAATAAGAAATCAATATTTATATATAAAAAAAAAATCAATTGAAATTTATATTGGGTTAAGTTAAGTGGGTTATTACATAGGAAGATAATCACAATTCTATTTTTGGTGCATTACCTCTTTTACATTTCCAGTACTCTTTATTCCCTTTTTCTTCCTGAGTGGTTAGAGTATATCTTAGAAGTAGGATTTAAAGTGTTGGTTTGGTTCAACACTACACACCAATTGGAAGGGAAGTCGACCTTCTCTAGAGATTCAACCTCACATTTAAGATCCCACACTTGGAGGTTGTTTCTATGTTTCACAAGGTTTCTTAGTATGTGTACCTTGCAAGGGTGCAAAATTTTGTGACAACAATAACCAATAAAAACATTATATGCAATTAAATTTACAACTTGAATTTGGAAAGGATAACCAAGCAAAGCATTGTATGCAAGAAAATCAACAAAATAAGCAACAAGGAGGTTGCATGTATGCCCCCCCTTTAGATGCCAACATAGCCCTATGTTGATGTCTAAAGATAGAAATGAGAGACAAGCATAAACACCTTCATCAACAAGGAGATATCCTTTAAGAAACAATGTACATATCTCCAAGCCAAAGAGGGATAACTCTTATGAGCAAGGAAAATATAGATGTAAAAATATGTCTTGCACAAGTGTAAAGGGATCCTTTTGAGGGATATATAGTGAAAGGAGGAAGAGATATTTTCCAAAAGACATTTACCCCCCAAAAGTAGAAGATATTTTTAATAAATATGACATCTTTGAAAAGGGAAGGAAACTAAGAATGCACACCTTCCCGATTGCTAGGAAAAGTGGATTCTTAGTGAAGGATTATACACATTCTCTAAGGAGAGATTATTCGTAAAAGATGTACCATTTTAGACAAAGAATAGGTCCGACCAAGGGAAATATATGTGCTCACATGGAGGATAAATCTATGTAAGAAAGGACGTCAAGCTATGAAAGATGCAACTCCATAAAGGAAAAGGCAATCCTTGAAAGAGAGAAAATTGAAACATTATTCTTGCTCCCCAAGCATGGAAACAAGGAAAAGATTATTATGTTGCTATCCAGGTATGATTGCATATGAAGTTGTACCACCATGAATAATAAAGAGCCCCCACTAAGGTAAGCTACCAATATCACATAGTGAGGAGCAACATAATAGGGTAAAGGGGGTGCTAGTGCACCACCTTCAAATTTGGATCAAGAAAAAGAATGAGATCTGGTGTAATATGGATAAGAGATCTATCACATAAATCTTGAACAAATGCTTCAAAATATTTACAATTACCAATAAAATGAGAATAACTATGATGAAAGAGACAATACACACTACCATCTTTGTTTGATTTATGTCACAAAGGAAAATATAATATTTTTATCGTATTTGAGTCTCCAAAAGATTCTTGTAGCTAGTTTTTATTGATTGTCAACATGGATAAGTCTTCTCCCTTGAGGTATAGGACAAGGTAAAGGACATAAATAATCTTAACTTGCTTCTTGTGGTAAAAGGATTGATAAGGAAGGAGGGGGAAATACTATACCTTCTCTAGTGCATTATGAAGGAGGATCTCTAGGGACCTTCATTTCTTGTTCCATTTTTCCAAGTCCTTGTACACTATATCCTTGTTTTGAAATAATATAGTAGCCAACCACATAAGGTGTTTTTAATTGTGAAGGAGAAGCACTCTCATTATGGATTTCTTTGAAAAAAATTGTGTAAGGACATTTTGAAGGGCCAAAGGGATGAATAGATGAGGAAAGATTATTCTTTCTATCATTATTCATTTCCACTTTATTAGGTTGGGAAAGAGGATCCTTGTCATCTAAGGCTTCATCTTTTCTTAGTGTTATATTAGGAGATAGGTCATGAATAAAATGCATAACATCATCTTGCCTCAAAGTATGTTGATAATTAAGATAAGCACTAGGAGAATAAGGGGGATCTAGAGTGATTGATGTACTAACATGTTTACCTTGTCTCCCTTTCTCTAAAGTATCTTTATGTGAAGAGGATCGTTCAATGTTACTTCCCCCTTAGAGAGATCATTGATAGGAGTATTGATTCTTTCCTCACTAACAAAAGATACCCTAGGAGAGGTACAAGCATTGTTCATTTCAATATCATCTCTAGGATTATCAAGGGTATTGTCCACCAAAGATTTTATGAGATCTACATTCCATTAATTTCTTGTTATTATATAACAACATGAAACATGGATAAAAGCCTCAAAAAATGATTTATAAGTAGGAAGTATTGTTGAAACCTTATTATGCAATATGTGAAAGTAACTATGAAAGAATGTAAGTAACATGAAATGAAAGTAGCTATTATCCAACACATGATTTTGATAAAGGTAGGTAACAATTAATATAATTAGATATGAATATATACCAAATCATAAATGTGTAAAAGCATCGAGTTCACCAAAATGTTTAATGGTGAAAATAGGGTTTCATAAGTTAGGCTATGAATCCACTTATTTCCACCAAAACATTAAAAGGGAGAGTGATCCCAAGAGATCTTACCTCACTTCTATTAGTAAAAGGGTTGAATACAAATTGGATTCTACTCTCCTTTTTATTAGTTGAGGATGTAATTGGAATGATGTAATTTAAAGGCTAGATCTAGAGTAAATGATTGGAATTTGACATAAAATAACACAAACAACAAACTACAGGTATAGTATGCAGACATGGAGCAAGATCTAGGTATAAGGAAGAAAGAGGAACTTGTGACTGAAAATTTGACACAAAAGTGCAGGACCAGGAAGAAAATATTGACTCGGTTCCCAGCAATCAAACATGAACAAACATGAAACTTTCATAATCAAAATTTTGCTCAGAATGTTCCCCAAAGCTCATCAAAAATTTGTGTGACCGAGATACAAAAATTGACCCGGTCCTTTGGTTTTTTCTCCTACAAAAATTAGATATGATCGTCATCAAATTCTCTATCGGAATCTTCTTCTATAGCTCCTAAATTAGTTGCCTACACACAAAAAGAGGGAAATTGGTGTTGATAGGAGTTTGCCTAGGTCAAACCCTGGGTTTGGAATAAATTGTTAAATTGAATTTGAAATATTGAAGTAAATGCTAAATGATATACCTCAGATTTGTTGCAATTGATCATGAATGATGATGCAATTCTCTTTAAATATAATCACATTATTGATGCAATAACATGGTGTGACATGAACATGAATGACCTAATTAAAGACACATGCTTGCACGAAGATTGATGTAGATTTGCTACTCTATGATGTTTGAAGAATATGGTGGAGTAAAATGTTGTCTTGAATGCTTAAAGATGCTTGATGTTGATGCATGAATGATGGGTGTAGGTGGATTCTCCATTGTTAAAATGAGTAGGAAAAATGCTCTAATATAGGGTTCCCAAGGTAATTTATTAATTAGGTCAACCTCCAACAGCCAAATTTAGACATCGAGAACCAAAATCGTCGGGAAGGAGAAGTGAGCCAACATATATAAATTAGGTCTTGTTTAAGGAGGACCAGGTTGCCCCAAGGGCCATGGTCCTAGACCAGGATGACCTAGGTGTTGTGGTCCACCAGAAATGGGGTAGACAAGTGGGAAAGAAGAATGAATAGCCTGAGGAATAGGTTCAGTTCTCTGTGCAGACAAGTGATATTAGATTTGAGGTGAAAAGACTAGAAATGAACTTGGGGGAGAGCTAAGATGGGACACACTAAAGTAGGAGTATAAAAGGTGACGTAAATTGTGTAGGGTTACAATTTATGACACTACAATCATTAAAATCTTTATTTTTTAGTAAATATTTTTTGTTAGTGTAGGTTTTTTATTTTCCTTATGATAGGGGGTATTTATTTTTCCTACACATATATTATTTAAGCTTGCTTAGGTTAATAGAAGTGGTTTATATGAGGACACGTGGCGAAATACTTTAGCTACATGTGTAACTCTCCACCTCACATGGGTAGTTGAGTTACACACCCTCTTTTGGCTTGTTGTGCCACCTCTCATAACCACTATTTTGTCATTTCCTAAGTGGGTTATGGGGTAGTTGGGTTTCACACCCTCTTTTGGCCTTATGTGCCAACTTTCTCAACTCCTTTTTTGTCTTCATGTAAGGAGGTTATGCCACATGTTTTGGCATTTACCAAGAAGGTAAAACCTCCCACTTTTTATGGGGAATAGGAGTTAATGCACCCCTTGGATGTATATGCTTATATTTTTCTATATAATAAGCACTATACTCTCACCTTCACTAGTCAAGCAGGTGAAGTGATAGCTCGGTGAGAGTCTTCTCCAAATTCTCTTCTTTGTCTCTATTTCTCTCTCATATCGAAATTATCTTCATTCAGCTATTTTGATCTTTGATCATCTGTTGCGTGAGGAGTTGCATGTGATCTACGACCGACATCAGATCTTGGCTCAGTTCTCGCTTCTTGTAGAATCTCACATTTTTTAGTTGAATTTTGTTGTTCTTGTGTTTTTATAACTATATCATATTATTTAATTTCAAAATTTATTGTTCATTGACTATACATTTGTTACTTCCATTACCTTGGAAAGTTACATTTCGTGTTATCCTAATACACAAATCATTTTTATTTTAATTACTTCTATTCATATAATAAAAACTAAAATTAAAATAAATTTCATAATTGAAAACTTTAAACTATCTTATTCAATAAAAATCACATCTTTGTTTGATATACATAAATTATTAAACAAGAAAAGATCTAGGATCTAATTTACATAAATAAAGAAAAATAGTTTTTAAATGTTTTCAAATTTAAAATTTATTGTACATGGAGAAAAGGAAGGTTTAACTAGGAACAATGTCAATTAAAACCTTCAAAAAATTGTATGCCTAAAGACTTTGAGTACATAAGAAACAACAATGAACATTTAAATAATTATATCAAATAACATAAATTTAACTTTTATTCTAGCAAATATATGATGAGAGATCATTTTGTAATAATTTAATCATGTGAGGGACATGTTATTTTCTTTAAAATTGTGCATTTGCTTATAAATCCTTGACTCAAAAGTATAGCCACACTTAATAGTAACAATTGCATTAATATAGTTCACAATATTTTTTTGAAACAAAGAGATACAATTTAATTGATAGTATAATAAAAAAATATTATTTCCAACTAGTAATGCTTGTAAGTAGTCTTCTTCTTCCTTTCATATTGCAATGTATGGAATAGCCTTAATGTGTGTATGTATTTGGCATGCAATTTAGGTGATGCATATGTGAAGACCTACAAGATAATATACCCTTGATATGGTTGTGAATGAGTCATTGTTGATTAATTTTGTTAATGTCAATTGTTTCTCTTGCAATCATTGACCCTTGTGATTTTGAGAAACTCATCGTTGTTATCGAAATACAAATCTAGTGCATATATTTGGTTGGTACAAAGTTGTAGATTCTCAAATCTCTAAAGGTGATATTTTTCCTAAGCACTAAGTTGACATTTAGAACATAAGACTTCCCACGTATGGTTAGGTGGGGTAACTATGGACCAATTTACTAAGTTGGATAAGACCTTATTAAACTTTAGGCTTTGTTAAACCAAGGGAGCTTCCTTGAGGTGTTTTTTTAGATATAACTATATGAAATGGAATTATACCTCTATAAATACCATACCCTATGCATGGTACACTTATATTTATCTATCATTAAGTATTTGTATGTTAGTTTATCAATGCAAGATATTGCACTTTCCTTAAAGAAGAAAAACAACAATGTGGAGTGTAAAAATGTGGCCTTAACAACCCCTAATGAGATTAAATCTACATCTAGATATGGAAATGATTAAAACCAATTCAACATACAATAAGATAAAGTTTAAGTTTAGTTGTTTAGCGTATTTATATGATAAAAGGTTAAGCATAAAGTTTATGGGTGCATTTATTTATCCAGGCAAACAAAGTCATACACCAAATATGCAATAACAAAAATCCACCTAGTGACACCATAATAAACGTATCATTAAAGACTACCTTTTCAATTATATAAGCTAAGATCTATGCATGTAGGTAAACATATGAATAAAATTATATAGTGTCAAAATGAACATGCAAATAATCCATTAATAAACGTATATGTATCCTATATTAATATGAAAAACCTTGCAAAAGCTTTCCAAAGATTTTATTACAGACACCTAAATTTGACACAAGATCAATTTCTTGATTATCCTATTGTTTCCTCTATAATTAATTGAATAAATCTCTATTTATCCAACTATTTATCCTATTTTATCTCCTTATTAAGTAAATAATATTTTATTATTTAATTAATAAATTCACTTTTCACCCACACCCTATTGTTAACCTAAATCACTTAGTCAACCTTCCTCTAATGTCCACCTTAGATAAAAAAAATCTAAATATTTATTATGTCTATGTTGACATCAATGACAAACTAATGCCAAAAGATTAAATTGGCTGAGATGCTATTGTATCATGATGGCAAGTTGAGCAGATTTCATTGTATGTGAGCAAACTAAAGACAATTTAAGTTTAGTCAAAGACCATAAGGAAGATGGAGAATACAAGCATTGAGTTTGTTATTGGGACTTGTAATTGGACAAATAAGATAGGCCATAGAGTGGTGAAGTCCATGATGTGTTATGCTACCT